>NC_069136.1:32489905-32807821 GCF_026914265.1 Mya arenaria
TTTTATTTGAAATTGGTCTAATATCTTAAGATCCTCCATAGCCCATACCTCTGAACCATATCATAATATTGGTACAATCATTGAATTAAACAAATACAATTGTAAAGAGTAAGCTAAGTTAAGTTTACGAGATTTCTTTATAAGTGCAAACATTGCTTTACGAGCTTGATCTACCAAACGCTTTTTAGTTTTAGTAAATCTACCATTGTAGCTAAACATAACACCAAGATACACAAACTCATCGACAATATCTACTTTAGCGCCATCATAGTAGAAATCCTGTCCTCTCAGTAATGTTCTTTTAGACTTACAAAAAACAATAACTTTAGTTTTACTAGGATTAACTTTTAAATCCCACATATCACAATATTATAGCATGGCATTCAATGCCGCTTGCAAGTCGGCGTGAGATTCGGCGAGAATAACTGTGTCATCAGCATAAAGTAATATATAAAGACGTAGGTAAACATCTACATCATTATCACTTAAACATTCAAAGGTACTTTTAGAAAAGGTTTCAAGCCCTTCAAACCTACTTGACATAGACTGAGTCAAATCATTAAGAAACAGAGAAAATAGTATCGGGGAAAGGTTCTCACCTTGCCTAACACCAGCTTGACTACTAAAAAACTCTGATAATGAATTACCAACTTTAACACATGACTTAGCAATATCATACATACTAATAATTATCTTAATACATTTACCATCTATATTATTTTCTAAGAGTTTATGCCACAAAGCTATTCTATTAACACTATCAAATGCTTTCTTGTAATCATTAAAGGCACAGTAAAGTTCTACCTTTCTTTAAATAAAAAATCAAGATTTTCAAAGAAAAAACATGATCAATGGTACTATAATTTTTTCTGAAACCTGCTTGCTCCTCACAGAGCAAATTGTGGTTAACCAGGAAAGAGTTTAATCTGTTATTTAGGACAGTCGTAAATAATTTCCCCATACAAGTTAAATTGTAATGCCTCTATAATTATCCGGGTCATTGATGCTACTCTTGTATTTATAAATTGGGAAAATGATGCCTCTACTCCAAACCTCTGGAAATACTCTAGAATCAATTAAATGATATTAAATAGTGTGCATACAAGTAATAAGAAAGACTCACTTCCATTATACTTAAGGTATTCGTTTGAAATATTATCAAATGAAGAAGGTCATTTATTGTTTTTCAAGCTGTGTACCGCTTTTCTAAATTCATCAATACTAGATACCATATTTAATTCCTCATTATTGCCCGAGATTGAATCAAAATCAATTTCTGAATACATATCTGCATCATTGGTTGACGAAGTTCGATTAAACTTGACAAAGTGTTCATAAAATGCATCTTTAGAAATGCTAGACAAGGTTTTTTTTTCTTTTCATCACAATATTTATCTAATAATCCCCAAATGGCTTTGGGATCAGAATAACGAAGATTTTTTAACTTTTTATTTACACCCCCTTTGAAAGTATTCATTTTCTTATTCGTTAATTTCTTATAAGACTTACTATTGTTAACTAAGGAAGCAACACTTTCATTTGTTCTATTAAATCTGTACTTATTTTTACTTTTTATATAATTAGCTTTAGCATCTCTACAATCATTATCATATCATTCTTTCTTAAAGCGTTTACGAACAGGTGTTTTATTAACAATTTTCTTTTCTAACAACAATTGAGATTTACCAGCAGCATTAGTTAAAATATTAGAATCACTATTCGTCAAATTATTAACCACATCAACAGGATACTGTTTACTAATACCTAAGCTATCTATTTCATCTGCCAAAGCAGTGATCTTAAACTCATCAATGTGACTTGCAAATTGATGTTTTGCATTATTATCCCATATTGGTCTTTTAACAACATCATCAGTGGAATCAACAACATTTTTAACATAGTCAGAACTTAAATATAATGACATATTAATACTAAATTCTACACAAGATCGAGTGAACATCAGAAAACAATGGATCATGTTCCTGCACCTCAAAATGTACAATTCTGGGAAATATTCCGGCGATAACCAAACATAATCTATAAGAGTACTGCTTATACATGTACACTGATCAATATCAATATCTTTGCCTAACCTTCCATTAGCTATGTATAGGTTAGCAGACTTACATAGATCTATCAAACGATAACCATATTTATTTGGAGCATGAGTATCACGTGAACACCTTTCAACTGAAAATCCTAGATCCAATAAATTGGCAATGGAGAACATATTCCTAGTAGTAACATCTAAGTTTTGAGATGCAATATAAGAATCAATTTTCACAAAATCTATTAGTTCTTTAGTATGAGCATTTAAATCGCCCATTATAGCAAAGTATGCATTATCAAATTCTGTATAAATATCGACAATATCGCGTTCTAATTTATCAAAAATATCGATAGAACTGTACTTTGAACCTTCAGGTGGTGTATAAACTGTACCAACAATTACATTACTGTATACAGCCATAAGATATTACCGTAAAGTAAACCATGAAACTGTTTACTGCGACCATTTCTGTTTCAGGAGCACACATCATTTCCCAATTTAAAGTATTATAACTATATAAAGGGATTTCAACTTGGACGTCTAATATGACAACATGGGTGGACATCCTCCAGTCAGCTTTGAAAGTGCTCCGTCACCACGAGCAGTTTCCATTACGATGTGCCATGTACGAAAGGATTTTGATCGCTAACAATAAAAAGATGATAGAGGTTATATGGGAAACGTTTTCACATTATTAAATGATAGTGGGGATTCAAAAGTAGATAATGTCGTAAAATTACTTATTTGCTACCTAATGGTTTAAAGCTTTCTATGAGTATAACATAACTGTATGGGATGCAGTTTTGGTATATCTTGATGCCGTGATGACTTATGATTACTATAATAAAACGAAGAGTTGACTAAAAGAGATCCAGTTTAATAAAATACGTACTATATGGGATCCGGTTTTTATTACTTGACAAATGTATGGTCATATTACATCAGACAGTTGATTAAAAGGATTCAGTTTTGGTCAAATGGAGTTTATGGTACACAATAACTATATATGTTGTATCCAGTTTTGGCATCTCTACTGTAGGCAAGGCAATGAACGCACATTGAAATGATCAGTTGACGTAACTAACTATAAGGGGTTCAGTTTTGGCTAACTGCATGTTTTCAACATACATTTATGGGTATTGAATTACTAGATGGATCCAGGCTTGATATCAGTGAAAGCATATTGAAATGTAAAGTTGACTTAACTGACTAAAAGGGATTCAGTTTTTATGCCCCCACAAAGTGGCGGCATATAGGGTTGCCCTTGTCCGTACGTACGTCTGTCTGTCTGTCTGTACGTACGTACGTCCCGAAGATTGTTTCCGATCTAATTCTTGAAAACCGTTTGTCCAATCCTCACCAAACTTTAAACACATGTTTGTGACCATAATATCTTGATCAAGTTCGATAGTCATGAAAATCGCTTTAGTCATTTAGGAGTTACGGCCCTTTTTTGCCAAAAATACTTCAAAAATATATGTTTCCAATCTAATTCTTGAAAACTGTTTGTCCAATCCTCACCAAACTTTAAACACATGTTTGTGACCATAATATCTTGATCAAGTTCGATAGTCATGGAAATCGCTTTAGTCATTTAGGAGTTACGGCCCTTTTTTGCCAAAAATACTTCAAAAATATATGTTTCCAATCTAATTCTTGAAAAGTATGTGTCCAATGTGGATCCAACAAGTTTTTTCATGCCTGAATGGCGCCATATAACCTATACAGTCTTGCGATGCCGTAAAACCCAACTCAACTCAACTTATCCTATATGTGCAGATTATCCTGAATAATCATTATGGCTTATTTTCTGTGACAAAAAAATCGAAGTGGGGGCATCCGTGTCCTATGGACACATTTCTAGTTGTTAACTGCATTTTATGGATACTGGTTGAGGGCACATATCCGAACACGTCACAAATACCGAAGAGTTATTAAAAGATGCGTTTGTTTACCGTGGTCAATAAGTCGATTATCTAGATCAATACAGACGCTTACCCTAGCAACGCTTGTGAAGATTCGTCTTGTTGCGCGGGTGCATCAGCACCAGCGCATATATTAATTCCCTGGTGCAATGGGCTTGCGCATGCGGCGTGTTGATCGCGCATGCGCCGTTTTATACCGTCAGCTCTCGGTTAATTCCGTAGCAGTTCGTCACTAGACTGGTTCCTGTTCGAGTTTGCAATAGAGTATTAAGATTAGTAATCTACTAATATGTGAAGCTTTAAAATATAAGGCAAATTAAAACCAGAGATTTTTTTTAAATACCACTTTAAAAAGAAAAAAAATGTCATTAATGCCAAGTCGTTGAGCAAACTTCTTTTTTTATTAAAATACTTTTACATAAAAGAACAAATCACGAATGTGTACAATAATCTTAGAAGATCGGTGAACCAGTCTATTTATCTGATTGGACGGTATTGACCCGGATTAGATGCAAGCATCTAGGGTGTATTCGTAACGCTGTAATGGATGTTCCGAACAAGTGGAACAACTTACGAACATAGCGGCGCACAGTTCAGAACAGGTACTCTCTGTGCAGCCGAGAAAGGTGGTGTGCTTGGAACAAAGATGGCTGACAATTGTTTTTACCAATGTGTCTGTGGCACGTTTTTTGCCACATTTGCTGCTGCAAATAACCACACATGTTCTAAAAGAGGTATATTATTTTGGAGAACATCTTTTCTTATTTAGTAAATGAAAGCCGGCGGAAAGAAATATATGCATACAATTTCCCACGCAGAGCCGTGACTTGCGTCAGCCATAACGTAACTAATGTGTGACATGCGTTTGCAAGTTATAGCCATTCTAGAAGTCCCCAATGCCTTATTAGCCTAGGATTCACAGAACAGCCCCCTCCAGATCAGCCAGACAGCCTTTTTTGGTGTTTCAGTGTGGTGGGTGGTGGTGGGGGGGGGGGGGGGGCTGAATTTGACCATTTAATGCACTATTCAAATACTTGCCAGTTAGAGCTGCACTCTCACAGATTGAACATTTGGACAACTTTTTTTTATTTTTTGTCTTGGAACGAGCCAATATTTGCGAAAATCCATGGAACCAGTTATAAAAGACTGCACAAAAAATGAGATTGCAGATTTTTATATTTCAGTTCAGAAATTGATGTTTTATGCATTTTTCTTAAACCGTTAGTAAGCCATAAAACATTAATGTTTGAATGGAATTATGAAAATCTGCGATCTGTTCTTTTGCCAACAAACTGTTATTATTTGTTTGCAAATATTTACGCAAAAATTGCTCTTTCGAAGATAAAAAATAAAAAAAGGTGTAAAAACGGTATATCTGTGAGAGTGCAGCTTTAAGGTGAAATAAAAAAATGCAATAAATACCGTAGTGAAATGGTGCCCCATATTTATTGCGCTGATCAGCTCTGCATCATTTTTAATGTACTCCCTTTTTTCATTTCAGCACAGTCAAAGATGTCGCTGTTCGTTCCGGACGAACACAGCAAAACATTTTTCAAATGTTCAGATTGTTCTAATTATTTCCAAAATATGGAGGAATTTAACCAACATCCTTGTCGTTCTTGCATAGAAGGTGGTACTGCCGGTTGTTCTGACTCCCAAGACGCCATCACAGGCAACAGTGCTGTAAACCTTATGGTTGAAAAAGGTACTAATTGGACTGACTCTCAAACTTTACTGCTTATTGATTGTTACAAGGGGTATGTTAGCCTCGTTAATAGTGGGAAAATGAAGAAGAAAACTATGTGGGATACCATAGGCAGTAAGTTTCAAGACATGGGATATGGGTTCGGTAGCGAACAAAAATGTGGAAGATGGAAGTCGCTGATGAGAGCGTACAAGAACACGAAGGATAGTAACAAAAAGTCAGGTAGCTGTAGGAAAACATTTGAATACGAAGATCAATTAGATGAACTGTTTGCGAAGGATCCAACTATTCAACCTGAATGCACTTTGTCCTCTAATTCAACTACGGTTTCAAAAGGATCTGCAAGCGATGAAACTGACAAAGACGATGATAGTTCATCTTCTAGTACTCCAGAAGTTCCAAAGAAGAAGGCTTCCCGTTCAAATGCTAGTGAACTGGTTACTCTCTTTAAGACTTACCTTAAAAAAAGAAAGAGAGAAAAAAGAAAGAGAAAGACGTGAACAGATGCATACTGAACGCATGCAAACAATGAACAGTCTGATAGAAGCTATATCTAGTAACAGAAACAATAATGCAGGCAACAATCTTGCCACCATTCATTAGGAAGGAAAGAATGGGACCCACGTAACTAAGAATGTATGTTTATCTGGAGTGTTCTCCTGATATTTTTTAACTTTAGTGTCATAAAAATGTGTTTGTTTGTAGTGCTCCAACCCTAATCTTTGAGAAGGGGGGGGGGGGGTGAGCACAAAAAAACAGACATGAGTTTTGTATGTTTTCTATGGAGTGACAAAATTTCAAAGTATGGGCTGCCTGCTATTTTAGTTGGTAGGTACTAGGTACGAGCACTACAAAGAAACACATTTTTTTGTAAATTCTGGCCTTATTAATGTGTGTATCAATTGATTTAATCCTAATACATCCGACATTATTTTTCGCAGTGACCTTGTGTATAATGGTACGTAGAATATGGTGCTTGCTGATAGTGGTTTTGGTTAATGTGTCCAGCATTCAACACTGAGGTCATGGGTTTGAGTTCCACAAGCAGCATTCAAAGCTCTACATCAGTACTAGCTGGTTCTACCAAGCAAACAGACCCTACTATAACATTGTCCTGGGTTCGTATTTCATGCTTGCCAAGGCCTATAAATCTTAGCATTTAAGGGTTAATTCATCTTCAGTGACATGTATTATTTTGTGTTGTATTTTTCATATTTCAGAATGTGGTCTTTGCATGGAGCACCAAAGAAACATTGTATTTGCCGACTGTGGTCATTTTTTGACATGTAACCAGTGTGCAGCAAAAGTGGACAAATGCCCAATATGCAGACAAGAAATCAAGCAAAGAATAGAGTCTTCACATCATAAACTGTTCTTAACTCTTACAGTGCTAAATTGTTTTGACATTGATACCAGTGCAGACCCAGATCAGCTGGCACTTAACTGTTTTGGCTGATCAGGATCTACACTGTTAGCTACTTCGACCAGTGTCTCAGCAGCTACCAATGTAAACTGATCAGTAAGCATGGTTGTGTGCGAACTGATCTGGGTTAATGCTGTAGCCATAATATATTAATTTATAGAATTTCATCTGTGGGGGAGAATTTTGTTTTTAAAACATCTGTACACAGGGGTTCCAGTCTTGACCCAGAAGTAGGAATTTGACTTGAAAATAGCAAAAGAGTACAAACAGA
Organism: Mya arenaria; assembly: GCF_026914265.1. Classification (NCBI taxonomy): domain Eukaryota; kingdom Metazoa; phylum Mollusca; class Bivalvia; order Myida; family Myidae; genus Mya; species Mya arenaria. Next base: position 32,497,280 of record NC_069136.1, read on the forward strand.
CTCCTAGGATTTCAGCTCTGGGGTCCTTTTTATGAACAAGAGATATATTTCAGTTTGACCTGACAAATTCAAGCCTTTTATATTCAAAATAAAAGCTATCAATATATACACAACACATTTAAAAACGCACAATACAAATTTCCATTGACTCGCAAAATATTATTTGGCATGGACGTAAAACGATACTATGTCGTATTTGTGCAACACATACACTGTGCACACTAAAAAGCTCTGGACAGCATAAAAAGGAGGGGGTGGGCTGGGATGATAATCTAGGAATGTATTTATCATGGCCTACTAGAACTTATAACACAATACTTACATAATTGGCTCCTCCAATAGTTTTATTTAGAACATTTTATATTTAACACAAATATTTTTAAGGCAACTTCTAACAACTTACAAATCTGAAAGAATACTAAATATCATGAGTCCAAAGGTTTGCCATTTTATACTTTAATGATTTCAGGAAGCAGTTTTTTTTAAATTATAGGCAAGTAACTGTGACAAAACTAGCTAACATTAGCAACATAAAATATGTGCTATGTAACAAAATTTACATTGGTTACCGTACTTGATTTGTTCTGAATTGTTGTGTCAGATTATTGGTTAGAATTTTATATCAGTGTACATGCTAATTATGTCATTTGTTTCATTGCTTTTTGTCCCTAAGTAAGGCCTAAAAAAATACCCTAACGTTTTTATAGTCAGTTTGAAAAAAAATTGAAAAACTGGCTTTTCAATATTTAGTTTAAAACCTTAATTGCTTATATAGAAGATAACTTTAACACCATTCTCCAATGATGAAAATGACATTCTTATATAAAGCCTAATAAAAAGAAAAAAAAAAAAAAAAAAAAGCCTACCTACCCTACCTATTTTTGAAAAGGATGTAACCCTGACCAAACAAATTTTTTTTTAGGCCTAAGGATAATTAGAATAAGCAACATAAATATGTGCTATATAACAAAATTTACATTGGTTACGAAAAAGGCGTTTTTTTCTGATTAATTTTGTTGTGTCACATTATTGTTCGGAATTTTATATCATTGTACATGCTGACTATGTCACTTGTTTCGGTGATTTTTGTTCCTAAGTGAGGGTAATTAGAATGTTGATATTGGTTAAGTTCGAAAATTTAGACATGGTTAACTAGGGTTATCCCTAGGTAATACTCAGGTATACGCAGATAACATTCCGAATTTGTGATTTTTGCCATAGTTTTACCTGGGTATTTAGTTTTGTTTGAAGAGTTTTCTAGTTTATATTGTTTGTTTGTTGTTTGTTTGTTTGAACATAGAATCAGACGGGAGTATAGAATTATATACAGAAATAATATATGCTGTTGCATTCCCAGTAACTATGTAAATTATATGCACTTTTTCTTTACAAAATGTTCTAGTCAATTTTTACTAGTCAGTACTTGCTGCATATCAATGTGGCTATATGCAGATAATATTTTGGAGCTGTTTATGTTCCCGCAGGTGGAATATCTGCTTGAACTGATGACAATGTTATTTCTGTTTCATTGAAAAATGAATGCTGCATTCATTGAAGGTTGTGAATTTGATATATGTTAGAACTGTGATGCAAAACTCACTTCTATGATATGATATATTCTAATCAAGCATTCCAAGATATGTGTCCAAATATGAATGTATTTCATGGTACTTATGTCCAGTGACACTTTATAAATATTGAATACATGATGTGCATCAGTGTACTAACTATTTTCACATATTGACAATGTCGCAAGGAGAATAATTCTTTTATAACTCAAGTAGATGAAGTAAAATGTGTTGCCATTTTTAATTAGGATCTTTAATTCTTAAAATGCTGAATTATCTTGGCCTTGGCGGCCATGTAGAGTCAGATCTAGAGACTGTCTAATATCCCGTAACTCCTACGTTCCCATTCATTCTTAAAGCAGGTGAGCGATTGTAGTGGCTGTGGCCGCTTTTTTATTATTTCAGTTAAAACATTCTGATCAAAATGCTTATATGGTATTCTTTTTGTGATATTTTATTTAGTGGCTGTGGCCTCTTTTTTATTATTTCAGTTAAAACATTCTGATCAAAATGCTTATATGGTATTCTTTTTGTGATATTTTATTGTCTCCTGTGAAAAGCTACATTTCCATATCTGCCCTACTGCACAACTTAAAAGGGATTGTGCATCGAGTTACCACAAGTGAAGCAGGGAACACTCTTCCAAAAAGCTGGCTTTTCGCAGGGACACCATTTTAGTATTGGTTGTTGAAGTTTTGTTGTTTAAACATGTTCTGGTTTTGGAAATAAAGTTGATAAAATATCTATTATTTTGAAGTCATTTGTGTTTAAATGAGGGTGCTGTCTTCCCTTAACCATTAAAGAACGGAATATTTAACCAGGTTTGAAATTGTACTTAGACTTGGGAATGTCGGTGGAAGGTAGGCGTCAACTATTTGTTTCCGACAGATAATTTGTTATGCACCCAGAGGGTGGCATACATCCAGAGGGTGGCATATAGTAATCACACTGTATGTCCGTGTGTGCGTACGTGCATCCGTTCCACCTTGTCCGGGCTTTAACATTTTTATCCATAAAGCAATATTAAATAACTTGGCATAAATGTTGACAATATTGAGACAATGTGTAATTCGTAAGACCCAGACCCCAAGGTCAAGGTCACAATTAGAGGTAAAAGAATAACAGGGTCTGTTTCGAGCCCGGTCCATAACTCTGTAATTCATGCAGGGATATTGAAATAACTTGGTATAAATGGTAAATACCAGTTCAATACCATAAGACGATCTGGCAAGACCCAGACCCCTAGCTCCATGGTCAATGTCACACTTTTAGTGGTCAAAGATTAACAGACTTTATATACATTATATCCCTTCCTCAGCTTCAAAGCTTTACTTCGGGGGCGATCGTCACTGTTCAGTGACTAATTCTTTCTTGTTTCAACATGAAATTTTAAAATGAAACTGTGTAATGAAAAAGAAAGGCTAAATGGTAATTTGATGTCAAAATAATTTAACATTACTCGTACAAGCTAGGAAGCAGATGGTTGCTAGTGGAGAAATTAAGTACTGGTTTGAGAACCAGGAACACCATTTAGGTGGACTGACTGCCGAGACATCACCTATAATTTTGGAAATAAGTATATATAAACAAAACAAACAACAATCAAGCTTTTCATTGTTGTATTGCCCTATTTGTTACTCCATAGATCATTTGCGCAAGAAAACAATTCAATAATGTGTCCGACGTCTATATAGATGTGGTATTTACACGCATGTGCACAATGTTGATATCAACAAGCACAGTAACACTAATGCATCAAAAACTCAAACAAGATTTTGTGCAATACGGTCGCTTTTTAGAACACCTTCAGCATTTGCTTCTTGACAAATGTTTGCATTATTGTCATTACAACCTTCATCAGCAAGATCATCATCAAAAACGTCATTTTCCATTATACACAAATTGTGAAGAATGCAACAAGTCATTTTAATTTCACAAGCTTTTGCAACAGAGTGTGTATCTATCATATGCAGCCGCCTGAATCTAGATTTGAGAAGGGCAAAAGATTTCTCAATGACCATTCTGTTGCTGGAATGGTAATAATTGTACTTCTTCTGTTATGGAGACAAGTGACCATTGTCTCGATAAGGAGTTAACAGCCACTTCCGAAGTGGATAAGCTGCATCACCCAAAATATGAAAGTCAGAAAGACATAATAGCATTTCGCTAAACCCATATCCCATAGGTCAGAGTTCTGCAATACCCGTGAGTCATGTACGCTACCTGGGTATCCAACAAAAACATGGCTAAACAATCTGTTGTGCAAACAAACACACTGTAACTGTATGGAGTGGAAATGTTTTCTGTTGACATAACATTGTGGGTTGTTTTTCGGAGCTTTTATTTCAATATGTGTCCCATCAATTGCTCCAACAATCCCCGGAAAACCATTTCGTCGTGCAAATTCCTGTTCTTCATTTTGCAATTCTTGTTGAGTTGGCCATGTTATAAGTCTGTTTTTTATTTTCAGTATAGCTTTCATAATTTTATCTCTGCAAGCAACAACAGTTGATTCTGAAACACCAAACCTATCAGCAATTCTTGATATACTATCTTTTCCACCAACATACCACAGGGTAATGAGAAGCTGTTTTTGAATACTTATTGGATCTCTTCTGCCTGGTCCTGCAGGTAGTTCTTCAGGAAAGTCCTTGATGTAATCTAGCAAGAAATAAAATGTAGCTGGTTTCATTCGAAACATTCTTCTGAAGTCTTCTTCTGTATAATGCGGGACTACTTCCTCTACATAACCTCGGATGCGAGACTTTTTTTCAACCGCACTGCAATAAACAAACAAAGACTGACTATAAATAAAATACTTTAAATAAAAAATACATTTGTTCTTTTATAATCATAAGAAAAGTTCTGTCCGGTTAGTGCAGTGTTTTAAACACGCAAGTGCTCGATTCTCTGCCACATCGCCATTTCTTTGTTAAACATGTATGCCCCATAGCAGCCAAATAGTCATTTATGTTAAAGGTTACAGCGACATTTACTTTTGACCTAATGACCTCAATATCTGACGCTGACCAACCTCCCTACTAAGTTAGAGGATCCTAGGCCCAGAAACCATTTTACAGTTGAAAACTGCAGTGACCTTGATTTTTGGCCTTGTGACCTCAAAATTAATAGTGGTCATCTACTGATAATGCCCAACCACCCTTTTAAGTTTGAGGATCCTGCGCTTAACCGTTATTAAGATATTGACTGGAAACCATTTGGACATGAGCAAAGCAACATAACCCCACATCATCAGTGGGTTTATAATTATTAATCTATTCAACGATTGATTTCGTCCTAAAATCCTAAAAACATCGATTTTTGCCTTATACTTTTAATAAATAAAATGATGTTTATGCAGCTTATTCATTAGACGTAAGACTGCACTCATGATACAAGACTGACAATTGTTAATGATGCACCTACTTAAATTGTTTGAAGGATTGCTGCCATCAATAAAGCAGAGTGATCGCGTTTTCGCTCAATCTCGTCGTCTTCTTCAAATTCTTGCAATATAACTGCAGCACACACTGCATAGTCAGCCATCTTGGAATTACACTTCCTGTTCCGGTATATTCGGATGGTCTGTGCTTAAGAACATTAGGAACACTGTCCAGAACACACGCTTCGAATGCACCCTTAGATGATCATGCCTAGCCTACAGTAGATACGCCAACACTGGATCACATATATCGAGGTCAACACGCTGGCGATTGGGGAAAGGTATTTTTTTTTCTTTTTACGTAGTGAATTAAAAACTATTGTTTTTATATATTTATATCACATCTTTTAAAAGCTGGTTTCGTGTCTTTCGAATTAAACGGTAGCACGTTTTTTGTTGCGGTATTTCTACTTTCACTTTGGACAACATTTGAAGGCTTTTCCAATTACGTCATTAAATGATAGCCGTTCAATGAAAACGCTTCATGCATTTAAGACATAACCGAGTGCGCGGTCAAGGTCAAAATTGCGAGAGGGTGATTCGAAGTGAAAGTAAAAATGTCTCAACAAAAAACGTTCCATTTGGATAAATACGCGTCTTACTCAACGAGTTCACAATGGTAGGGATGATATTTCAAGCTCCTCTTTGTAATGCATGCGCAAAGTTTGCATGTCAGTCTGCATTTAACGAGTTTTAATGATATTTTTCAAGTTATGACTGACAAAATCTCGTTTAATTGTATATGCATGCCGCAGGAGAGACAACTCTTCTTCCAATGAATTCGCATGTTACACTCAAAAAATTAAGAAATACTACACACCACTACAGTAAGGGTCATATGATATTAAAAGGACCGGCCAATCAGCCGCCGAAAGTGTATATGGACCGAGGCCTTAGCCCGAAGTGGTGTATATTTCTTAGATTAGACCGAACACATTTTTACCATTTAATAATTTTAAAGCGCCGTTGGGGTGTTTTATTGAACAAATTTAATAATGTTTACTTGCGAAAAAAATGTTGTTGTGAAAATTGCAAGCAGCACTCATCAGTTTTATGACGTCAGCAGTCCAAATTATATGACGTCAGCAGTCCATATTATATTTTTGGAGAGGTTCGGACCGGCCAAAAATATGATATGGACAGCTGACGTCATAAACACTGGAATTTTATTTAAACACATTGATATACGGACCGATCAACTTTACATACACAAAGAAGGGACACATTAATGCAAGGTATACTATTATTCAATAACTTAAAAGTGTCAGTAGCCTCCGTGGTTGTGTGGTCTTGACTCCTGCCAAATAACATTGTACTGAGAAGGCGGACCCAGTTCAACTCTGGCAATCGCAATAATTATTTTTCAACCGTTAAGCATCTGGTACTTTGTCTCATTAATTATTCATGATAACGAGATTTTCATAGTCAAATTGCCCACAGTACACAACGAAGCCTGCGACAGTTTTCATGCCCTGTCATTTTTTATTAGAATACCTTTATCGATGGAAGGATACGTAGACTTTCCCACTTAGAATTCTACTAAGATCCAGGTCTGAGTCCAGTTATCACAACTCTTTTTTCCTTCTTCATATTATACATTTATCCAAATTCAATTACCTTTTTACATACAATCTCCTGCTATCTCTAACATTTTTACTGGGAAACTCATAAACATATTCATATTTAAGTCTGTAAAAACAAATGGAAAAATATTTTCATATTGTTTTAAAAGCTTCACAGTTTCAAATGCTTGGAAAACATGATCAGCATCAAGTGTAAATGTTTGTAACACATATGGTTTCCTCTGACACACAAAAAGTCGCGTTTATATAAGTTTATATTCCAAATTACTTATACAGTTTGCAGTTCAGTTCTTCAAAGCTGTTTCGCATTTTCAACCATATACATTCCATGGACAATTGGAAATGCTTGACAGCCATCATTTTATAATTCATAAACTATGGTTAACAGTTAGCCACATCTTTAAAATAAAATTACAGTAAAACAACAGCTTAAAGGTCAGAAAGCACATTTTATTATAATTCTTCAAGTCGACTGTCTCAATAAAATGTATATTTATCATCCTACATTCCAGTTTCTACCACAAGAGTTGTTACATCTTGAACAGATGGGGCTTCATCTTCAAGATAAAGACTTTGCAAAAGACAGCACTAACAGTTTTGGTGCCAGGACTGAGGAGCTCCAAGAAATGGGTATTACTTCAGCCCATAAATATAAGTGCTGCCCCAAACCAGGTTTGTTCTCCTTTTAGTTTCCTGTTAACTTTATGATTTCAGAACAGTAGCCAGCATTCATCATAAACATGAAATCCAAAACCTTCTGCATTTTGTGTTGTTATGTAACATATAGGCAAATATTTTGATAAGTTTCTAACTACAACTTTAAATAGCATTGCTTTAAGTATTAACTTTCAACCTTTAATAAAACAAAAAAATATGGATGTTTCGATGCATTTCAATTCAATAATTGAATGTATGTACAGTTATTCACAATTTCAAAAAATGTATAAAAAAATGAACTCTGCATGCTTACATTATTTAACTATATAATCTTTTTTAGACATCACTTTTTAGATATTTATTTTGCACAAAATACACGACCTACAAACAAACCTTCATAAAAATGAATAACATTTTTCTTTACTATCTCTTGAACAAAATTGCTTAACTCAATAACTGAATAAATGAATGTTATCATTACTTGTTTTTAAATACTAATAATCTTAATTATGATTTCGCGATTCATGCATCGATCTTTGATTTGTATAACCTGATTCACAATTGAGATCAAATTGCAAATTACCAGTCAATTCACATCTCTAATAGAGCTTATGATATCAACCCGGAAACCTAACAACTTCACCTCAGTTGAATGTTTAGAGTTATTTTGTTCCTCATGTATCATGTTATTAAATCTTCAGTGCTACATTCACTTATCATGATATCATAACAATTTTGTTTCATATCTTTTAAGAGTGTCGCAACAAGTAAATGAACCTTGACAAATGTCCTTTATGTAAGGGCCAGTCCCTTACACAAGTGGCCTACTATTGCACAGCTGAGGATGTTATTAAACGCAGCAGTGGGTATGAAATGCGGAAACTGTTCCAACTCCTCACCACAATACCTAAACTGAAAACAATCGGTGACGATCCTGCACTTCACTTCTACCTCATAGTGCTCCTCCCTATAAATGCTAGAGGAAAGTTTGAAAATGGGAAACTTGTCAGTGCAAGCGTGACACGACCAATTGATTCTTAACAGAACAACCTGCCTCAACGCTTTGGCTGACACTACATAAAGTTAACATTATATAAACACTCTTTATGGGATCTGATATTTATAAAATAGAGTAGCTTTCAACAAAACGTCTGCACTATGTTAACAATAGGTTTCTTTAAATACTAACATCAATTTTACCTGTATTTGTAATGTTATATCATTGTGCAATTCTGTACCATGTTACCTTTTAAATGTAACCTTGCATTGCAAATGTTGCATTCAAACAAGCTAACTTCACATGCTGACACATCATACCATATCGTGTCTCGGGATCTAATAATATAACTCTTACACAGCCAAAATAACTGTCCTTGAACATAATCAAAATTTCTATTGCTTATTTTTCATTTCAAACTCACAAACATTACAAATTACATTTCCAATTCATACAACAACAAAATAAATATGTACAAATAGTATACATTACATAAAATGAGAAGCAGAACGGGAAGGGAGAACATCACGGGACAAGGACTCAAAAAAACGCTTCATTGCAAAGAGCAGGAAGTAGTGCCGTCCCTCGTGGTCGCGTGACACCGACAGGGGCAAACAAAACCAGTAGCAACAGTGCTCCAAGTAAGGCGCCTACGCCAAAACATGCTTTCACCGATGCCTACAAGCGCCCTACGAGGACTTCCGGCAGACCTGGTAGCACCGCTGGAAACAGTAGACCGGCATAGGACTGGAATGGTCCGGTGATCCAATCATGTTGTGATAAGTCTTTCTTAAACTTAGGTTACCTGAATGTTTGTGGTCTAAAACAGATCGGTCAAATTATCAGGAATTTGAAGAATTGTTAAAAGATTATGACATATTTTGTTGTATTGAAACCATGTTAGCAAATTATGATGTTATAGATGTACCTAATTATAGTTTTGTATCACAGGCAAGAAAACAAAAGTTTATTAAACGATCCGGTGGAATCGGAGTATTATTTAAGAGCCATTTATCTAAATCCGTTTCTGTTGTGGAAACTGAATCTGATTATGTTCTGTGGATCCGTATAAAAAGAGATATTATCATTAGATACAGATTGTATTTTAGGTGTAATTTATATTCCACCGGAAACATCAAGATTCTTTAATTATGACGAACTTCAACTTTTTGAAACTGAAGTTATTGATATTTGTAAGAAATATAAAAATGTTGTATTAGGTGTGAAATTTTAGTAGCCGATGAATTTATGTTGGAATATTTTGATTTTGATAAGGAAGTTTTGGAATATTTCAACCAAGTAAAGGAATTAGATAATGAATTATTTTCTAAAAAACGCGTGTCTGTCGATACAAAAGTCAATAATATTGGCAATAAGATTATTGATATTTGTAAGAATAATAACCTTTTTTACTTAAATGGGCGATTTGGTGGTGATAAATCAATCGGGGACTCGAATTTTAAAGTAAATTTCTTTATTGATTATTTCATATGTTCTGCAAATATGTTACGAAATTTAAGCAACTTTGAAATTATACAACTAGATTCACTGTACTCGGACGGTCATGCCATCTTAAAGTTAGAGACATTAAACCAAATTGTCAGACCAAAGCCAGTAGAAAATAATTGTCACGTACAATATAAACATAAATGGGAGGACCAAACTGCAAAAAAAATACCGAAAATATCAATTTAGAGAAAGTTGACGAATTGGAAAATCTTCTCTGTACCTCAGTTAAAAACCAAGAAAATATTGATAAAATTGCAGACATTTTATCGGACATATTTAACGAATCCGCACGAAAAAGTTTCAAACCTAAGCCTATGTTTAATTGCCAGAACATTTGCACCAATCGTAATAAAAGTGATAAGCCCTGGTACAGGCCTCAGTGCCGAATTAAACGGATAATTTATAACCAGGCTAAGAAGAGATATTATATAAAAAAATCGCAGATTAATAAAAACTTACTTAACCGAGTCACGATTATAAACGTACTATGAAATACTATATTAGGCAATTTAAGTTCAATAAATCGTCCCGCTCGCGTGATTTACATACAAATAACCCGAAATCATATTGGTCCTATATAAAGTCGCGCGACAATAATAAACAAGAGGCCCAAAAGGGCCTATGCTCTACTGGCATGGCTCTTGTGGTCATTTCCAATCCAGAGCTTGTACGTTTGAGTAATAAGCAACAAATATTTAGTTCACTTTTAGTGTTTGGGTTAGCTGAAAACGCTGCACGTTCAACATCTGAGGACAGGAAGTGTTGTAAGCAGATCAGTTGCATGCACTATTTTAATATGTGCCAAGTAAAGGTAATCTGAGGGTAAAAACTATTTGCTTTCAAAACTGTACTCATCGTCAAAATTTCATTTCTGTAGCTTTAAAAATAAAAAGTCGGTCAAAGGTCAAAGTCAAGGACATCCGAGGACAACATAAATGCTTGTTTTCAAAACTGATCACATGGTCAATATTTCATTACTGTAGCTTTAAAAATTAATAAGTAAGTCAAAAGGGGTGGGGCCAGCTTTTGCCCAAGGGGTTTTATTTCAAATGTTTTCAATTGCATCATATGATGCTCCACAACAAATATCAAAGGTATGGGCCTTGTGGTTTGAAACATGAAGATTTTGAAAATATTACTTTGTAAAGTCTCTAGGAAAATTGTGACTCCAAGGGCAGTGCCAGTTTTGACCCAAGGGGCATAATTTGAACAACCATAGTGGACCACTTAATAAAGCCTTGTTCAAAATAGCAAGGATTTGCAAAGTGGTTTCAGACAAAAAGTTTTTAACATTTCCCAATTTAAGTGTGGGGGGTGGGGGAGTTTGTCCCTTACAAAGAAAAGAGAACTCTTTCCTGGCCTCCGCCAACATCGCCGAGGTCGTTTGCATTTGCCGCACTGGTCCCTTGCGGGACAATCTCCGTGTGTGTGGGGGGGGGCAGAAATAATGACCCCAGGGGCATAATTTGAACAAACCTTCACAAGCAATTGTGGCTTTACATGTAAACTTGACTAAAAATAGACTTCGCTCATGTAGACTTGGCTTAAAATAGACTTAGCTTAAAATAGCATTTTTTAATACTTTCAAGACCCATAATCCAGGCATGCATGGGTAGATCTGGCTGGTTTTCAAAAGGAACCGAGTTCTAATGGATATCTAAATACTGTACAAGTTTCATCGAGATACAATCATAACTGAAGACTGTATCATGTTCACAAGCTAGTGTTTACACAGTAGCATTTTTTATACTATCAAGGGCCATAATCTAGGCATGCATGGGCGGATCTGGCTGGTTTTCGAAAGGAACCGAGCTCTAAAGGATATCTAGATACTGTACAAGCCTTTGGCCAGTAGAGCTAAAAACAAGCAAAATCCCTGCTTTTAATGATTTTTACGATTTCTTTAAGAATAATAATGATGGTGGGGAAACGGAGAACCTAGACAATATTAATATAAATTTGCTAAATAATGAGAAAACATTAAATTCACCAATCACTAAAGAAGAAATAGAGAAAATGATCAATAAATGCAATAACGGCAAGGCTTCAAGCCCATCTGATAACATCTGTAACGAGCATATAAAGTCGACGAAACACTTTCTGTTACCATTTTATGCCAACTTTTTAACTACATTCTAGATACAGGAGTATACCAAAAGTGTTGGTCGGAAGGCTACATTGTGCCAATCTTTAAGCAAAACGGTAATTCCATGTGACCTGTAAACTATAGACCCATTACTATTCTTAGTTGCCTAGGCAAACTGTTCACATCAGTTCTTAACCAAAGATTGACACTTTTCTCAAATAAAGTATTCAAGTATTACTTGAAAATCAAGCCGTGTTTAGGAAAAACCGTTCAACAGTTGACCATATATTTACATTACATTTCATAACCTTCTAAAGTCACGCCAACAAAATACGGATACGTTGACTGTAAAATACTGAGAATAGTCCGTAACATGTACTCAGACGTAAAGTCTTGTGTTCAATCTTGTGGTGAAACGTCCTATTTCTTTGTGAGTAACCTTGGTTTAAGGCAGGTAGAGAGCTTTTCACCGTTTAATTTTCCTACTACTTAAATGATTTACGATTTCTTAAAATCAAAACATAATGAGGGAGTTAAAATTGAATAATTTTTAGACAACTTAATTCACTACATAGATATCCTGGTTTTGTTATTCGCAGACGACACCATCTTGGTTGCTAGGTCAGCGAATGAATTTCAGAAATGCTTGAATGACTTCGAAGAATATTGTAACACATGGAAACTCCACATCAATATACATAAGACAAAGGGTATGATATTCGGCACCAACAGAACAACATGGAGAAACTATTCATTTAAGATTAACGATGAATTATTAGAAATAGTCGAAAATTATCTCGGTATTGTATTTAGCCCAACAAGAAAGTTCAATAAAGCGAAAGATAATTTAATTCAACAAGCAAAAAAAGCACTCCACTTATTATATAGAAGAATATATAATCTCGATCTTACAAACTCTAGAAAAAGTACTCCAGCGTATATGGTTTATGTGAATTAGGCCGGTATCCTATTAAAATAACTATCAATAAACGAATTATTAATTTCTGGAACAAACTTGTCATTGAAAAGGATTCATATGCAGCACTGGTATATAGAACAATGGCTCAAAGTGGCTTAAATTTCAATTGGCTAAATTATGTAAAGTCGTTGGTAAACAACACTGGATTTACCTATCTATATGATAACCAAGAAACGTTGACCAGCCTTTAGTAACACAAACCCTAAACGACCAAAATGAGCAAGTCTGGCGAGAGAAAATGAACGATTCGCACAAAGGTGTATTATACAATAGTTTTAAAGAAGAAATTCAGCTTGAGAGTTATTTATTGAATGTTCCACAAAATACAGCTTTGGGAATCTATAAATTAATGTGTTGTAACTTTAAATTCCCTACTGAAACGCATGCGTGGCGAGGTATTCCCTACAACGAAAGACATTGCCCTTTTTGTCCAAATACCATAGGAGACAGTTTTCACTATATACTAGAATGTTCCAAATTTCACACCTTAAGTTTGAATAAACACATTCATTCACAATTGTATTTTGCACGTGGATTTACATGGTGTACTGATTACTATAGAAATAATTTCCCGTAAATGACCCGCACTTGGCGTGAGACCACAGTTATTTTAACTATATGTTTCATATAGACACTAACCTGGCTTTTGACTATATACACATCCCAATTGAAAAACAAGGACATGGCATCTTTAGAACAATTCAAGACACAAAATATAATCACAAGAAAACACCATGTTGACCATTGACCCGACTGTCAAAATTGAGTTCAAATACATAACCCTTCCGCCAAGGAGTCAATCGGCTACAAACAACTAATTGTCAGACTTCCACAAGCTATTATTTTTCCAATATTTACTCTGAAAACCATCAATTTCTGCAATGGAGTGTCAAATTCAGTGAAGTTCTCTGCAAAAAGAACATTTTTTGCTTCGTTTTCATTCAATTTTAATAAAATATTGATACTTGAACACAAGCACTCTTTTTTCTGTATTCACATCCTGATCTACAGGGGGCAGATTAACTGTGGTCTTGAGCCCCTTCATATCGATATGCGCCAGATTACACTAAAGCGTCCGTCATGTTTTCATAGCAGTATTTATACTATCAAATAAAATGAACGATGCATGTAAAATAATATGAGTTTTTTTTTACTTCTATTTACTTGCAGAAAAAAACTAATACCACAAATATCCTACATTTCCTCTCCAAAGTATTTTACTTTAAAATGTTTAAAATAAATTGTTTAACTAATTTTACCCATGTCACTGAACCCGCCAATACGTTTATGAAGCTTTATTTCAGTTGTACATGTTAACATTATTATATTGCGTAATAATTTCACTTCGATACCATCTTGTTTACCGATGCTTTATTGAACTTTATAGTCTGTTGTAACAAATGTTACCATGGCAAATAAAGGTAATTGTTGTTGTTGATAATTATTTCCATCTATCCCTTCAAACATACTTTTAATATTTTCTTCTTTTACGACGTTTCATAACAATAACTTTCTCCTACCTCTTGTATTCACCTTATCCTTCAATATCAATTTTAAAGTTTTTATTAGCAAACCTTTTAATTTGAGTACATGACAATACCGTAGTAATCATGGTTTAGTGTGTATCTCAAATAATTTGCAAAAATCCTCCAGTATCATTTTGATGTAAATTTTGGTCATTCACAATTTCTTGTGTGCTTTTCTTTCTTTTTTTATTTAATGTTGTATTTATTTTACTTTAGAACTCTTGTACATGTGAAGTATATTTCCATTACTCTATTGTTGTGTTTAACCATTTTGTCATTCTATACAGAATTGTTCAGTGTCAATATATTACAATCACCGTGTATGACTTACAGAATTGGAACTTTATTTAAAAACCTAACCATAATGATTATTTACCATCCAATTCTGTGATTTAAATGTTCTGCAATTCCAATAATTATTCATAAAACATCTTCCTAAAATTAGAGACATTTAACAGTATCATTTGACTTTTACACAAGGTTTATTAACACAAATACCTGTTTTCAACCCAATTAATTCCACTATAATAACTGAAACTGAGTTTTTCACCCCCCCCCCCCCCCCATGTAAAAGAAATTAATCACCCTGTAAATAGTTTCATTTAAATACAGCGCACATGCATACTGTATATATTATAATAATTTGTCTGTGTACATTCTTATTCCATGTATTGGTCATAATGTATATGTCGCACTTACGCCCATTCAGCTAATGTTTCTTGTTAAGATATACCCGACGTTACATAAAGATTCTTGAATCTTGGATCTTAAGATCAGAACATTACCGTGACTTGAAAAAATGGTTTCCTTCTACATAACTTAAACACGCTTAAACCAAGGAACTTAATACTTGGTATGCCATTTGGTAATGACTAATTGATTTACCTCGAGGTGAATTTTTTTTATAGGTTTCCAAGTTTCTTAATTGGTGCAAGCGTTTTGAAGTTAACAAAACCGCTTATTAACTTCAAAACACTTGCACCAAGAAACTTAATTAATACTAGGTATGCCAGTTGGACATGACTTGTTACGACCCTTGAAAAACGGTCTCCGCTCAATGACTAAAGAAGGCTTGCACCCAGAAACTTCATACTTGATATGCAAAATGTTCATGACTAGTAGATAACCATTGTTAATTTAAGGAATCAGTAGCTTAAAGGTCAAGGTCGCAGTGACCTTGAGAGGAAAACAGATTCCAATAAAAACTAAAAAACACAAGGGCACTCCGGAACTTCATACTTGGTATGCCAGTTGGTCAGGGTTAGTAATTTAGGGGATCTGTAGGACAAAGGGGTAAAAACAGTTTCCGATTAGACTAGAATGCTTGTACCTCGGAATTTCATACTTGGTGTGTCAGTTGGGTATGACTAGTTGATGACCTCTATTAATTTTGGTATCAGTCAGTCAAAGGTCAGTGTATAGGTTTCCGCTCAATAACTTAAGAACGCTTCAAGGAACGTCATACCTGGTTTGCTTGTTGGTCTAGATTAGTAGATGACCCCTATTGATTTTGAGGTCAGTAGGCCAAGGTCACAGTGAACTTCTGGTGAAAAACTATTTTTTTGATCACCATAATGTACGTCACGTCACCCTCAATGAATAAAGAACTCTTGGGCCAAAAAACTCCATGGTTCGACCAAGGAATTTCATTCTTGGTATGCAGGTTTGTAATGACCAGGAGATTACCCCTACAGTTGTTCATCTCCAGTCCAAAAGTACAAATTTCAAGTCCATCACTGATCATTTCTCACCTATGACCGCACAAGTACTTTTTTCAGCTCTACTGGCCAAAGGAAAGAAGAGCTTATGCGATGGTAATTTGTACGTAGTATGTGCGTCCATGCGTCTGTAAACAATTGCTTGTGAACATGATACAGTCTTCAGTTTTGATTATATCTCAAAGAAACTTGTACAGTATTAAGATATCCATTAGAGCTCGGTTTCAGAAATGAAATTTTGACCATGAGTACAGTTTTTAAAAGCAAATATTTTTTTACCCTCAGATTACCTTTACTTGGCACATATTAAAATAGTTCATTCAAATAATCTGCATAGAACACTTTCAGTCCTAAAATTTTGAACGTAAAGCGTTTTCAGGTAACCCAAACACAAAAAGTGAACTTTATATTTGTTGTCGGTTACTCATACGTACATGCTCTGGGTCGAAAATGACCACAAGAGCCATGCCAGTAGAGCAAAGGCCGAAGGCCTTTTGTTTTTAAAAAGCAATCAAGTTTAATATCAGGTAAGGAACTGATCATCAGTATATGGAGCGGTTTGAACTAGCATCTTCAAGTAAAGGAACAGTACCCAAACACTAGAGAAAAAGTGTTCAATGAATGAAAAACTACTTGTTTATCATTACGCAATAATTAATCATATACATGTACACGATAGTATTTTGAAAATTTCTGCCTTTGCATTACATCCTTTTGGTAGCTGTGTGTGCTAAGGATGACCAAGGTTACTTAGTTTAGAATTACAACATACCAGGATAATAATTAAAACAAAATAGAAGGGGCATAATTACTGGAAAAAATGTAAGAAAGAGTCAACAAGCAAATTCGTTGATTATTGATATCCCCCGTCTGATTAGGCAAAGTTCATGGATTGGGAATGAAAAGTAGGTGGAATATTCCTATATTAACATGTAATATTGCTGCAGAAAAATGGACCGTTATGAACGTTGGATATAAGTTTGAGTTTGTTTGGAATTATTTGAAATAAAAGTTTTTTTATATAGAGTAACATTTGTAATAGTTTCTATGAATTTGAAAATAAAAAGATATGGCTCTGGACAGCATAAATATGTGATGAACAAACGGGCCAATGGACAGACAAAATCAAACAGATATCCCCCTTATGATACCTTTAGTTGGACAGGGGAAAAACTGTCCATAAATATAAGCCTTTAATTGATTTGACCTAGTGACCTAGTTTTTGACCCCATGCGACCCACATTTATAAGCAGTCGAGATCTTATCAAGGGGGACATTCTGACCAAGTTTAAACATCATCTAATTCGTACCACAATATGGAACAGGACAAAACAGGGTGACGGAAGGACGGACGGACAGAATGACGGACGAGCCAAAACAAGATCCCCCACCCGAAAGCTTCGATTAGGCAGGGGATAAAAAATCATGAATAGGAGCTTCATGTTGGTGATTATTGATTATAACCTATCATAATCGATTAAAATGTAAGTTGATGGAAGTAAATCATAAAATAAATATATTCATTATCATGCATAATACAACCAATCACTACCATGAAATGGTTTCGGACAAGATTTTTTGAAGATTTCACCTTGTGACCTAATTTCTTATCACATGTGACCCAGTTTTCTATCTTTTTTTTATCGCATGTGACCCAGTTTTAAACATGTCAAAGAGTTCATCAAGAAAAACATTCTGATCACGTTTCACGAGTATTAGACCATACATAATGCCTCTAATGTGTTCCAAAGATTTGAGCTACTCAAATGACCCACTTTTATAAGCGGTCCATATTTCATCAAGGGGTACATCCTGACCAAGTTTAAACATAATCTGACCAATCATTACCATGATATGGTTCCTGACAAGATTTTTCTTAGATTTGACCTAGTGACCTTATTTTAGATCATGTGACCCAGTTTTATAAATGTCCAAAGTTCATCAAGGAAAACATTTTAATTAAGTTTCATGAATATTTGACCATGTATAATGCCTCTAGTTTGTTCCAAAGATTTGACCTAGTTTTTGACCCCATCTGGCCCACTTTTACAAGTGGTCGTGATTTGATCAAGGGGAACATTCTGACAATATCCCCCTCCCGAAACCTTCGATTCGGCGGGGAATAATAAAACTGGGTTTAATGTCACAAATTTCGTGTATGCAAACATTTGTGTCAAATATACTGTTATGCCTTTTAAAACTGCCTTAACGCAAACAATTTTTTTCCACATTTACTTTGTGAAATGAAATTTAAAACTATGAATGTCTATATTTTAAAACGCATGTTTGTAAAGAATTTTAACAATTGTGTTATTAACTTTAAGACCTGTTCAAGTTTTCACGACGCATAATATGAGTTGTGTACTAGTCGCCTTCAAGTATGGTGTTTATAGAACAAATATCAAGGAAACCAGAACTTTTGTATATATTTGTGTAATGCATTCTTTTAAAAACCTAGGTCATTTGGGCATAATATTTCTCCATTTGTGAAATCGAATCCAATGGAGACCATTTGTATATTTGCAGAAACTAGATATATAATCAAGGGAATAATATATAATCAAGGGAATATATATATATATATATATATATATATATATATATATATATATATATATATATATATATACAGTGGAAACTCATTAAACCGGATCTCCACAAAACCGGAATCCTCGGGATACCGGACATTTTTCAGAGTCCCGGTTTTCCCCTTCTATTTTCAATGTAAAATAATCCCTATAAAACCGGAACCTCGGAATTCCGGACAAAAAATCAAGAAAATTTGTTAGTTGTCAACGAAATTTTACCTCACAAAACCGGACTTATATTTGTTCAAACATGTCAAAATGATTTTGTGTATAGGAGGGATTTACAACTACGTCATTGCTTTCTGCTATGTGTACCACGTGGTACACAATTTCCAGGAAGGTCGTACAAGAAATGTAAACAATGGCTACTTCTGATAAGGTTTCTGCAGTAACATTCACTAGAAATAATCTTCCTGGTGCAAAGTTTCTCTCAGAAGTCAATTGTTGAGATAAGTAATGGACACAGTGCTGCTGAGGTTTAACTTCATGTGGGAAAAGACCAGAACTAATTAACAGGTAAGCAAATTATGCAATCTACTGTATGTATACATATGTTTACATTTAAGAAAACGTATAATATTGTGATAATGTGGTATGCTGTAGGTTCAACATATAAGATTTAGTCTAACAGCTGCATTGGAATTCTTTAATATATTGTAATATTGTTTCTAGCCCAGAATTGAGGTAAAATGCATATGAAATGGATATATATCAGTTGGTCAGAAACAGGTACACTTTCTCTGTCTTATCATACAGCTGATCTTGTCTGTGTGTCCTTATGTGTATTTGTGAATAGATGACATCTAACCAGATACTAAATGTATAAAATAGGTTTCAATGTTTTATGATTAAGAAATTAATTGCATTTATTTTTTTCAGATGCAGTGCCTGTATTAAAGCTGGGGAAGACAAGGTCATCATTGTGCCAGTTGATGACGGTTTATGCTACTTGAACTTTAAATGAATCAATGAAAAACAGTCCACAATGTCATGATTTATACAATAGCTGGTACACACATAGTACAAATAAATATATATACATCGATGTGTTGTCAATACAGATATTAAAATGATACTAAATACATTCTTGTGTTTTGTTATAGAGTGTATGTATTAATTTCAATATGTCTCTGCATGCCGCTTAAAAATGGTAAAATGTGCAATTGCACTTTGTTTTACTGAAGGATGTCTTAAATACCCCATCAGCAATTACTAATTCGCCAAGCTCTATGATGTGCGCAAACTGTGAGGCTATGACCATGTCACTCTTGCTCTCTTTATCCACATCCGACAGAAATGTTATAGCACCAGAACTGGAATGCCCATAATACATCTCAAAGTTGCATTATTTGTGTACAAAGAATAAAAGATTAATATCATTTAGAAGCCGCTCATACGAGATATATTATCTTTGTTTTACAGTATTTTCCCCTATCTCTTTTTGGACTCACTCGAGTGGAATCAGGTTCACAGCTGGTCGATGTATTTAAATTGAATTTGGATTAATGAAACATACAGTATTGTTAAGACCAAACTTTACACCCTTGTGCACTAGGAGTGAACTACTAGTGAACAATTTGTGCACTATTGATAAACTAATGTAGTCTGTAGTTTATTTGATAAGCCAGTATTGATTTTTCTGGTCCACTGAGATTGGCCTTACTATATTGATTTTATATCACTGATAAGATCTTTTCCTCTACCAGTTCATTTCAAAACTTGTGACAAATCTTTTAGTATTCACTGATGACTTTATGATGTAAAGCCATTGTACTAGGCTTATAAGACAAGGGGTTTCTATATTTGTCAATTTTATTTTATTGTTGATAAAAAAAGAATATTACATTTCTTAAAATAAATACATTAAGTTTATTTGTAAGCCAATATTTTGAAACAGGAGTGTTATATAATATAATTATGTTACTATTATAACATCTGAACAATTATGACAAGGGGATACATGTACTATATTTTTCAATTTTATTTTATTGTTGATAAAAAAGAATATTACATTTCTTAAAATAAATACAATAAGTTTATTTGAAAGCCAATATTTCGAAACAGGTGTGATATATAATATACTTGTGTCACTATTGTAACATCTGAACAATTATGACAATTTTTTGTAATTCAGACAGTTGATTTAAGTCATTAAGTGATAACGAAATATTAATTCTGAATGCTTTGTATATACAGTTAACAGCACTATTTCTATTATAATATTTACAACACATAATACTGTTTTGCTCCCTTAACAGACGTAAGCTAGAACAGATGAAATGTCAAATTTCTTCCCAACAACTCATCACAAGTACACTTTGTTTTTGTCCATAACACGCACACACTCAGCCCACACCTGATGATGTAAATCATTTTTTCGGGCCAGTAACTAAAGAAAAGGGGACCCGTCATTTACTGGTCATATTTGTCAATTTTTAATTCTAATGCAGATGAAATAAAAATAAAACATTTCTTAAATAAATTATTTCTTAGCCAGTATTTTAAATAAGAGTGTTATAAATATAATTGTGATACTATTGTAACATCCAAACAATTATGATTTTTTTTGGTAATTCTAAATCCTACGTATAAAAGTGAACAGCACTATTATATATTCAAACTGTAAATACAAAATCATTGTATCATTAATGATAAAAAAGTAAATGTGATTTAACAAAAGAAAAAATGCATGCGGTTGAAAAAAGATCTTGCCTTAATTAGAATTATTTAAAAATAGTAGCTCAAGCTATTTTTCAGAATTTTTTACGTAACTATATTCACGATTTATTTCATTAACTTTCCATAAATAAACATCTTTAAAGCCTAGTTTTAGCATTTGATACTGAATATATCTATTTATCTTTTTCTATAAAAATAGCACAAAGGGAATTGTCCTACCAAATGGCCAACTAACCAGGCATTAAAATTAATTGAATATCAGCAAAATGATAAAATGCTTATTCATACTTTTGTAATGAGATTACCCATTGTAACAGTGTTAGCCCCAATAGGTCAGAGCCAATAAACAATACACAGGAAGTATCAGGAACCCTGCTGTGATAACATTCAAAATGGCAAAAGATGAAATTATCCTATGCATTCAACCATTAACCAGTCATTACAATGAATATTATTTCATATTAAACTTGCTATTTGATGTTAAAATACATGATATGCATGGTAAATATTAAATATCTCCACTCTTAATAATTTGATTAACAAATGATGAAAAGTGTCATGTAAGATGCAGAATAAGATTTACCAAAATTATATATGCATTTTAATATTGGGGGGGGGGGGGGTGATATCGTCCGTTTTTTCACTTAGACGGCGGGGCTATCTTCTGGTAGGGCTATGGTCCTAGGGGGTAATGTCTGGGGGGCGGGCAATCATCCGGGGGGATATTATCCGTACCTCGGTTCTTATAAGGGTACCGAATTTAATTTGAAAGAAATGAGCATAAAACACGCTATCTCTACCTTATGAGACTATTGTAGACTACAGTAGTGTACAGTAAATATTTTAGCATTCATCAATCATTTAATATTTTTTGCGCTTTCTGCTGTTAAATTCACGGTTATAATCTTGTTATCAGTAGTTAATATTTTCCATTAATGCCTTATTTAGTAGGTAGTTAATGGTTTATCAGTCAAAATTTATGTTTGTTATTCATGTGTATGTATTGATTTTGAATAAAAGTGTCACTTTAAGAAATAGTATTTTTATTTTATTATGCAGTTGCAACACAAAATATAATTAAAAATAACTATTTTCCATCTTTTATTAAAACATATTTGTTTGCATCTCTTCTCTAAAACAAAATTCGTAAAAATATATATTGAGTTTCCTTCAAAGGCCTAGTTTTAGGAATGGTTGTCATGTTAATTGTCTGCTGTGTATCCCTTGTTTATTGCACTAGTGTCATTGCAGGGGCCAATTTCCTGTGTAATTGTTTATTGGCTTGGGGCCATTCAGAGTTGACAACATTTAGAGTAGAAAATAGCATTAGCTCATTAATACACAACCACTTCTTGCATAGCAAATGTATTAATGACTGATTGGGAGTAAATAATAAACAAAAAAAGTAAAAAGGGTTTTTTCCATTTAAGTTGTAAAATATAAATAATTTTAGTGGGATATTATAAACAAGAGGCCCAAAAGGGCCTATGCTCTACTGGCATGGCTTTTGTGGTCATATCAATCCAGAGCATGTATGTATGGGTAAAAGGCAACAGACATATGGTTTATGTTTTGTGTTTGGCTTACCTGAAAACGTAGCACGTTCAACATCTGAGCCCAGAAAGTATTGTAAGCAGATTAGTTCCATGAACTATTTTAATATGTGCCAAGTAAAAGTCATCTGACAAAAAAAAAATGCTTTCAAAACTGTACTCATAGTAAAATTTTCTGTAGTTTTAAAAGTTAAAAAAAGTTGGTCAAAAGGTCAAAGTCAAGGGCATCCTAGGACAACATTGATCAATTTGAACAAACATTCACAAGCAATTGTACTGAGATGGATCCAACGAACACACAAAAAGATTTTTAAACCTTTCCAGATTTATGTTTACCAAACCTGTGAACCCTGGGTGTGGCCAGTAATGACACCAGGTGCACAACTTAAACATTCACAACCAATTTTGTTAAGATGAATGCGCAAACTACAGAACTTAAAGCTAAAAAATGGCCTTTGGGCTTTCAACAAGAACAAGGCAGAGTAATTAAAAAAATAAAAAATAGAGAGCATTTCTTTAAAACTTTCATGGCCCATAATCTAGGCATTCATGGGCGGATCTGGCTGGTTTTCGAAAGGAACCGAGCCCTAATGGATATCTAGATACTGTACAAGTTTCATTGAGATACAATAAAAACTGAAGACTGTATCGTGTTCACAACCAATTGTTTACAATCAATTGTTTACACAATAGCATTTTTTTTTATACTATCAAGGGCCATAATCTAGGCATGCATGGGCGGATCTGGCTGGTTTTCGAAAGGAACCCAGCTCTAATGGATATCTAAATACTATACAAGTTTCATTGAGATACAATCAAAACTGAAGACTGTATCGTGTTCACAAGCAATTGTTTACAGACGCACGAACGCACGACCGCACGGATGCACATACTACGTACACATTACCATCGCATAAGCTCTTCTGGCCTTTGGCCAGTAGAGCTAATAATACTACTCATATTCTTATTCTAAAGCATTTGATAGTTAGCAGGAGGCAATAAAGATAAAAATCAATACACAGTGTACTATGGGGGGGGGGGGGGCTCTTAAAGAAGGCTTAAATTAGCCTTCAATGGATAGTATTTCCATAAATAATGGAGCAGCATAACCAATAATACAAAATGCCTAAAATATACGTTTATCTACTATGTGTATCAAATTAGAAATGCAATTAATAAATCTGGGTACAATGTAGAAAATACACTATAATATTTAATGGTGTACTTATTTGATGATCATTGCTGTCAGGCTGTCACCTTAAATCCGAACACATTTGTTAAACAAGAATAAACATAGAATTGAAAGTTTCAGAAGAGTTGGAAGAAAATCTTTGTTAATATATCCTTTGAATGAATCAACAATGGCACAACAATTTCACAGTTTGAGCTTGGAACAATATATAAGGCGTGAACTTTGATAATTAACTATTACAAATAACGAACAACGTGTAATTATCACCTTGTGAAACTTTAAAGAAAGGCTCATGAACTCCTTTGAACGTTATGTCATAAAAGTATTTGAAGATGAAACCCTTTTATTTAGAACCAAAGTTATATAATTAAAGCTATCAATTAATATGAAAATAATGCAATGCATATTTATAAAGAAAACAAAAACATTTAAATGTTTGACAAATTAACTTTATTTTATAAAACAACATCAATCATATAATTCTGTATTGTTAAAATGAAAGGTCAAAATTGATTATAATTATTCTATAAAATAGTTTACATTAAAACATCTGTTGAAACTAAACACATCATTCTAAGTTTCACTGTAAAGATAGCATTTATTATAGACTGAAGAAGCCTTATCTGGTCAGCCCCTTGTCTCCATTTAGTCTTTCCCTTGTCTTACCCTAGTGCACTACGAAGTGAACGGATAGTGAACACGATGTGCACTTACTGTCAAGTTTGGTCTTAACAGTACTGTATGAGTAAGAATGTTCACACGTAATGGTCTTCCTTAATTATATAAGTCATCATGTATATGCATGCACACATGTATATGGCACATTTCTTCCTGCAAGACTTGATCAATCTGAATATTGTGTTTCTGTAGTAAGGTGAGTTGAATGGCTGTTTGTCATACTGCAAGAGGGCCTTTGAAACTTCAATGTATTCTTTGATACAGATACCTCTTAGTGTTTAAGGCCTATCTGTTTTCGGAATATTTATCAACCTATCGTAAAATCTTCAATATATTGTAATCACCTTCAATAGTTCTAATAAAATTGTTTCTTATTTAATACCACAATAGCATGTAATATCAATACTTATTCAGTTATAAGGTTTCTATAAATTTAAGCAAAAAAAAACGAAAATATTTTTATTTTGAAAAAAAAATCTATCTGGCGAGATTACATTTAGTTTTCAAATTTCTGATGTATGAGTATATGTTCCAAGCGTAGGGTCTGTATGATCCTCATAAGGTCCTTTTCCTCTAACAAAATGTTTACTGCAATTGTATGTCCACCTTTTAATTTAGCAACTGTGAAATCCTCTTGACCACGCGCACATATTAACCCTATTCACTTAATTTTCATTTGTTTTAGGTTAAGGGAAAGGTATGAAATAAATATTTATTTTGTGTTATAACAAGTTTTGTTTTTTAAGAGATAATGGCTCCAAGTCCATACCCAATCCAGTGCAAATCTATGTTAAACAGAGGCCAGGTCGTACAAAGTTTGTACTACCTGTTACAGTTGCTATGGACTGTGCTTATCAGTAAATCTATTTTTAGCATATCGGCTGATTAGAAATCCCTCCTATAAGGAATTCGCGAATCGCGTGTCACTTTGTTTTGACAGCCGGTGCGTCGTTAAATATTGCACCCGTGTTAACTCGATAATCGATAATGATGATTGCGCTGTGGATTGACTGCCGCGCGATAATCAAACTTGTGAAAAGAAGATTGATTGAAACATTAGTTTGTTTGTTGCAGAAAATAAAGAACTTGAAACGGTTATTACGTGATCATTTTGGAGGGTTGTTTTATCTAAAGACTTCTATGACTGAATCAAATAAGAGCGGTGCGTTAATTAAACTATCAAACATACTTAACAAGCATTAAATTACGCGAGTTGTTTTATTTTAAGACTTGGAAAAAAAGATGATTATAAAAACGCAGAAATGTTTATCACTTTTGCATGTGCTTTAACCATGTCTCAACCTCCGTCTAAATACCAACTACCAACTTCCCTTTAAAGGTTAACTCAGTTAATATTTTGAGTCAACTTACTCCGTACATCAAATCCTCACTTAACCGGAATCCTGGAAGCCCAGTCCGGTTTAATGAGTTTCCACTGTATATATATATATATATATATATATATATATATATAAAATATATATATATATATATATGCCATCTACTTTCTCATATGACCACATCTACTGGAATGTATGTCATAGACGTTGAAACAGTCAAGAGTGTTGCCATCTTCTTTCTCATATGATCACATCTACTGGTATGTATGTCATAGAAGTTGAAACAGTCAAGAGTGTTGCCATCTTCTTAGTCGAAACAGTCAAGAGTGTTGCCATCTACTTTCTCATATGATCACATCTACTGGAATGTATGTCATAGAAGTTGAAACAGTCAAGAGTGTTGCCATCTTCTTAGTCGAAACAGTCAAGAGTGTTGCCATCTACTTTCTCATATAATCACATGCATCTACTGGAATGTATGTCATAGAAGTTGAAACAGTCAAGAGTGTTGCCATCTTCTTAGTCGAAACAGTTAAGAGTGTTGCCATCTACTTTCTCATATGATCACATCTACTGGAATGTATGTCATAGAAGTCGAAACAGTCAAGAGTGTTGCCATCTACTTTCTCATATGATCACATTTACTGGAATGTATGTCATATAAGTCGAAACAGTAGATGGAACAAGATAATTCGGTACAAATCTTGCATATTTCTGAAGTACACAGTTTTATTGTCTCGCATAACATGAATATTACGTAAGTTTGAAATCAAATATTGTACATTATTTCTCAACATGTTTGGATGAAGCTTTACTGAACCTTCATCAATTTTACAAATTGTAGCAGATCATAAGTATTTCGTATGCAATTGTTACAGACAACAGAATGGTATTTTGAACTATTTTCAAACAAAGGTAATTCACTTACAGGAAAAAACTGTTTATTGCTAAATATTCACATCATCATAATATGTACTATTCTATAGCAATCAAACTGAAAAATTCTGTTAAGTCTGTTTTAAATCATGAATTTCTCACATATTCCTTTTGTTTCCTTAAATAATAAATGTGCAGAATATAAAGCCCAACAGATAATAATGCTAATCTGCTAGGGTTTGTGTTAAGAATGTGAGTTAAGTTCCTAAGCTACGTTATTTATTTTGTAATAAAAGCTTCTCAAATAAACACAATACAGATTTGGTTTACAAAAATAATAAACATCATCACAACTTAGGCAAACAATATTTTATGAATATACTGCAAGTGTTCTTTCCAAACAGAACAACTTAAGTTAAAGTAACACAAAATCTTAAACAATCTGAATAAAAAAACAAAATCAGTTTGTCATACGAGTAAAAAAACAATCACTCCTCTTTTTACACATTTATAATGTTACAATTCCATGATTGTTCAATCTTAATTGAATACCACATCACATTTAATTATCTTCCTTCCCATCAGTAGACAATCTCTTCTTGTCAGTCTTCAGTTTGTTGTAGAATTCCTCCAACTCGTTAAGTGATTCCTTTTGCTTAGCTGACTGTTTACCAGCCTCCCCTTCTGATTCCCCATCACTGGACCAGCGGGACTTACTTGGTGGAGCCTCATTGTATGGCTGCATCTGACCTTGACCCTTCCAGTCCCCTCTCCCAGTCTTTTGGATACTGTTTGACCCACGGCCCCTACCCTCACTAAACCCTCCTCGCCCACGCATAAACCTATTTTGACCTCTAAATTGACCTCTCCCTTGAAACTGACCACGACCGTAAAAAGTTCCTCTACCCCTGAAGGTTCCAACAGCTGGGGGATCATTACCCTTAGACATCTCATGCTTGTGAAACCAGAATACCTTCTTTTCTCCCTTTTCATGTTTATATCGATCACCAGAGTCCTTGTAAGCATAGGAGTATTTCCGATATGATCCCCTACCTGAACGTCTTTCTCTACTCCTTGATCTACCATCCCAGCTCCTTGACCTACTTCTTGACCTTGAGCCACTCTGTGACCTTCTACTTCTGGATCTTGACCTTGACGGAGATGAAGACCTTTCCCTTTTCCCACTGTATCTTCGTTCTCTTTTCATTTTGTTCATTCTCATTTTGCTTGGTGATTCAAACTTCTCTTTATTCTCATCATAAGGAGTGCCCTTGTCATCCCATCTGGATCGAAATCCTTTAAGTTTCATCAGTTTTTCCAAGTTTTTCTCCCCTTTTGTTCCAGGACCAGATGAAGAGGCTTGATTTGACCTTAAAACAGGTGAGGTATGCTTTTCCTCTACCCTGCTCCCAGACAATTTAGCTGCAACCTCAGCTGCTCTTTTAGCTACGAGATCCTTCAGTGAGCTTGTCAGATCCTCATCTTCTACAATAGGTGATGGACTAAGCTCTTTCCACTTTTCCTGAAGTGCTTTCTTCTCTTCAGGCTTCATTCTTCTATGTGGCGGAGGTGAACTTGATATCATGTGTGAAGCTATGTAGTTGTTTATTTCCTTCACAGTATCTACTTTGGATACTTTACCAATGTTAGACTTCAATTCTGGCCCCTCCCAACGACTTTTCTTATCATCCGTAGGACTGTCCCATCTGCTCTTGATGTCTGGTAGTTCAACTGGCTCATTGTGTCTGTAAGAGGACCGATCACTTTTCCTTCGACTTATATCTCTTGAATGACTTCGGGAGCTTTGGTGCCTGTCTCTAGATCTTGAATGCGATCGTTTTCTGCCTTTGACACTTGACCTTGAACAACTGCTTGAACTGGAATCAGATCTGGATGACTTCCTTTGCCCCTGCTTGGATTTCATGAATGACCTCCCCCTTGACGATGATCTTCTTGTTTGTTTGTGCTTGTGTTCTGGAGTCATTGGTCTATATTTAAACCTTGGGTCATTTTTAATGTCTTCTGAGTCTGGTTCCTGTTGTCTAGAATCTTGTGTTTCTCTTCCATCTTTTGAATCACGTTGCCTGTTGTCCTGTTTGTCAATATCTGGTTCCTTCTCCGGATTTTGGCTCTTTTCAGGGTGGTGTTTAAGTTTAACAGCTCTTGGAACATAGGTAGAAAACTTTGACTGGGTAGGTTCTTGTTTCTTTCCTGAGGGAGCAAAAATGTCCTGCTTGGGTCCAAGGTCTTCACCAACATCTTCGTATCTCTTATAAGTTGTTTGTGTACTATCTTTTCCCTTGGGTTTTATAGCTATTACCCTCCTGGTTTCTCCTTGCTCTGGTGACCTATTATAACCCCATTTTTCATCCTTCCCAGGCTTTTCACAAATTTCATATTCATCTGCTCTATTACTTTTCTTTTGGTATTCTTCTTTCCTACTGTCTTCTCTTCTGTCCCCCTCCTGTCTTTTACCATATCTTGGAGATGGTGACCTGCTTCTAGAGTAAGACCTTATCTTCTTTACATCTCTACTGCTATCTCTTCCATATGATCTTTCACTATCTCTATCTCTTCCATATGATCGTTCACTTTCTCTTTCAAAAGCCTGGCCTTTTTCTTCATGTTTTTTATCACTGTGTCTAGGAGACCTTGATCTAGCTTGCCTCTCTGAAAATGTTCTTTTCCACTTTCCGTCGCCTCTGTCATCTATCTCCCCACTTCCTCGAGGAGAAAGTGATTCTCTTCTATCATCAGGTTTTTTCTTCCCTACCATAATACTTCTTATTTCTTGGTTATAATCTGAATCGAAGTATGCCCCTGATTTCCTTTTGTTGTTATCTAGCTTGTCAGCAGCTTCAGTTTTTTTCTTGACCACAGATATGATCCTCCTCTCCTGATTGCCAGGTCCATCCTGATCATTTCTACTTGACTCAGAGGCATGACCACTTTCATCAAAGCTCTCACCATATTTGCGCCTATCATAAGATTCCCTCTTGTAAGCTCTTACTGATTTCGCACTTCGCTCTTGGATATCCCACTGCCTTCCTCTCTTACCGTTATGTCTACCTATATCATTATTTCTATCATAGTCCTTCTTTTCATATTCTCTTCTATGATCCTCCTTTTTCCCACCATAGGCTCTCATGTGGTAGTCATCATACCTTGAGTCATGCTCCTCTGGGGATATGTCTTCGAGGCCGAGACGATCAGACACCTCATCTTTAGTGGGTGTCACACTCACTGACCTGTCTTGGTTGATCTGTAGTCGATCTATCTTGTGACCCCCAGACCCATGCTCAGGCGAGTCTCTGTATCCCTGTTTCCTCTCATATTTGTCATATGACTCCCTCCTGCTATCTCTGAGATCTTTTCTCTCCCTGTACCTCTCTTCAACTCTCTTATACTCTTCCTCAACTTCTTCCCTTCCCCTGTATTTGTATCTCTCTCTATCAGCATCATAACCTTTTTTAGGATCAAACTCATGTTTCTCAGAACTTTTTTTGAACGCTCTAGGTTTTTGTATATCTGGGGACTTATTTCGTAGAGGACTTCTTTCAAAGCCAGACATCCGCCCTTTTTTCATATCAAATTCAGCCCTCTTATCATATTTTGGTGTCTCTGACCTAGTTCTCTGACCTCTTGAAGTATTATCCCTATTCGGTGACCTTGACCTGGATGTCTTCCTTCTGTTACTTTTTGATCTTGATCTACTTCTCGAACTGGAGGAACTTGATGAACTTAAACTCTGCCTGTGATGTGACATTTGACTTTTTGCCAAATTCTCATCAAGAGATTCATTGTCATACGAGTGTCTCTTCTTGCTTCTGAAATATGAAAACATTAATTGAACATTTGAAACAGAAATAGTATGAAGATCCACTTTTAAATAAATTATGATCATTGAAAATTATATTAATGTCCGGATGCTTGTCACTTGTAATAACTTCCCAAATGCAATCAAGAATGTTTATATTTTATTCATATATTATGGTATATTTTTACAGAACTCTGTCTCAAGTGATAATGCTTTATTTTTCATAAATGATTGTATTTCAGTGGACCTTGTTTATAATTGTGTATCATAAGACTTCTGCAGCCAAATATATTAAATTGGTCCTAATTCTCTTGTTTGGTCAAATAAGCCAAATTGTGTAATGCTTAGTCCATATTTATCCAATAGTTTCTATTGACCAATCAAATACTTTTACTTTGTAAACTGGCCAAACTTTTAAGACACCAATTGTTGTTTTTATACAGGTAACTGACATTGGAGTAACTCTATATGCTTTTGTCAACATTCAGCTTTACACTAAACAAGTGTACCTCTGTTCATCCTTGATGAGTTTCTTCAGTGTGTCAGTTGTTTCCTTGAAAGGGAGAGAGTGGTCCATATCTTCCTGTGTGTAGGTTGGGGGTGGGGACCTTCCACGCTTTGATCCCCTGGCACTCTCACTCTCCTGGATTGGAGTTACAACACTTATTTTCTATTTTTACTAAAACATTGCATACTATTGTACAGTCCAAGGATGAATCTTGAATTTTACTAAAGCAAGGAATAAAACAATAGCTATGATGCTTAATTATCAAAACAGTCTATCATACTGTATATAGGACGCACACAAAAATGCATGCATCCTATCTTTAATATTAGGTTTCTGACTTTTATTTTAGGAGACAACTTCTTCCCAAATTTGCTTTAATAAAGAAATAAATGGAAGAAAATGTGTTTCTTTACATTTTTACTTTCAAACGGACGTAAAACCCTAATTGAGCACAACAGCACAATTTTTTTTAGATCTTCCTTAATAACCAGAAACATGCACTGAGTGTCCTGTTAACCTGTTTGTACAGGACATATCGGAGAGACTCCTTGGCTTCCTGTGAGTCTGGCATCACTTCTATGGCTCGCATGTAACATTTTTCTGCTGCAAGGTAGCCATGCTCATCTTCATGTCTGGGAATATATAACATTGCGTTTCTCAAGTTCAATCAACACTCCCTAGATTCAACACTCAATCAATATTGATGAAAATGCTCACATGAAATAGGTTACAGGAAAATGTTTGGAATGATCAAATCAAAATGATCGTTTTTGTAATCAAAAACAAATGTCTCCCTCTCTGCACATCTTCTCAATATGATGAATATGATGAACATTTGTAGTAAGTTTCAAATCCAAAGAGGTTCAAGAAATATGGAGCATACATGAAATGTAGTAATGTGACCGTAGACCTCTGAGTTTGGCCTTTGACCCTAGGCTGAGATGGATGTAACACACGCTCTGCACATTGTCTCAATATTGTGAAAATAACTGTTAGCAGTTAAAGAGATATGGAGTCATATCACCTTTGACCTGATAGTGACCTTGACCTGAACCCAGCTCACATGTGCTCTGCATGGTTAACATGGTAAATATTTGTGTTGAGTTATTTCAAAATCCTTCAAGGGGTTAAAGAGATATGGAACAGACACAAGGATCAGGATGGACCTTGTCTCCCCATTTATGGTGGAGGCATAATTATACTATTATGATCATAATTATAAATCTGAAATAAGCTTTTGTACAAGCTTAAGAAAAACTATATTGAAAACAAAAGAATTTCTAACTTCAAACATGAAAACACAACTAACCATTTGACTAGGACATAATGATAAGGCATAAAAAATAACGTTTGTTTCTGTTTTCCTGACATTCCCTACTTTTTGCCCCAACTCTTAACCTTTTTATTGTCTTTATAGAAGTAAATGTTCTGCTAAATGCTAAAGCATATTATATATAGTTTTTTTGGAAACTGAAAAAAAACAGAAACAATTTGCCTATTAAAAAACAAAGAAACAAGAGGGCCCTCTACCGCTTATCTGATTGGAAAAGGGGTTCTAAAGTTATTAATCAGACAACATACTGGCTGCCGCCTGCCCGTATGCCAAAGGTGAAACTATTAGAAGTCCCATTTTTTAACAGATGTATAAAAACATGATTTTTTTTACAAAGGGCAATAACTCTTACAGTACTACACAGCACATAGATGATAAGATCCTGTGAATAAATTAATGACGTTTTAAAATCATCCCTTCAATGATTGTAAAACAATAAGAAAATTAAAAAAAAAAAAAAATATGAATATTTAGATCAATTTAAGGTACATTTCTGTGAAAATATTTTGAAATCGAGACAATCGCAAATGGTTTTTGAAGAGAATATTTTCAAGGTTTTTGATATAGAAATGTAGTGAAAAGCCCGCCCCTGGCAACCGTTTTTTTAAATTGGTCCATTGGAATCTAAGGTGAATAATTTCAAATTTTTCCATATAGACATTTATAGAAAAGTAGTTCTGCCCCCTGGTAGCCATGTTTTTTTACCATAACATGCCATAAGGAATTTGATAGGGGGTCACCCATTATATCTGTGAAAATATTGAAAATTCTGACCAGCAGGTTCTGATGAGAAGTTTTCTGTATAAACAGTGAAAAATAGCCCCACCCAGTGGTTTCTTAGAAAAGTTTTTTCCTTTCAGTTGCCATGAAAACCAGAGTTCTGCATGGAACCACTTGTATTTATTTATGAAGGAATCTGGAAGAGGACCATCCAAGAAACCTCTCAAAATTGTTTGAAATTATTGTTAAGGAGAAGTTGTTTGAAGGAAAATGCCGAGTATGGTAGGAAGAGTCTCAATATCTCATGCCTAATACTTTCTGCTCAGGTGAGCTAAATAAAGATTTTTTGACCTAACTATCCTCAAAAAACTTTGCATGTCACTGGAAAAAAACATAGATTTATTTTTATGCCTTAGCATAATTGAGATTATGAACTGAAATGTAATAAAAATTTTTTAACAAGCATACGTTTTGCCCTTGGCTAGTAGCGTTTCATGCATGTATTTGATGGCATTTGGGTGTTTGGGGTTCAAGGTAAGGGCTTCCTCAAAGTCTTCAAGGGCTCGAGTGTAGCTCTCTGTATTGGCATACCTTAATGAAGTAGAAAAAGTACAAACATTTACCTTTTTGAAGAATAGAATAAAGCTCATCTAACCATTTTTTTCTTATAAATATAATATGACCTTGTTGTGGTTTATGCTAACAGAAATGTATGTACAAAGTATGTCCATTGAGTATGTAACACAGATTTTGCAACAAAATTAACACTGATCAAAACAGTTTGTGAAAACATGAGAAGCTTGAAAGTTTAATACATAACAAAGATTTGCTACAACATGAAGTAATGGTAAAAATTGTGCCTTACAGTGCACCCCTGGCCACCAGTGCCTCAACATTGGTTTTGTCAATCTGAAGTGCCTTGTTCAGTTTCTGCATTGCCTCTGTCTCACGTCCCTCCTTGAAGAAGGCCACCCCCTCAGCAACACTGCCAGAGATTATACACAATCATTTGTAAATACATCAGTAGTCATAATGTTCTTTTTATACATTGGTCTGTTTTCATTTTTTTTTTTCATGAAAAATAAATATGATACGAAAATGTTTTTTTTTTGCATTTACACTCATCACGAGGTTTGAATACAAGAGCAGATGTCCCACTGAGACTATAAATTTACCTTCCAACAACAAACTTACCATGCATATGCCCATTTCTGGGACTGCTGTTTCTTCAGGCTTTCAGCATACTCTTTTTCTGGGATTGCTAGCCTACAAACAACATCCAGATAATGAAAATTAAAATATTTTCTTTTAATTAAACCCTTGTATAAAGTACATGTATTAACAAATGTTTTGGATGTATGTAAAGCAATTGAATGTACTAACACAGCTATTGAAATATATTATAAAGCTTGACGGTAAATACTATGATGCTTTACTTCAAAAGCATTGTACCTTTTATTTAGTATAACTGCCACTCTAGCATGACAATATTGCATCATGTTGATCATATCTTTACTTGCAATTCAGAATGAAATCTCTACAACACCCTGTAAATAAAACACAAGTCACATCTTCACTAGAAACACCAACATCTTCTAAGCTTTGTTGTACCGCCAACCTGTAAAATAAAAATTCCTGAAAGAAATACCATGGTTCCTTCTTCCTGAGTGTCCATTTTTTTTCTTCCATCCATTGTGTATGATTAGGACATGCTCATACAATTATCAGGACATGTATTTACCGATGCAGCCCTCTCATGAGCGATGCTTCCTGTTTCTGACGTAGCACTCCCAGAAGATACGACACATTTCCCGGATTTGTGAACCCCAAAATGGAATTAACAAGCTCATCAAATGTCAGTCCCCTGATGTGCAGTTTTCTCCTGGAAAGTAAAACATTTCAGTATAAAGGGCAACACAAATGCTATATCATGATTAAGTGATTTAGTAAAAATTTCATTGTAATAGCTTTGTTAATAAGAAAGTAGACCAATTGGTCACAGTCAAGATTATCAGAGGACAACATTGATATTTGTTTTCAAAAGAGTACACAGTCCAAATTTCATTGCTGAAGATTTAAAAATAAAAAGTAGGTCAATGGGGGTGGGTCTAGGTTTGACCTCAGAGGCATAATTTGAACAAATTTGATCGCCATCAAATATCTACAAATATCTAAGGTCTGGGCTAGCCGTTTCAGACAAGTACATTTTCATACATAAGCCTAAAGGAAACTGTGACCGCCTAGGACTTTGAAAGTTTTATCCAAAGGGGCATAATTTGAACAATCTTGGTACAGGACTACTATATGATGCTATATAACAAATATCAAGGGGTTAGGCCCAGCTGTTTGTGCACAGTTGAGCTAAATACACACCACAAAAACATTTACTTGGACAAAAGACATGAACAGTATATACCTGTACTGAACTGGAAAATCTTCCTCATGAATAAGACCCTGAAATGTGGACATAATGAGCCAAGTTTGTTTCTTAAATTGAATCGCTACCATCTCATCTTACCTATTCAATACAAAAACAAACAATTTTAAATAAAGTCCTACAATTAATCATAAAAGAAAAAACAAAACCCCAACCAAAATTTGTTTCCTCTAAATTTAAATTGTTCTATTTAAGAGTAAAGTGTAACGAAAATTTATTACAGACTAAACAACCTTTTGGGGCATGAACGAACAACTTCATGAATTAAAAATGCAAAATTACACATGAGTATTTTTATGATTGATATCGAAATTAAAACATTTAGTTGACAGTTGTATCCCACCAGGGTGTATGAAGACTTTACACCCGTTGTCTGGCCATGGTCGATGAGGGAAATGAGGATGTTCTCATTCTCCGGATTCACATTCACAACCACACCTGAAATATACAACCAATCAAGTAAAACAAACTGAGCAAGTAACCATTCACAAACACGCCTGAAATGTACAACCAATCAAGTAAAACAAACTGAGCAAGTAACCATTCACAAACACGCCTGAAATATGCAACCGATCAAGTAAAACAAACTGAGCAAGTAACCATTCACAAACACACCTGAAATATACAACCGATCAAGTAAAACAAACTGAGCAAGTAACCATTCACAAACACGCCTGAAATATACAACCGATCAAGTAAAACAAACTGAGCAAGTAACCATTCACAAACACGCCTGAAATATGCAACCGATCAAGTAAAACAAACTGAGCAAGTAACCATTCACAAACACGCCTGAAATATGCAACCGATCAAGTAAAACAAACTGAGCAAGTAACCATTCACAAACACGCCTGAAATATGCAACCGATCAAGTAAAACAAACTGAGCAAGTAACCATTCACAAACACGCCTGAAATATGCAACCGATCAAGTAAAACAAACTGAGCAAGTAACCATTCACAAACACACCTGAAATATACAACCGATGAAGTAAAACAAACTGAGCAAGTAACCATTCACAACAAATATACAAATGACCCAAGATAATACGTGGCTAGATTTCATCAATTTAAAGAAAAATCATTTAATAAATTCCATACTGAAATACCAGCCATGTTTTACAGTTGAACACTGATAATCTGAAATTGTAGGAACCCAAAATTTTATTTCGGAATAGCAATATTTTGGATTAACAATTTTAAGAAAATGACAGCGTTCGCGAATTATAGATGACGTGAAATACTAAGTCGCGAAGATTGCGATGTCGGTTACACATTCCCAATACGATATACAAAAATGTTTGTTGATTCACTTTTTAATAAATGACAAATAATTCATTATTATACTTCTGTATTAAAACTGCTTTTAGTGAGATGATTATAAAACATTTAAAACAAAATGACAGCACATGTATGCATTCGGAGCACAGTATTAATTATTTGGTAGCGGGTTGAGTGAGCAATGGGCGATCGAATCTGATGAGAAAGAGATATTCAAATGATATTCAGGTTGTGTTAATCAGCAATTATTTATTATTGGCAATTTGATGCCAAAGGGCATAATAAGCTTACACTCATACTCGGGCCTTGCCCATTCGGCGAGTGTGCACTACTTCACCCAAATGAATCGCTCATTTTCTGACATAGATGTTTGCGACATACGCGTGCTCAATGTCATTCTTTAACAAGCGCTAATTGTGCTCCATTGTTACAATGCCCAAGTGCATTCGCAGTATGGTGTGAAAAACTATGACATGATCAAGTTTGAAATAAGAATTGATAAATAGGTGGAATATACCAAATTGGGTCCGTAATTTTTACTTCGGAATAGTGATTATTTCGGACTAGCGATATCGCATTAAAGATTAAAAATTTAGTTAAACAAAGAAGGAGTAAAATCGAAGACTGAAAAATGATTTCGAAATAGTGATAATTCCAGATAAATGGTGTTGGAAATAGTGGTGTTCAACTGTATCTTATTTAGATCAGGTCAGAAAGTAAAATATTCTTGATTCCCCTCCAACCACCAAAGACTGAGTGTGGGTTGGTCGATTGATAAATAGTTTGTTAGTTATTCAGATTAGAGAATGGTGTCTGTGTTTGTAAAATTAATTGTGAAAAATATTTTTAATTTGAATTCCATGAAAAGAATTGTGTCTCTGGAGCACCCATCATAGTCCAACAAATATTATAAAGCACAAATGAATGTAAAAGAAGCAAAACTCATACTCAATTGAGATACTGAGGCAATCAATCCTGATTGAGACATTATGCCCACAAACACTCAGTCACCAAATTCATCATGATTTCATAATCAATACTTAATAAGTTTTTGTCCATTGACTCAAGACATAAACCTTCTTTTAAATGTAAAAGGGGCTTAACTCTGGACTTACAGATGCAATCAACCCCAGAATTGAACTTGACTGAGACAATTATATTACAGGCAAGACACTGTTGCCACAATTCCTAATGATTGTGAATAATAAATATTTCAGTAATTGTCTGCACAAGACATCAAGTTACTAAATAAATGTTTATTAAGTAGCGTATCTCTGGAGGAACGTTCGTGATTTGCCTAACAAATAAACTTGACCAAAACATTATGCCAACAAACCTTGTCACCAAGTTACATCACAGTTCGATAATAAAAACATAACTAAATGTCTGCCCATGACATAACCTTCAATTTTCTAACATACAAGGGGAAAACATGATGAAAGTGTAAATGAACATAATGTCCTGGTCATATTCGACTGTGGGAATCAAACATGACCAGGACATTATAGTCACAAACACATTCACCCACTTTCATCATAATTGGATAAAAAAATATTCAGTAACAGCTATTGTCTGCACAAAAACACACACCTAACTATTATCAGTATTAAAGGGACCCAAGATGTGTTTAAAAACATAATATCTCAGTCATGGGAAGGGTAACATGTCTATGTAACACCGGTGACTCTTGCGGCGGTGTCAATTTTGAACCTAGGGCTATAATTTCAACAATCTTGGTTGAGGAACATTTGACAATGCTACACACCAATTATATAAGCTTGATATTTGTTCTCAAAACCGTACACATGGTTCAAATTTCAAAGCTGTACATTTCAAAATAAGAAAGTAGGACAAAAGGTACCTGAGTATGTCAATATTGATATTTGTTTGCAAAACTGTACACATGGTTGAAATTTCATTCAATTGGCTTCAAAAACAAGAAAGTAGGTCAAAAAGTCACAATCATGTTCATCTATTAAAAAGCATTGATATTTATTTCCACACCATACTGTAGGGGCATTTATTTTCCAACCTTGTTATTTATTTGCTATAAATGCATTTTGAAGTATAAAAATTGATAAATACAATGCTCTAAAAAACACTACGGTATGTTACTATTTTTAGAATTTCGTAAAATTTTGAATTAAAGTCATGGGTATCAAAGATGCCTAAAACGTTCACTTAACAGGTTTGAATGCATTCCTACCTCGTTTTTTTCATGGAAATTTTTGCAAGGTAATATATATTATTGATCATGAGTATGACATCATAGGTCATGGCTCAGAATCGTGTCAAAATGTTGGCCATGTTGGATAAACAAAACATTGTCTGGCTTGTATAAACAAAGGCCATAAATATTATATGGGACATATGAT
Source organism: Mya arenaria (assembly GCF_026914265.1). NCBI lineage: Eukaryota > Metazoa > Mollusca > Bivalvia > Myida > Myidae > Mya > Mya arenaria. The sequence continues at coordinate 32,536,721 of NC_069136.1, forward strand.
AGTCGCTAATCTGGTCATAAAAATGAGCATCTGCTTTTAGAAGTTGAAATAAGAACAAATAAGTTTTGAATTAATGACAACCCAAATTGAAAAACAAGGCCCTAAAATGCTCACCTAAGAAAAGGGCCACAACTCTGTGATAAAGCATTAATAAAAATGTTGCAATTTAAACATATCATAACTGATGACGATGCCTTGTTTTAGATTTGTAATGGGTCATGTAATGAAGCTACCTGTAAAGTTTCAGTGAATTTGGCATGGTAGTTTCAGAGATGTTTTTAAAGGAAAACAGGAAGCTGGCCATTTTGTTGTTGTTGTTGATCAATCATGACCCCTTGTTGTATTTTTGTAGAGGGATACCCAAGGAAGCTTCCTGTAAAGTTAATTTGAATTTGGACTGGTAGTTTCAGAGGAGCTGTTTTTTAAAACAAAACAGGAAGTCGGCCATTTTGTTGTTGTAGTTGTTGTTGTTGTTCATCAATCGGACCCCTTGTTGTTTTTTTGTAGAGGGTCACACAAGGAAATTATCTGTAAGGTTAATTTGAATTTGGACTAGTAGTTTCAGACGAGATGTTTTTTAAAGCAAACAGGAAGTCGGCCATTTTGTTGTTGTTGCTGTTGTTGTTGATCAATCATGACCCCTTGTTGAATTTTTGCAGAGGGATACCCATGGAAGCTTCCTGTAAAGTAAATTTGAATTTGGACTGGTAGTTTCAGAGGAGATTTTTTTTAAAACAAAACAGAAAGTCGGCCATTTTGTTGTTGTTGTTGTTGTTGTTGATCAATCGTGACCCCTTGTTGAATTTTGTAGAGGGTCACCCAAGGAAGCTTTCTGTAAAGTTTAATTGAATTTGGACAGGTAGATTCAGAGGAGATGGGTTTTTTTAAAGCAAAACAGGAAGCTGGCCATTTTGTTGTTATTGCTGTTGTTGTTGTTGATCAATCATGACCCCTTGTTGTATTTTTGTAGAGGGTCACCCAAAGAAGCTTCCTGTAAAGTTTCATTGAATTTGGAGAGGCAGTTTCAGTACATTCAGTGATGTTTTTTTAAAAAGCAAAACAGGAAGTCGGCCATTTTGTTGTTGTTGCTGCTGTTGTTTTTGTTGATCAAACATTACCCCTTGTTGTATTTTTGTAGAGGGATACCCAAGGAAGCTTCCTGTAACGTTAATTTGAATTTGGACTGGTAGTTTCAGAGGAGATGTTATTAAAGCAAAACAGGAAGTCGGCCATTTTGTTGTTGTCGTTGTTGTTGATCAATCATGACCCCTTGTTGAATTTTTGTAGAGGGTCACCCAAGGAACCTTTCTGTAAAGTTTAATTGAAATTTGACTGGTAGTTTCAGAGATGTTTTTTAAGCAATTGTTGACATACAGACGGACGGACTGACGCCAGACAAAGACCAATCACAATAGCTCACATTGAGCACTTCGTGCTCTGGTGAGCTAAAAATTGGATATGACCCAATTTTACATCGATCAACTGCTGAAACATGCGTCTTCGAATACACAAGAATGCAGTTTAGAACTTATTTCTGCCCTTGTTGACTACGGTTTAAAAGAACATAACCGAATAATGGCATTTATATTTCAGTGATTGACTGATGAATCTGAACAGTCTGGTTTCCATGTGAGTGATGTTGAGTATGACGTTAATATGGCAAACTAGGTCCTCAACGTCACTTGCACATGGATATGCCATATTATGAGGATTTTGATCATCAAAGCAAACAACGATATCCAACAAAAAAAATTAAATTAAAAAAAAATTGTAGGACTCATATAGTAGTAGAATAATATCTACATTTGTTAACTGTATCGTATGCAGTACCTTGAATGTAATACTGGGATTATCAAAGGTTCAATTTTTATACATATCTTCTGTTTCACATTTAACATACCATGTTCGTTAGGAATTACGTTATTATTATTTCCATTTCTGTTTTGATTCACCTTTTATTAAATAAATTATAATATGTTGTTTACTTAATGATTTTTGTTAAGTTTGATAAATTATAGTGTAACAAGAGATGTTTGTCAAACATCATGCCCCCCCCCTGAGCGCCATGTTGTCACGATTATGTGGACAATTGAATGAAATATGCATGGACCGAAATGACAGCTGATTTGTCACTGATATTGGATGCCGTTAATGCAGTTTTAAGATTCTGACCATTCAAGTGTGAAGATAGAGTGTGTTATGACCATGACCTTTGACTCTATGACCTCAAAGTCCATAGGAGTCTTCAGCTGGTCACCAAAAACCTAAATGTCAAGATTGAGGGCCATGGGTGCAGGCATTGTCAAGTTATCACACAGACAAGCTTTTTTCGTTCAAGGTCACTGTGACCTTGACCTTTCACCCAATGACCCCTAAAATCATAAGGGGTCATCTACAGGTCAGACATAACTCTAATAAATGTTTAAAGGCCATGGGTGCAGGCATTGAAGAGTTATCACTCGAAACATTTTCGCATTCAAGGTCACTGTGACCTTGACCTTAGACCCAATGACTCCTTAAATCAATAAGGGTCATCTACGGGTCAGGCCCAACTTCCATGTCAAGTTTGATGATCATAGGTTTAGGCATTGTTGAGATATCACTGGCAGATTTTATTTTTTTTGCGTTAAAGGTTAATGTGACCTTGACCTTGGCCTGATGACCCCTTTAGTTTACAGGGGTCATCTACTGGTCAGGTCCAACCTTAATGTCAAGTTTGATGACCATAGGTCCAGGAATAGTTGAGTTTGCTTTCAAGGTTTGACCCCTAAAATCAATATGGGTCATCTTCAGGTCAGGCCCAACCTCCAAGTCAAGTTTGAGGGCCATGGGTGCAGGCATTGTTGAGTTATCACTCGGACAACCTTTAACCATTCAAGGTCACTGTGACCTTGACCTTTGGCCCAATGAACCCTAAACTCAATAGGGGCCATCTACTGGCCAGGCCCAACCTCCAAGTCAAGTTTGAGGGCCATGAGTGCAGGCATTGTCGAGTTATCACTCAGACAACCTTTTACCATTCAAGGTCACTGTGACCTTGATATTTGGCCCAATGACCCCCAAAAACAATAGGGGTCATCTACTGGTCAGGCCCAACCTCCAAGTCAAGTATGAGGGCCATGGGTGCAGGCATTGCCGAGTTATCACTCGGACAACCTTTAACAATTCAAGGTCACTGTGACCTTGACCTTTGGCCTGATGACCCCCAAAAACAATAGGGGTCATCTACTTGTCAGGCCCAACTTTCATATAAACTTTGAGGGCCATGGGTCTAGGCATTGTTGAATTATTACTCGGACAAGCTTTAAAATGATTTTACCATTAAAGGTCACTGTGACCTTGACCTTTGACCTGATGAGCCATAAAACCAACAGGGGTCATCTACTGGCCAGGGCCAACCTTCATGTCAAGTTTGATGACCATATGTCCAGGAATTGTTGAGTTATCACTCGGACAAGCTTTGGTCTACCGACGGACAGACCGACAGACAGACCGACATGTGCAAAGCAATATATCCCTCTTCTTCGAAGGGGGACATAATAAAATAAAAACACATGTTATTCTGTTTGTTGATCTATTTTTAATTTTCTTCAAACTTAAATTGATTACTAATTGATTAAACCAAAACAAACATAAGGGAACTAGGTTTGTAATGCATACGAGTCAATATTCCAATAATAACCAATAAACTCCAATTGTTTAGTGTTTATTCAAGTTAAAGGAATAATACTCTCTTACCTTGTTCTACATTTAAAGATTTTTTGGCAAATGATACCCAACATCCACGAGTTTTGATTTTAACTTAAACAAGAAACACCGCAATGCAACGAAACCAGGTTTTCAATGATTGACAGAAGAACTTCAGCCTGTGTCTGTTTTTCTATTTTTAGTAACAGTGACCTTGACCATAGGAACCCAAAATGCAATTCCATGAAAGGTATCCATAAACTCTTTCTATAGACCAAGTTTGGTCAAGATATGTGAACTCTGACTTAAGAAATACAGTTTCAACCATTCGTCTGTTTTTAGTAACAGTGACCTTGATCCTAGGGACCCCAAAACACAATCCCATGACAGGTCTCCAAAAACTCTTCCTTTATAAAAAGTTTGGTCAAGATATGTCAACCCTAACTAAAGTTATTCAGTTTTAACCATTTTTCTATTTTTAGTAACAGTGACCTTCACCTTGACCCTAGGGAACCAATACCAACGCAATACCATGAAAAATATCCATAAACTATTCCTAATTTACAAAGGGCAATAAATAAAAAAGTACTGTACCCAGAACACTTGGTGCACTGCGCTTCCCCTCAATGAGATCTATCTGTAAATCAAGTCCAGGGCCTTCTACAGAAATAATTTCAGGCTCAACTTTTGTTGGGCAAATTACACCAATTCGAAAGCGTCTTCTCATTGTTACAGGACTTAATTCTTTTAATTGACACAAAACAGTGAATCAAAGCATGGCAATACCATCTCAGACCATTGGCTACTTTCCATTTTTATAGGATTTAACCCTTTAGCACATAGGCAAGTGGCCAGATTACACCTCCCAGTTAATAGCCAACTTACTGATAAGCAGTCCTTATCTGTATAGGCATTTTAGCAGATTTAAAAAAAGAGCAATGTTATACAGCAGTATGACCTTAAAATCAATATTACTCCAAATAATTGTGGCCAAATCTTCTTTATGTGAATACATTTTCTTTTAGATAATTAAATTATCTAATACATACATGCCATATTTCTGAGAGGCTTCCCAGGGGATTTTGGTCTGAATTCCAGGGGATTTTGATATTACACCAGGTAATTTTTACGCGACGAAAATTTGCGCAATATCTGCATTTATAATATGAGAATAAATACAGAAATACACTCAAATTACAATAATTTTTGGACTTAGTCATCATGGTCCTTCATGGAATTTCACACTCATAATATTATTGATGCTTTCAACTGTCAACCTTAAGCAAGTTTTGAAAAAAACAACATGGGATAGGTCGAAATTCCGGGGGATTTTTCCCCCCCACCGGGGGATATGGCATGTATGCTAATAACTGGTGTCAATAATGAAATATTAAATTATTTTATTTCATCTGTGATGGAATTCCTTTGAAATGTCATAATTGCATTAAATCAAAGGGTAAAAAAATGCTGGGATTGATCTTAATTTTATTACCCCTATCATAAAAAAGACCCATCTGGATTAAAAAGCTGACAATTGATGTTCTTGTGTATATTACACAGAAATATGGCAGGAATATCTGGTGTCATCCAGCTGAGGGATCCAGTCCAGGGTGTCTGATTAATTTTATTACCCCCTCATAAAATTGTTTACAAAAAAGAAAGCCGATAAATGTTTTTCCGGTATGAATAAAAAGATCTAGATCATCGAAACGCTTGCACAGATGTGTTTACCTGACCTATTTTACGGCCAGAACCATGCTTGACATCTATCTCTATCTCAAAGAGAATAATTAATCAATAAAGACAAAGCATACAAAATCATCATTATTATGTGTATTTCATTAATTAAAGACAAGAATTAATATAATATGCAGGCCTTCCAGCAGCCACTAACAAAAAAGTAGGAAAACAGTAGGAGGTTTTCTGACAGAAAAGAAGGAAATAGTAGGAATATTTTTTACAAAAAAGTAGGAAAAGTTGGAATATTTTTGGTTAAATATGTAATTAATAATAGCTATTAACTTACCTACAGGAGACGTTTTTAAATGAATTATAGAATTATGCTGTTTATATAATATTTTGTGTTAAGATTGATAAATAAAAGTGTTTTAATGACACAAGACCCTATAAAGATATATTAATAATTAATTTTCATTAAATTTGACATTTTTTTCTGTTTGATTATGAATATCATGCAGAAATAATTTAGATAACAAAATAAAATTTATATGACTGGATTGGAAATTCTCTAAAAACTTTACATTGATGACTTATTGATTTAACCAAAAGAAATACTACGAAAATAGGTTTGTAATACATGAGGGTCAAAATTCCAATAATAACCAATAATCTCCTATGAAGTAGGGGTACTGATATGAACTGATAAGCCATACACTGTCAGCCTGATATGGCTTCGTTTTACATGAAGTAAAGGGTTAAGCCACGCCACAATTCAATCAAAGCGTGAGGCGCTGAAAGACTATCTGCGGGCAAATATGTGAGATCTGCAAATTTTATTTGAACATAATTTAAAGTGAAAAATGTGCCGAGAGCGCTTGTGCCCACACTGGGCGAGGAAACAAACATATCTATATCTTTATAGGGTCTTGTGTCATTTTGTTTTTGTATATGTCACTTCAATCGTCGTAATCCCCTATCCCCATGTATTTATTGTTACAATGCATGCCCCATTTCAAGCGTTTCTAAAGGTTTTTCGTTGCTTTGTCCTTGATTAGATACCATACGATAGGAAAATACAATACATCATATATATATATCATTTCCTTTAATTAACATACACGTTTTGTTTAGGGAAAATCATTTTTTTACAGACAACTTCAGCAATAATTCCATTCAAAATACACAGCTTATCACTTCAGTCGACGTATCCCCATGTATTTGAAGTTACAGTAAATGCTCTTTTCAATAGCGTCTAAAGGTTTTTCGGTGTTTTGATTAGATAGCATACGTTAGACGAGTTTTATGAACTTACACGTTTTAATTCTTTAAGGAAAATGATTCTATTTTTACGAGCAACTTTAGCAATAATACCTTTTAAAATGCAGAACTTATCAGATGGTCGTTTTCCCTTGGTGGGGACAAACATGTGGTCAGTTAATGTATGTAGAAACTATGTTTAGAAAACCGGTCAGTTAATGTACATTGTAGTTGAATCTATTTTTAGATTATCGGAACTTGTCTGTTTTATGAATGAGAATATGATTGTGCTTTTTAAAGTTTATTGATAAATTTAATGTTATTAATGTTTTATGTAAGTACCTGTGTAGAAATAGTACTAGTGCTGTTATGAATGCTTCATACTCTTTGGATGTTAAACAGGTTTTAACCGAACTACTTTGCTTCACCAAATGTAAATACCCATCCTAAATGATGTATGGCATGTAGAAAAAGGAAGTGTGAAATATTTATTGGAGGATTAAAAAAACAACAATGAATGAGAATATGATTGTGCTTTTTAAAGTTTATTGATAAATTCAATGTTAATAATGTTTTATGTAAGTACCTGTGTAGAAATAGTACTAGTGCTGTTATGAATGCTTCATACTCTTTGGATGTTAAACAGGTTTTAACCGAACTACTTTGCTTCACCAAATGTACGGAAGACTCACTGTCGTATCAGGGCATTACATTTTGTGTGCTTATATAAATTGAAAGCCTAATGTCTAAAACTATGCCAAGAATACACCGGTACGAAGCTTTTATGCAAAAAATGAAAACATCTCATTAGAAATATAAACGCCTAAAATCATAGAATGAATAGTATTGATGTACCCTGGTACAGTGACATTGTCTAAAAATCAGTAGTTCAATAATATATGACTTACCCACATTTTGATGTGCTGATGTCCAGGATGGGGTAGCTAACCATTATAAAATTGCATTCTTTTATTATACGAAATACAAGTTCACTAGGAAATTACCCCATCCGGACCTTTATTCTCGTTACTTTCGATCTAAATTCAGAATAATCTTTAACCTGGTTTTATATATTGTAAAGAAAGGTTTTTATAACCTATAATAACTGTAGTTTCACATTTTAAGTCCGAATCTTCTTGGTTTATATCCACTTCTTTAACTGAATTCAAACTGTACACAGTCAGTCGGCCATTTTGGTACCTAAGAATTTTGACAGCTGTGTCACTTCCTTTTCTTCAAGGCCAGAATAGCCGCGAAATTTGAATCTTAAGGTGCTGGTTTTTACATTATTTTAACAAATACTAACATGTTATAGTAGCAATAATTGTGATATAAATCATAATTTTCATTGTTTAGCCGCCATGTTTATCTACTGTTACTATTTTTAGATCTGTCGACTCGGTTTAAGGCGATCGATCATATTTTATGTTTAAATCTAGATCGACTGACTGTCGATCTGGTGTCGATCTAGAGTCGATCACCTGTCGAATGCACGTTGATGCAGTCGTCTGTCTCTTAGTATATAAAGAGAGGATTTTTTTTAAGGGGTTCCCCGGTAAAAAGAAATTCTAGTTGCACCAAAGCCTGTCGCTGAATGCAGAGTAAATATTCCATAGAAATATAGTAAATACGGATCGTTATAATCATAAGTAATTATTCAAGTTAAAGGGAGCGTTTTAGACATTAAAGAATCTGAAGCAGATCTTTTATAGTAAATTAATCCAGTATCCTGATAGTCTTATTAACGTGGAAGGCGGCAGACTGTTTAAATGTTTTAATGCTAAGGAAAAGATAAAATATATATACGCGCATTTAAAATATAAGGCTCGAGTGTGATTCTTTCCCCGAAGTTACCATCTTTGTTAACAATTGTAGTGTATTCATTTCACCAAAAGTTACACATATGACACGTACTTGCATACTATATGTCTACGAAGTTGTTGGTTAACATTGAATAAACGTTATTTAAAGTTTATACGCCTTATGTAGTGATTTAAGTAATTGCTGCGAACTTAAACATTTACGAGAGGAATTGTCAAATGGTCACTGAAGAACTCGGAGGTCAAATCAACACTAGTGCTGTACCAGAGGCACTACAGTATCTTGTTATTGTGTTGCAGACAATTATTTTTGTTTCTGATCTCATAAAAGTCAAATAAAAAAGCACCATTTCAAATAAGCGTGCTTCAGGGTCACGTCAGGTTATTATTACAAATCCTGCAGGCGATGGGACACCCTACCAGAGCCTCCTATCTTGACCCTCATTAATCTGATAAATATAACGATCTAAAAATGGTTATATTTTGCTAAAAATAAAACCCCGGGATACATAATTACAGCACGGAAATAGCCGAACAAGCAAACCTCATACTCGAACTGCAACACAACCAATCTATTTTTATGGTTTCGGCCTCATTCTGCTAAACATAGAGCGCATTGAGACAAAAACAGTGGTTAAAACGACATGAATAGAAGTAGTTCTTTGGAGTTTGTGGTCTTAAGACTACCTGCGCGCATGCGCAGATAGTCTAAAAACAGTATCAGTAGCAGTATGAGAACAAAGTGCAGGGAGACATTACATCATTCGGTAAAAATAGCCCGAACAATACTGAGTTAACTAAGTTTATTTACAGTGCATGTACACTAAATGATGCAACATGTTGGTTACATGTTGTGGACATTGCAATCTTCACGACTAGATGTTTTATGTTGACAATAATTGGTGAATGGTTATTATTCCTTATAATTGTTAAACAGAAATATTGTTAATCCCAAGTTTTTATCTCTGTCCCAACGACTTTGGATTAACAGTGTTTAAATGTTATGATAAAATAAGTATTTTCAGATGCATTACAGGGAAACAAATTTTTGGTCCAAAAACATGAGGGAAAATGTTGAAAGAAAAATATATAAATATCATTTATTCATGTCCCTTTTGGTAATAATTAATTGAACTGATATATTTCATAAGCTGTGCCACAATAAGCATTAAGTTTTATGTACACAATGTGTACCATTAAAACAACCCAACCCATATCAGTTGTTTTTTTCAGCCAAATTCTACATCCTTCACGGTTTTTGTCAACCTCAGACAACCATTTCCACTTCCACTTGTATTTAGATCCTCATGTAATAGCCCACAAGCAAAACCTTCACTTATACAACTTTTTTTGTGTTCTGATCAAACAATTTCAAATGTAAAAACTTGGGACCCCAAACGCAATCCCATGAAAGATATTCATTAACTCTTCCTATATACCAAGTTTGGTCAAGATATGTCAACCCTAACTAAAGTTATTCGTTTCAACTGTTTTTTCTATTTTTAGTAACAGTGCCCTTGACCTTGATCCTAGGGACCCCAACCACAATCCCATGAAAGGTATCCATAAACTCTTCCAATAGATCAAGTTCAGTCAAGATATGTCAACCCTAACTAAAGTTATTCAGTTTCAAACATTTTTCTATTTTTAGGTGACCTTGACATTGACCTTGACCCAGGGACCCCAAACGCAATCGCATGAAAGGTATCCATAAACTCTTTCTATAGACAAAGTTTGGTCAAGATATGTCAAACCATACTAAGGTTATTCAGTTTTAAGATATGTCAACCCATACTAAGGTTATTCAGTTTCATAGGCAAGTTTGACGCCGCCAGGCTGCTCGCCCGAACAACAACGTTCGTCATTCTAATAACCAGGTTTCACTTATGTGAAAACCTGGTGAAATAGTGTCAGACATCTTTCAGAACGTTTCTTAAGTAATAAAAGACATACTTTTTCATTGGTTGACAGAATCGAGCAAGCCAATCAAAAGTATAATTTCGTGGAATGACGATGATGTAAAGTGTTCATGACCTTGTGATTCAACGTTCCCAAGCAAATTGAGTCAGTTTGGCTAGAATGAAACAAAAAGAGCGACGATCTCCGTAAACGTAATGCTGAAACCAGCATCTGCAAGATCAGGGAATTTCTCGCTAAAATAGGTTGTGGAATCACAATTTATGTTGCCTTCAGAAAAATTATCTATCTTTATCTCGAGAAGTTGGGTCATAAACCCCTTATCCCTGTTTAAACATCTCAACAGATTTACATGTTTGTAAAACAGCAACAACAGGGCTCTCAGTCAATTTAGGGAGAAGTGGGGAGACTTTAGGGAGAAGTGAAACTTTTTATAACACCTGATACAAAAACTATGCCATACCACACACCTCAGTTTATATTCACATTCAAATTGATTGCTATAACTATATAAAATGTTCATAAAATAATGTATCATTTTTGGCTCAGCAAAAGTGTATTTGTCAATGTCACATAATTTATCTCCAAATAGCATCTAAAATGAACCAAAAAAATACATCTAAGGATTTGAAATAATCATAATGACCTCATAAATGAACTGTCAATAAAGTAGGGGGACGAATCTTGTTTTGGTACGTTCGGGATAGGGTACGAATGTCACATTTAGCTGTGCTGTTATTTACTTGTCTCTGGCTAAATAATTTTAAATATGCTGACATTTGAGAACCAAATGACATTTAAATCAGTGTCCTTGATGAAAAATTTACCAATACATAATGGGAAAAAAATTAACTCGGAATATTGTTCTGACAAAATGGCGATCTCGCCGATTTTTTTTTTGACATCATAACTGTGACAGGAGAAAATTACTGTAAGTAAACTCTACATAAAGCAATAAAATAATACTTTTTTGTATTTACAAATCATTTTTCATCATGAACATTTCACTAAAACCAATCAAATATTTGGTGATACGTCATGTTATTGATTTTCTTAGCGCCTACTTGCCGATGGCCCGAGATGGCTATGACCGTCTGCTTCGAAAGCAACAATGTTTAAATGTCTTGCATTGTTTGTTCAATACATATATTAATTACTTTTTAACATAAATTAATGCTTGACACGATATTTCATAATTATGTCTCCAATTCTATCTCATTTTAACGAACTTATATCATTTGATCAGGGTCTTCTGAATGTACATTCTGATTGGTTAACTTTCAATAGCTCCGCCTACTGGCGATGTTTTGGTAATTGAATGACACGGCCCAATTATCCGATTACCAATTTGTATGAATGGCTTATTGTGATGTTTTGACTAATGGGACATTGGCCAAATACTCGCTGATTGACAGATTTACAATGTGCTAAAATTTTCGGCGAAGTCAATGTCTCTTTGATGATACAAATGGGCGAAGTCTGGGAATTTTAGGCGACCACTTCGCCAAGTCGCCCCCTCGCGAGAGCCCTGAACAAGAAAATCCTACATGTGCTTTAACACTTATACCCATGAGTATGTGTTGTATGCACCATGCATGACTTTTTCAGAAGGCAAACTTTTTGGCATTCAAATCAGGTTCAAGTTTTGAAGACATCTTCACTTTTCCAGCCAATGTTTTACAACCCATGTTATAAAACATTTTTTTTGAAATATTCTTAGTTAAGTATGACATTTTGATGTGTTAAATTCCTTGAAAAAAATGGTGCTTTATATTTTAAAAACTTAAACATAAATCTCCCAAATTTTTCATGCAGAATGCTTCTTACCAGTGGAATAAAACAGATAAGGAGATTATTTTTTGTAATACGACCCCTGGGGTCTTCCCAGTGGCAATTTGCATGGACTGATTGAGGAATGGAGGAACTTGGCCAGAAAGGTTTACCTCTAATGAAGTCCTTGACCTGGTACCCTTCCACCGGATTCTGGGTCGGAAACATCTTTGGAATCTCCTTGCACGGCACAAAACACTGAAACACACAGTGCATTGATGGAAGAAACAACATCCACTAAAACTGTATGTCAATCTGACAGAGAATTAAATGAAATGACCACACCAGACCAATTTCAATAACCACAAATGGCTAAAAAAATGTTCAGATTTTTTCCATTTTTTATAATTTCGGTCCAAAATGGCTAAACAGTAATTAAGACCTTCGTAAGACGGGCTCCACTATATTCCGTTTTGTCTTAGAAATGAGCTTTGTCTTAGAAATGAATACAATGATGTTGTTATATGTGCCTGTCAAAAGCAATTTTAACCAGGCAGTCCAATTGCCGATTTGCATTGTGGTATTCAAAGTGCTTGTATTTGAACTAATATGCATCTACAAGACTTGGAGTGCTTTGAATCTGACAGATGCTTATTTAAAATAACATGAGATGATATCGGCGCATTAACTCGTTTAAGTACACCCAGAACATCGGTGATAACAAGCTAAATATTCGATAAAACAACAACAACATTAAAATGTGAAAATGTCAAATGGAAAAAAACCGGGAAGGACGATGTTAAACAAAGAAAAATGGAATCGTTCTTTGTTTCTAGGTAGGTATATGAATGATATTCCAGTTATATTTATTGCGACTCAATGACAGCGCAATTGTGGCTTTGAAATGTCATTGCAAGAACTGCACATATTTCGGATATGGCTATTTTCGACTGTGTTGATATTCTTTTGAAAGACCCAATTTTCTGTTACAATGACTGCCTTAAGCTAGTTCATCTGACATCTTACTGATACAGGTAAGTGGATTGTTTTATATATAAACTTTAAAGCTGTTTGATACTCAGGAATGATGCTAACTGAAGGTGGAGAACCTATGACCCGAGACGAGATTGCGGATCTGGTTCGGGATGAAGTGCTGGTTTATAGCAAGGCATTTGAACTGCCATGGGCTGATGACTCAGAGCTGGAGGATGACTATTTTAGATGACTATTTTGATTCAATTTTCCTTTTTTGAATAAAAATATGTACGTTTTTGAACCAAGGATTATTTTTGTTTACTTGTATCAATGGTATTTACACATGTAGAATGATGTTCAAAACAGGAATTTTGCTCTAATGAGAGCTAACCTTGACTGAATTCATAATGCTTAAAATCGTTTTCGGCAAAGGGGGCCTGTGGCCCCCTGGACCCCCAGCTGAATGGGGGCTCTGCCCCTAAAACCCTGCTGGGGGAGATCCCCAAGACCCCCCTTCTACTTTCCTAGAACACCCTCCTAGTTCAAAATTTTTTGAGAGCCCTGATTATAAAAGGATATTTGTTTAAGTTATTCATATTGTGTGTAGTGTAGGTAAGATCAATGTCAAGGTTATTTAGGAAATAATTCCTTCTTGTCACTTTGCTTTGCAATTTGGCAAATGAGAAAGAACTTACAAATTGTCCAACACCTGAGCAATCTAGTGAAGGACCCATGATTGGGGGGATAGCTAGATCGGGTTCCTTACTTTCAAAATGTCACACCCAAATGAAAGAAAATAATTGTCAAAACACCTGAGAAATCTAATGAAGGACCCATTACTTATACCAAGACACCAACACGCCCACTCACGTCCTTTACAGGAAAGAATCGGTGTCTTAGTAAACAGTCTGTTTGACGACTTCAAACTTAAAATACACTGAAAGATATTTCATATCAAACTGGAAAATTGAAAATCGGGTCGCTCGAAACATCGGTTCCCTCGAGGTTTTGTCTCGGTCCCTGGCGACCTCGAGCGATCGCAGTTTTACTGTACATATGTATTGTGGTGACGTCATAACATTGTTTTACTGCTTTTGAAAATAAAACACATGTTATAAATATATACATCACATTTGTGTCCATTGTTTTTTTAAATATTAAACTTGTTGCATATAATGATATTGCTTGGTAGAGTGCGCTAAGTATCAATCTGTAAAACTTGTTTTAACACTTTCATTTAACATTTATATCTTCTCCTCTATTTAGCATGGTCATAATATGGACCCGAAACTTTATGATGGATTACCGGCACAAACTGCATTTGGTTCAAATTCAGTTATTGTTGCTCAAAGTACATGATATGTATAAGGTCAATAAATCCAGTAAGAATTGACATGTCTACACTGCTAAATGTAAAAATCCTGGACACAAGCATGTGTACTATGACCTTTAAATGTCTCGTGTGACTTTGACATTTGAGGTATGGACCCGGGTCAAGGTCACTGCACAACGTCTCAATAAGGACAACATTTGTACCCAGTAATATGGTATGCCATCAATTGATGCATAAGTAAGTTATAGAGCGGACACGAGCATGTGTACTATGACCTTTAAATGTCTCGTTTGACCTTGACCTTTGAGGTATAGACCCGGGTCAAGGTCAATGCACATTGTGTCAATAAGGACAACATTTGTACCAAGTAATATGGTAATCAATCAATCAATCCATAAGTAAGTTCTAGCGCGACACGAGCCTGTGTACTCTGACCTTTAAATGTCTCATGTGACCTTGACCTTTGAGGTATGGACCCGGGTCAAGGTCACTGCACATCGTCTCAATGAGGACAACATTTGTACCAAGTAATATGGTAATCCATCAATGCATAAGTAAGTTATAATAGCCCGGACACAAAATATTACAACCAGACGGACAGACAGACAGATGGACGAAGTGCATTCCTATAATTCCCTCCCCACTCTGTGGCGGGGGATTAAAAAAATGTGAAACTAAGTGTTCAATAATTGACAGCAGAACTTCAGCCTTTGTTGCGAGATTCAGTTTCAACTGTTTTTTCTAATTTTTTTGTAACAGTGACCCTGATGGCCCAATATGCAATCCAGTGAAGTGCTCCATAAACTCTTTCTACATGCCAAGTTTGGTCACAATATGTCAACCCTAACTTAAGTTATTCAGAACCAAACAATCTTTTTTAGTAACAGTGGCCTTGACCTTGGAACTAAGGGCCCCAAAAGCAATGGCACGTATGGTCTTCATTTAAGCTCTTCCTTCATATCAAGTTTGGTCGCAATATGTCAACCCTAACTAAAGTTATTCAGTACCAACCATTTTTCTATTTTTTGTAACAGTGACCTAAGGCCCAAAACACAATCCCGAAATGATTGAGGTTTTAAACTTTCAGAAGCCTTGGTGCCAACAAATTTAGTAACTGCAGTGACATTGTTCTTGGCTCTAAAGGCCCCAAAAGCAGTCCAATGAAAGGTCTCCATAAAGTTCTTGTATACAAAGTTTTGGCACTGTATGTCAAACCTAACTAAAATTACAGTGTTATTCTTACTTTGTGAATAATAAAAATATAATAATGTGCCTGTCAAAAGCAATAAAAAAAATTAAAAAAAGAAAAGAGCCATAATTTGTATTAAGGATTAACATGGAATTATGTACCCTAATTGTGTTATGATTGTATACAACTATTTAAAGTATAAAGTCAATTGAATGAAGGGTATAAAAGTAATAAGTGAAAATCCCAACGTGCCCTAAATCTTTAATCTGACACAATGCCCTTAAACATTAACCTAAGTTCCTAAGACAAACAGTAGTCATATTTTGTATTTTGGATGAAATGGTGTTATGTAACCTAATTGCAAGATGGTCATCAATAATTGTGTGAAGTATTAAGCCAACTGAATGAAGAATATAGAAATTATTCCAAACTTGCCCTTAAACTTCAACAATGTGCCCTAGGTTCCAAGGTAAATCAGTACCATAATTTATATTTAGGATAACATGGAGTTATGTAACCTCATTGTATGATAGTCCTGAACAACTGTTGAAGTATTTAGTGAATTAAATGAAGGGTATTGGAGTTATTAGTGAAAATGCCAACTTGCCCTAAAACCTAAACCAGACCCAGAAGTAGACACCTGCCAGGGCGATTAGTAAAGCCTCCTAATTGTTCGAATTGTCGTTCCCACATCCCCAAACAGACAGGGGACATCCTATAAGGTGATAACTTGCTGTTTTAGAAGCCCTGATTATGATGATCTTAATACCACAATGTTTTTTGAGCAATTATATAAAATCTATGCAAGAAAATCAGAGAGCGTTGTTAGACGCACAGTGATGTTGAGGTCGTCAATGTCTCTGTTATGGCCCTCCTCCATACACAGGAGGCGAAGAAGGAGTCCACTGTCCACGATAGACGTCACAACGCCAACCACAAAGTCTCCAGCAACCACACTCTAAAATGGCATATCATAAGTTCAAATGATTAGATAGAAAATTTAAGTTTAAAAAAAAACAAAAAATACTAAATGTGATGATTTCCTGAAAGGAAAACAAATTAATTCCATTTGGATAATATATGCACAGTTGAATCAATGAGTTAAATAAGGTAGGAGTCAAAGTAAGTTAAAGCTGCTTTTTAGAATGCATGAGCAAAGATTGCATGGCAGTTTAATTTTTACAGCATTTCAGGCCTTCAGCAGCTGTTTACAAACCTCGCAATTCACATGTTCTTCTTATGTTCAGTTTACTGTGTGAGTATTTCATTTGATTATAATGGAAAAACTAGAGATTGCTTTTTTAAAAAGGAACTTGTTTACCCCATTGTGTGGTCGTGAGAAATAATCAATGATGGACTTGAAATTTGTACTTTTGTACTGGAGACAAACAAACACAAGGGCCATCTACTGGTCAAGATCAACCTGTTCCAGGGTCCATGTATGAAGTTCCTAGGTCGGTCATCTCAGGGAATTTTGCATAATTTAACCTAATCTATTTTTATATATAATACCTTACATAAATGTGTCCCTTCTTTGTGTATATAAAGTTGATCGGTCTGTATATCAATAGATTTGAATAAAAAATCCAGTTTTTATGACATCAGTGGTCCATATTATGTTTTGGCCGGTCTGGACTTTGCCAAAAGTATAATATGGACTGCTGATGTCATATACTATGGACCGTCATAAAACAGGCGAGTGCTGCTTGCAAATTTCACAACGACATTTTTTTCGCAAGTAAACATTATGAGATTTGTTCAATAAAACACATCAAAGACGCTTTATAATTATTAAATGGTAAAAAAGTGTAGGGTATAATATGAGAAATATAACACACCACTTTGGGCCATATGATATTATAAGGACCCGGCCAGTCAGCCCCCGAAGGTGATGATCCTGAGTGGTGTGTAATATTTCTTAAATATATAACCCGGTAAAGGGTGTTCCAAATTAAACTAAATTTTACTATCCAATCAATTGTGACAAACACCTTAGACACTGTTGCAATATATTAACTGTTTTTATTTTAATTTTTAATTTTTTTCACCATCAGTATCAATAAATATCATTAAAGAGTATCAAAAAAAGGTAGGTATTTAACCAGTGAAAATAATTATACCTAATATTTGATAATAATTAAGATTAAAATTTAAGATGCAAGTAAAAAGCATTTCACTTTAATAATGCTGAATACTTAAAGCTTTTCACTCACATAGAAAAAATGAGACCTAGTTGTGTGCGGCTCAACTCCCATGAATGTTTCAATTGGTGGCATCTTTGCATATGAATCTGTAAAGTAAATTTGCATGATAAAAGAACAAAATTCATAGGAAATAACAGGATTTTTTACAGATGATGCAAATGTCAGAGAAAAAAACTGACAAAAATGTACATAAACAAGAGGGCCAAGATGGCCCAAGATGGTCCTATTTCACTCACTGGAGTAAAACTTTGTGCTATAGACTTGTTGATAATTAAAGGGCAAAAACAGGAATTTGGCTTCACTGATGTATTATGCCCATTCACATTCTAACCAAATTTTCTGATGATTGGACAAATGCTTAAAAAGTTATAGACAGGACAAGAGCAGTTTTAGGTAATTCCTATGATAAAAGCACAATAACTCTTGGGTTACTACAGCAATTTTGCTAAATATCAAACACATTCATACATATTCTGACCAAATTTGGACATGATTGGACAAAGGGGTCAAAAGTAATTGATCAGACTACATACTTGATGGATTGTCTGCCCCTGCATACACCATAGGTGTAACTATTACATGTCCAGTTTTTTTTAAACAGGCATGTAAAAACATGACAAATATGTATTTGTTTAACAAGATACAAAGGGCAATTACTTTTACAATATTTAGGATTGGATTTATATAACTCAAAATCACAATTAATTGTGAATTAGTCTTATGAAGTTTGAAGTTGGTACCTTCCATGATTTTAAAACAATAAAATAACAATAAAAAAACAACAGATGACCCATATTCGAACTTGGTTTAAAAATTACCAAATCAACCTTTCTGACAAATTTCCAGGTTATTTGGGCTGAAAATGTTACCTCTAAAGTGTTAACAAGGTTTTTCTATATTTGGGCTCTGTGACCTTGTTTTTGACCCATATTCAAACTTGAGCTAGAACTCAACGAAAGAACATTTCTGACACATTTCCAGGATATTTGGGCTGAAAATGTTACCTCTAGAGCAGGGCTTCTAAAAACCGGCAATTTGCCGGTCTGGACTTATTTTGACCAACCCAGACCGATTTCAGTTTCAAAAAGTTTTTAAAAAATCGGTCCGAAATGTTTTCTTTTTTTATAACTTTGGTCCAAAACGACTATGTCAGTAACTTTTAGAAGCCCTGCTCTAGAGTGTTAACAAGGTTTTTCCATATTTGGGCTCAGTGACCTTGGTTTTCCATATTTGGGCTCTGTGACCTAGTTTTGGACCCAAAAAGACCCATATTCGAACTTGAACTAAAAACCAAGGAAACAACTTTACTGACAAATTTTCAGGATATTTGGGCTGAAAATGTTACCTCTAGAGTCTTAACCTTTTTTTCCATATTGGGGCTCTGTAATCTAGTTTTTGATCCCAGATGACCCATCTTCGAACTTGAGCTAGAAATCAACAAAACAACCTTTCTAACAATTTCCAGGATATTTGGACTGAAAAAGTAGCCTCTAGAGTGTTAAAAAGATTTTTCTATTTTTTTCATCCCAGATGACCCATATATTCAAACTTGTCCAAGTAATTACTGGGACAAACATCCTGACCTAGTTTCCACTAGAGTGTTAACAACTTAAGTGTGGAAGGATGACCAACGACAGATATTCTATACACTATCACACTCACACACACACACACTCATGTCTGCCATTTCCAAATCCCTTTGGCTTTTTGGTGGGGGATAAGAACATAAAATTATGATTCTCATTGAGGATATGTGGGGTATTCGGCGATGAATGAGCATTACCTTCATCATCATTTGCCTCAAACTTTTTCTTCTCCATGCCATCGTATGGCTGGAAAAGGATATCAGCTTTCTTAGCCACAAATCTTCTCACATTTAGGATGAACTGGGGGTCGCTGAAAATGAACAGTGAACTAATATTAAAGTAACAGTCAAACCTGGACAGATGGCCACCTGTATTAAGTGATCACCTGAATAAACAGGCCACTCCAAATTCCTCTGTACGATTTTACCTTATAAAGTACATGCATTAAGCGGCCACAGCCACGGCCACTAATCCCATAAAGCCATTTTGGCACAAATTAATAGCCTCTAACTCTCTGTCACTGACACATCAGCTATTTAATTATCACGCTGTAGTAATCAATTAGATCTCATGTTTTCAAATACACAGCTATATAACTATATGGATGTCTACGTGAAGGAATGTTGGCCTCAGAAATTTCAGTCATCCAATCAAAATGTGTATTATATCACAAGATTAGCCTCACATGTTTATTCATCAAAGAATAATGTTAATAACACATTGGGGATTGTTTTGATCACAATAAACACAATTAATGAATAGATGCTGTAAATGACATTACTAAGTTACAAAGTGAATGATAAACTAGAAGCGCCGCAATGCAACGAAACCAGGTTTTGGTTATGGGCAATCAGAAATTATAGCCAATTAATTTGTTGTATGAGCAAGTTCAATCTGCAGCTTCATATAAGCTATATTCACACTAAGATTCATCACTATCCATCAATACTAACTAAGTTGTTGGGCAGAAAAACATTTTTCTATTTTTAGGAACAGTGACCTTGACCTCCCAAGCTAGCTCTTCACATAAGCTACCTTCGCTCTAAGTTTCATCAATATCTATCAATGCTAACTAAAGTTATTGGGCAGAAACCATTTTTCTATTTTTAGTAACAGTGACCTTGACCCCACCCCCCTCAAAAGAAATTCCAAGCTTGCTCTTCACATAAGCTACTAGTACCTACACACAAAATTTCGTCAATATCTATCAATCCTAACTAAAGTTATTAGGCAGAAACCATTTTTCTATTTTTAGTAACAGGCGACCTTGACCTTAGCCCCACCCCCCTCAAAAGCAATCCCAAGCTAGCTCTGTACATAAGCTACCTACACACCAAGTTTTATCAATATCTATCAATGCTAACTAAAGTTATTGGGCGGCCACCATTTTTAATTTTTTAGTAACAGTGACCTTGACCTTAGCCCCACCCCCCTCAAAAGCAATCCCAAGCTAGCTCTTTACATAAGCTACCCACACACCAAGTTTAATCAATATCTATCAATGCTATCAAAAGTTATTTGGCAAAAAACATTTTTCTATTTCAAGTAACAGTGACATTGACCGTAGCCCCTCCCCACTCAAAAGCAATCCCAAGCTAACTCTTCACATGCTACCCACACACCAAGTTTCATCAATATCTGTCAATCCTAACTAAGGTTATTGGGCGGAAACCATTTTTCTATTTTTAGTAATAGTGACCTTGACCTTAGCCCCTCCCCACTCAAAAGCAATTCCAAGCTAGCTCTTCACATGCTACCCACACACCAAGTTTCATCAATATCTGTCAATCCTAACTAAGGTTATTGGGCGGAAACCATATTTTCTATTTTTAGTAATAGTGACCTTGACCTTAGCCCCTCCCCACTCAAAAGCAATTCCAAGCTAACTCTTCACATAAGCTACCTACACACTAAGTTTCATCAATATCTATCAATGCTAACTTATGTTATTGGGCAGAAACCATTTTTCTATTTTTAGTAACAGGCGACCTTGACCTTAGCCCCACCCCCCTCAAAAGCAATCCCAAGCTAGCTCTGTACATAAGCTACCTACAAACCAAGTTTCATCAATATCGGTCAATGCTAACTAAAGTTATTGGGCAGAAACCATTTTTCTATTTTAAGTAACAGTGACCTTGACCATTTTTTATTTTAAGTAAAGGTGACCTTGACCTTAGCCCCTCCCCACTCAAAAGCAATCCCAAGCTAGTTCTTCACATAAGCAACTTACACACCAAGTTTCATCAATATCGGTCAATGCTAACTAAAGTTATTGGGCAGAAACCATTTTTCTATTTTAAATAACAGTGACCTTGAACTTAGCCCCTCCCCCCTCAATAGCAATCCCAAGCTAGCTCTTCACATAAGCTACCTACACACCAACTTTCGTCAATATCTATCAATCCTAACTAAAGTTATTAGGCAGAAACCATTTTTCTATTTTTAGTAACAGGCGACCTTGACCTTAGCCCCACCCCCCTCAAAAGCAATCCCAAGCTAGCTCTGTACATAAGCTACCTACACACCAAGTGTTATCAATATCTATCAATGCTAACTAAAGAACTTGGGCGGCCACCATTTTTAATTTTTTAGTAACAGTGACCTTGACCTTAGCCCCACCCCCCTCAAAAGCAATCCCAAGCTAGCTCTTTACATAAGCTACCCACACACCAAGTTTAATCAATATCTATCAATGCTATCAAAAGTTATTTTTGCAAAAAACATTTTTCTATTTCAAGTAACAGTGACATTGACCGTAGCCCCCCCCACTCAAAAGCAATCTCAAGCTAGCTCTTCACATGCTACCTACACACCAAGTTTCATCAATATCTGTCAATCCTAACTAAGGTTATTGGGCAGAAACCATTTTTCTATTTTTAGTAATAGTGACCTTGACCTTAGCCCCTTCCCACTTAAAAGCAATTCCAAGCTAGCTCTTCACATAAGCTACCTACACACTAAGTTTAATCAATATCTATCAATGCTAACTTATGTTTTTGGGCAGAAACCATTTTTTCTATTTTTAGTAACAGGCGACCTTGACCTTAGCCCCACCCCACTCAAAAGCAATCCCAAGCTAGCTCTGTACATAAGCTACCTACACACCAAGTTTCATCAATATCGGTCAATGCTAACTAAAGTTATTGGGCAGAAAACATTTTTCTATTTTAAGTAACAGTGACCTTGACCATTTTTCTATTTAAAGTAAAAGTGACCTTGACCTTAGCCCCTCCCCACTCAAAAGCAATCCCAAGCTAGTTCTTCACATAAGCAACTTACACACCAAGTTTCATCAATATCGGTCAATGCTAACTAAAGTTATTGGGCAGAAACCATTTTTCTATTTTAAGTAACAGTGACTTTGACCGTAGCCCCTCCCCCCTCAATAGCAATCCCGAGCTAGCTCTTCACATAAGCTACCTACACACCAACTTTCGTCAATATCTATCAATCCTAACTAAAGTTACTGGGCAGAAACCATTTTTCTATTTTTAGTAACAGGCGTCCTCGACCTTAGCCCCACCCCCCTCAAAAGCAATCCCAAGCTAGCTCTTCACATAAGCTAGCTACACACCAAGTTTCACCAATATCTGTCAATGCTAACTAAAGTTATTGGGCAGAAACCGTTTTTCTATTTTAAGTTATAGTGACCTTGACCTTAGCCCCTCCCCACTCAAAAGCAATCCCAAGCTAGCTCTTCACATAAGCATCTAACACCCAAGTTTCGTCAATATCTATCAATGCTAACTAAGGTTATTGGGCAGAAACCATTTTTCTATTTTTAGTAACAGTGACCTTGACCTTAGCACCCACCCCCCTCAAAACCAATCCCAAGCTAGCTCTTCCCATAAGCTACCTACACACCAAGTTTCATCAATATCTATCAATGCTAACTAAAGTTATTAAACAGAAACCAATGTTTGACGCCCGCCCGCCCAACAACAACCTCATTCTAATAACGATGTTGAAAACCTGGTTAAAAATACAGATTATTTTGGAATTACAGTTTGAATTATCCATTAAAGCTGCACTCTCACAGATTGAACGTTTTGACAACTTTTTTATTTTCTGTCTTGGAACGAGACAATTTTCGTGAAAATCCATGGAAACAGGTTATATAAGATTGCTGACAAAAAATCAGATCGCAGATATTTATATTTAAGTTCAAAAATTGATGTTTTATGCATTTTTCTTAAACCGTTTAAGTAATGATTTAAGCCATAAAACATCAATTTTCGAACGGAAATATGAAAATCTACGATCTGCTTTTTTGTCAGCAATCTTATGTGATTGGTTTGCAGATATCTACGCAAAAAATTGCCCTTTCCAAGACAAAAATTGGTAAATCTGTGAGAGTGCAGCTTTAAAGCCAAGAAACAAATTGCGATTTGTATACATTTCAATTTGCAATGTGCACAGATTTTGATTTTAAGGAACAAAAATTTACTATGCCTTGTATGTGATTTTTTTTATCTTGCTTATTGGTACACAAATCGCAAAAGTTTGACTCTGAAAGAACGTATTGAGTGTATTATACTATAAGAAGATGGCATAATGTTGACACTGGATTTATTCATGCATTTTAGATTAGACACTGATGTGAAGCAAATGAAGATAACGTTTTTTTCTTCAAATAGTGAACTTGTTGATGTGTGTGTGAATTCATGGACAATTGTGTTAACTGATTTTTTTGTTAAAATATTTTTGGTTTTGCCATTAATTATTAAAATCAATGGTAAGTTGTGTTATATGTATTTGTACTTGACATATGCATTGATTTTGAGAAACTGCATAAATGTATGTACATGTATACAGTACCTTATATTATATTTAAAATATTAAAAAAAAAAGATATTTAAACTCAGGGATGTGATTGACCTGGCAGCTGGAGGGCTGAAATCATTTCGGCCATGGGTTCTTGGGGCACTTTTGGGGTCAAAAGCACACTGCCATAGAAGAAAAACTGGCTTTTTAGAAGCTCTTTTGAGGGTTCTTCTGACTTTAAATTTGAAGTAAACTGGGATATCAACCAAAAGCACACTAGTATCCTTTTTAATCAGCTGGGGGGAGGGGTCCCTCCGGCCATTAGATCCGCGGAATTCCGCGAATCCGCGGACAAATCACATCCCTGTAACTACCTTTACACATTTGTATTTAAATATCGAGGTTGAACATTAAACAGACCCTTGTCTAAACAAAGCTTAAGTGGCAGAAATTACCCACATGCATAAAGTGGCCACCTTTCTAAAGCAGCCACTTTGACCATTCAATATCCCAAAGGAGGCCACTAAATACAGGTTTGACTGTACATCAACTGTTAAATAGCTGCATATTATTGAATGACAAGAAGAATCACCTAAGAGTTCGGACACCTTAAAATAATTATTTTTTTCGCTGTCCGAATACATAGAAAATTACCATTTTTACATTTTATTTACATGTTTGTTTAACCTGCCTTTTTTCTTCATGTTTGCATTTAACATTTATTAATTTATCCGTAGTAATCAATGGTCATAAACTTATTTATTACGCCTAAAAGTGTAAATCCTTCATCAAGTTAATTAAAACACCATTTTATACATGCATTGAACTGAATAAACACATTCTATCGGCTTCAGATCAAAGAGTCACACTGTGTGACGTCACATAACTTACAGTTATACCCACGAGGATCTCGTGGAGAGCATGGACATTGCTATGCAGGATTAATGTATAACTGTACGATTATTGATTCTTACAGCCTATAAGTGAGGTACAAGTTTGAAAGTTTATTGGCAGATCGTTTTACAAACATGTCATGTCTATGTTTTCTTAATCCCTTGATTGCCCTTGTTGTTTCTTTAATCCTCCAATAAATATATCACACTTCCTTTTCAACAGGCAATAAATCGTTTAGGATGGGTAGTAACTAATTAACTTGTCACAGTGGTGTATACTGTTAGGTAATCTAGCCAGGCATTGTAAAGATAAAAATCAATAATCTTCGTCTGTGAAACTTCGTAACTGTGAAAGTTATGATAGATGTCCTTTGGGTGTCCGAAAATTAGGTACACAAAATAAATTATTTTGGAAAATAATTATGGGTGTCCGAATATTTAGAGTGTCCGAACTCTTAGGTGAATTACGGTAGAACAAGACGCCAATGCGGCAATGTCGCATAAAAGCCGGATTTTTTATTTGACGATGCAATTTTGTAAACCTAGGATTTGAGCTAGTGACCTAGTATTAAAAACCAAAAATATTTATACCTGATCAACAGAAACTATTCCATTTGTGTGAGGAAAAATGAACATTTTATAATTCTTATTCTAACGAGAACTCTCTCAGAGACCTAGTTTTTGACCCTAGATGACACACTTTATCATCTAAGATTCTATGTACACAAATATTTTTAAAGTTAATTAAACTTTATTTTTTTGAAAAATATGGGTAGTGCCTTTTTTTTTTAATTATATGTTTTACAAACGGCCGGAGTTGTGAAGTGTCAGGGGAGGAGGAAATAAAAATAAAAATAAAATTACATTTCTGGACTTTTATTTTTTGGTCGGGGAAAAAAACACACAGAAAAGCAAAAGCTATCATGTATTCTCTATGATTTTCTATTTTAATGTCAAGTCACTATGTAAGTGTGTGCACATTTGTTTTTGCTTTATCTGACAAGTTCACTTCATATTTTCATTAATCACTCTTTATACTTGCATTTGCATGTTATAATAGACAAGTGACATAACAAGAGCCGTCGTAAGACAGCGCGCTCGACTTTGCCGCTTTGACTTAGAAGTGAATACAATAACAATGTAATATTACCAAGTTTGGTCTATTTATGTCAAACCTAACTAAAATTATTCAATACATAAGGTGACTTTGATGCTGCCCTCCCACCACCCGAAAAATGACGCAAGTCATTCAAATAACATGATTTCCCATTATGAAAATGTGGTAAAGAATATACAAATATGCCTTTCAAAAGAAATTAAAATAAAATTAAAAAAAAAAAAATAATAATAAAAAAAATTCAATGGCCAAATAATATAGACCTCCTTGTTTGCCCTTGGTAAAAAAAATGGTTAAGAATGTAAAAATGTGCCTGTGAAAAGAAATTAAAAAAAAAAAAAATATTCAAGGGACATAATTTGTATTTAGGGTTAAAATGGAGTTATGTTTCTTGTTGTAAGATGGTCGTAAATAATTTTGAATTTTATTAAGTGTATTGAATGAAAGGTATAGAAGTTTTTTTATTAAAATCCCAACTTGCCCTTAACTTTTTCTTGCCTAAAACTTTAACCTAAGTCAATCAGGGGCCATAACTTGTATTAAGGATAATATGGAGTTATGTAACCTCATTGGGTGATGGTCCTGAAGATTGTGTGAAGTATTAAGTCAATTGAATGAAGGGTATAGAAGTTATTAATAAATATCCCAACCTGCCCTAAAACTTTAACCTAAGTCCAATAGTCAATCAAGGGCCATATTTTTAATAAAAGATAATATGGAGTTATCTCACCTTATTATGTGATGGCTCTGAACAACTGTGTGAAGTATTAAGTCAATTGAATGAATGGTATTGGAGTTTTAAGTGAACATCCCAACCTACCCTAAAACTTTAACCTAAGTCGATCAGGGGCCATAACTTGTATTAAGGATAATATGGAGTTATGTAACTTCATTGTGTGATGGTCCCGAACAACTGTGTGAAGTATTAAGTCAATTGAACAAAGGGTATAGAAGTTATTTATAAATATCCCAACCTGCCCTAAAGCTTTAACCTGAGTTTCATAGTCAATCAGGGGCCATAATCTGTGTAAAGAATACTATGGAGTTATCTAACCTCATCATGTGATGGCCCTAAACAACTGTGTGAAGTATTAACTCAATTGAATGAAAGGTTTTGGAGTTTTAAGTGAAAATCCCAACTTGCCCTAAAACTTTAACCTGCCCTAAAACTTTAACCTAAGACAATCAGGGGCCATAACTTGTATTAAGGATAATATGGAGTTATGTAACCTCATTGTGTGATGGTCCTGAACAACTGTGTGAAGTATTAAGTCAATTGAATGAAGGGTATAGAAGTTATTAATAAATATCCCAACCTGCCCTAAAACTTTAACCTGAGTTTCATAGTCAATCAGGGGCCATAATCTGTGTAAAGAATAATATAGAGTTATCTAACCTCATCATGTGATGGCCCTGAACAACTGTGTAAAGTATTGACTCAATAGAATGAAAGGTATTGGACTTATAAGTGAAAATCCCAACTTGCCCTAAAACTTTAACCGGACGCCGACGCTGACGCTGGGGCGAGTAGTATAGCCCACCTATTCTTCGAATAATCTAGCTAAAAAATCAACTATTTTCAGTAAATTTATTTGCCATTTAGAGCTTAAGGAATCGGCTATCACTTCACTGTGTTGTCTTGGCTGCAAATTGTCTGATACCAATTCACCAACCATGTCATAGTTACAGTTAGCAAAAGAGCTCTTTTGTTTCCTTCTATACAGGGAATATTTATCCGCCAGGAACTAGCGATCAAGGAACTTGTAAATCAACTGATTCTAGCTGTCTGATAAAACGAAAGCTGTCTATCCAACAGTGATTCAAATAATTCTATTTGTCCATCACACATTCTGTCAAACAAGCAGTCCAAACAACACTGGTGGTCCAATCAACACTTCCGGTCCAACCATTTATAGTAACTGTTGTTCAACCAACACGTATGATCCATCCAATATAGCGGTCCAGTAAGCAATATATGCCCAACCAACAATAGAGTTTCAACACGCACTAGCTTATATCATGTTGCTATCAATCTAGCAGCCCAACCGATTGTAGTGATGTTCTTCATTGAAAGTGATGGTCTCACTAGATAACATCAGCATATTTGAATCATATCTGTAAAGAAAGGAATGGAACATTAAAAGTATATTTTTTATAAAAAAATTAGTTACTCTCAGACTTATTTATGGATGGGTTTTAAGACAATCTGGACCCCGATTCAATTCCAGGCCTGGGTGTATGTGACTAGTCCGGTGGCCATCATAATGTTTAAACCTAACTAACTAGTAACAAATCATTCAGAAGCTGAGAACACTACAAAGGTGATAGCATAACACAATTACTCTTTCTAAGTAAAATTTTAATACATAGTAATAAAACACAAAGAGCAGTATAAATATCATAATTTATATTGATGATGATTTATATATGTTCATTCATAAGACTTTTACAAGTCATAGTTATACTGTACCTGGTAATGTACATACAGATTCCTCATTATAGATTATCACTGTCAGATAGTAAAACAGCCTAATGTATTTTGTGTTAATTTAAACAAATGTTTTAGAATAGAGGATATTTTTTGTTATTAATGATACTCCAATAAGAATAGTAACCGCAGTCTTTTCTGAACCATCTACCCCACCCACCAGAACTATACTGTCCAGGTAAACAGTCAAGCGATTTATAGCTCATGACTTTCAAATTATATCACAATAATGTAAAATAAAACTTATTTAAATGACAAATATAATAAAAATAAATAAATAATAACAAACCTGGAACGATAATTAGTCCAAATTTATCGCTGTAATAATACTTCGTTAAACCCGGAAATAACCTGCCGCAAAGGATTATCCGGGTGAGCTAAAACCCGGTACCAGGTATCGATATCGAGAAAAGCCGTTATCACAGTTTATGATACTGGATTATGTTGATACCGTGTTATTAAAAGTATGCATTGGTTGTCAAAAAGCAATTAATTAATGACGGACCGTGGATACTTGGATTTATCATCTGATATTAACCCTGATATCAACATAATTCGGTATCAGAAAGTGATACCGGATACCTGGGGATACCAGGTACCAGATACCAGGTTTTTAGCACCAGCCGGCAAATCCGATGAATGTTTTTCATTGGCTTAAACTTTTTCAGAAGCGTTTACACCAATATTTTTACGGCTATTGCGATGTCCTCTGCTTTTAATGATTTGCCGCGATAAAGTTTCATCGGCGGAAATAAAAAACAAGAGGCCCAAAAGGGCCTATTCTCTACTGGCATGGCTTTTGTGGTCATATCAATCCAGAGCATGTATGTATGGGTAAAAGGCAACAGACATATAGTTTATGTTTTGTGTTTGGGTTACCTGAAAACGTAGCACGTTCAACATCTGAGCCCAGAAAGTATTGTAAGCAGATTAGTTGCATGAACTATTTTAATATGTGCCAAGTAAACGTCATCTGACAAAAAAAAAATGCTTTTTAAAACTGTACTCATAGTAATATTTTCTGTAGTTTTAAAAGTTAAAAAAAGTTGGTCAAAAGGTCAAAATCAAGGGCATCCTAGGACAACATTGATCAATTTGAACAAACATTCACAATCAGTTGTGCTGTGATGGATGCACGAACACACAAAAAGATTTTCAAACCTTTCTAGATTTATGTTTACCAAACCTGTGAACACAGGGTGTGGCCAGTTATGACACCAGGTGCATAACTTAAACATTCACAACCAATTTTGTTAAGATGAATGCGCAAACAACAGAACCTAAAGCTAAAAAATGGCCTTTGGGCTTTCAACAAGAACAAGGCAGAGTAATTCACAAAATCAAATGCAGAAGCAAAAAGCAAATTGTCTCTCAAAATCCTAGACTTGCAAATTGTCTCCCTTAACTCTAGACTTGAATTTACATGTACATGTAAACTTGGCTAAAAATAGAATTCGCTCATGCAGACCTAGCTAAAAATAGAAAGCATTTCTTTAAAACTTTCATGGCCCATAATCTAGGCATTCATGGGCGGATCTTGCTGGTTTTCTGGTTTTCGAAAGGAACCGAGCTGTAATGGATATCTAGATACTTTACAAGTTTCATCAAGATACAATCAAAACTGAAGACTGTATCGTGTTCACAAGCAATTGTTTACAGACGCATGAACGCACCACCGCACAGACGCACGACCGCACGGATGCACATACTACGTACACATTACCATCGCATAAGCTCTTCTGGCCTTTGGCCAGTGGAGCTAATAACGAAATCACAATTTTATTTTTATTTCAAAAATGAGTTTATTTGAGCAGCGTTGTTCGTAAAACATAGAATCAAATAAAAAAAGCCTTGATATGAAATTCATTATTGGGAAGTGTGTTAATAAAATAGCAATTGAATTTAGTTGTTGACTGAAATTGATAGATTTGGTAAGCATAGATTTTTTTTGTGACAACGGGAAATATTTCCTACGATTTGAGCTAGTGACCTAGTTTTTTATCTGAGGTGACCCATATTCACAAATGTTTAAGACAACATGTAGACAAATATTCTGACCAAGTTTCATGAAGATTTGACAAAATTAATGAATTTTTATGACCGTGGAATTCTTTCTCCTGAGATTTAACCTTGTGACATAGATTTTGACCAGGAATGACCCATATTAAAGAACTTTCAAGATTTTATGCGGACAAATATTCTGACCAAGTTTCATAAAGATTTGACAAAAAAAAATTGAATTTATGGCGTGGAAAGATTTTCCTAAGATTTGACCTAGTGACCAAGAATTTGACCCGGGATGACCGACATAAAAAAATAAGTAAGATATTATACAGACAAATATTATGACCAAGTCTTACCAAGATATGAAAAAAATGTTGAATTTATGACGTGGAAATATTTTTCCCAAGATTTGACCTAATGACCTAGATTTTGACCCGGGTTGACCCATATTAAAAAAAAAATGCAAGATAGATATAATGCAGACAAGCCCACTGACCATGTTTCATCAAGCTTTGATAAAAATTGTTGAATTTATTACCGTAAAATATTTCTTCTAACGATTTAACCTAGTGACCTAGTTTTTGACCCGAGATGACCCATATTCATAAATATTCAAGATAACATGCCGACAAATAGTTTGACCAAGTTTGATAACCATTGGATAAAAACTCTTGATTTTATTTCATAA
The DNA here is from genome assembly GCF_026914265.1 of Mya arenaria. NCBI lineage: Eukaryota > Metazoa > Mollusca > Bivalvia > Myida > Myidae > Mya > Mya arenaria. Next base: position 32,568,093 of record NC_069136.1, read on the forward strand.
AATGAAAACTTTAATGCGGAATTGTTAACGCCCGCCTGCCCGCCCGCCCGACCAACCGCCCGGTTTTCACCATTCTATAACCTGTAATTTTTCGATGAAATTCCCGCTAAAAATATGTGGTGGATATTATTGTTGTTACCCAACAACTAGAAATGCAACAATGTGACAAAAAGCAGGTTTTCAAAATTTGTGCAAAGAGAGGATTTGGGCAAAATAAATAAATGATGGATAAGAATACATATGGAGATGGGGGAACTCTAAACCTAAGAGTAAGAGCACCTTGGAGCAAACTAAACCAATTTTCTGTTGCCATGCATATAGCAAAGCTATAGCTTAAATTCGAATTGTTGATATTCCAATCTAAAAACCTAGCTTATTTAACCAGGTTAAAAGGAATTGAAATGGAAGAAACTCTAAGTACCTGCTAGACTCAAAAACTTCAACATTAATAAGCTGAATGGAATATCCATACATGTATCACCAAAGGAGAACTAAACATAGCAGTTATACATGGTAACAGAACAGTATTAATAAAGTTACTCTTTAACACATTTTAAGTGATGTTATTTCAACATGTTCTTTAGGCCATCATTTTTTAATTAAATGATTTACAAACCCGCCGACCCTAATTTCAGTGAAAATGAAATAAAAATAAAAGAAATCATGATATGGTTTTTTTCAATTCATCCGCCTCCCTTGTAAATTAGGAGCAAAAGCGAAAAAAAAATCCTCCCTTAATTTTTCCCCGAAGCAATTATTTCCCTTTGTCTTAAGGCATTCGGACCTCACTCGGCTACTTCCGAGCTTGCCGGAAAAGGCCGAGTTGTTACGACGTGTTTTCGCCCGTCAAGGGAGATCACTCGAACGACTTTTTTTATCTGTCTGCAACATGGCGGCAGTACCATTTCTTTTCGTACAAATACTGTTTTAAATCGCAGGGAAGAAACTTGTATCAAATTAATTGATCTTCAGATTACATTATCGCAATTCGTAGCAGATTTTCTAGCTGACAAGGATGTCCAAGTAGATCGGGCAGCTGATGATGACGCGGAAACTGCGATCAACACCGAATTCTGGGTATTGAAAGAATTTATATTTGGGTATGCATCAACATGATATCAGTTTTAAACAAAAAATAATCCAGAATTAAGAAGATACAAATATAAATTTGTTATTAGTTTTGTTGAAGAATAGTCCAGATTAGAACATATCTTCACCACGCTGTAGTTGAGATGTCACTGCTATAAATGTTGGCCTAATAATCGGGCTAATGTCACGCATCTATATGATTCACCCCTATTTAATGTATGACACTTTGGTACATGGACAATTTTATTTGACAAAGACTAAGAGTGCCAAATTATCACTTTGCAATGAAGTAAACATTGTAAGGAAAAGTGCACCTGGTGCGTAGCAACAACATTGAGCATTCAGGGATACTTGTTTATTCTTTTGTCATTTAGATTGACATATTTCTTATTTTATTATACATGTTTATGAAATAATTATAATGCTAACTTTTCCAATCTGAGCCAAAGTGAAATTTTTTCCTAATTGCAGAGAGTGTGGCAAGCAGCGTGTGGTTTACAAGGCCAAAAAGCTTTCCTCTGCCGAAAAGAGGTCGGTAATGCGGGTACTGGAAGAACTTGTGTATGCATGCGGAAATCCATTATTTCATGCTGGTGTCTACCATAATACAAGCATCGTTAAGGAGAAAATCAACTGTAATTCTTTGATGGAGGCTGCATATTATGCAGGTAATATTATTTTTTAATATGTTGCAAGATATATTAGTCCTAGCAAATACTGAAGTAAGCAGAGCAGAAAGAAGCAATTGTGGAAATGTATCAAACTTATGACAGGACTGTCTGTATCCGGCAAGCAGACCAGCTATATTCAAACATGTTTATATGCTTAGCCTTTTTATCGTTAAATATTAATATATGTAAAATATGGTGATACTGCCTGCTTTGTTATGTCAACACAAAACATCTAACATTTCCAGGAAAAAAGATGCAGTTTGACGCTGTTTGCTTCCAATGTGGGGACACGGAGCTGGCTGAAAACGAAGACCTCAAACGCGTGATAGAGGAGTTGGGCATAGTTCGTCAGATTTGCCAGACCTGTCTTGAGCATGGAAAACCAGTGAAGACCAGGAATGCATTAAAAGTGAAAAAAAGGAAGTGACTACAACATACATTTGTCACAACATATGTGTGCAAGTGCTTGAAGCCTGTAATATAGGCAACTGTTGTGAAAGTGTGACTTGGGCGCTTCAAGAGGTTACAGAGTCAGTTATATTTGTTTTGATTAAATGGAATTATGCAATTGATGTAGGTGTAGATAATTTTATTAAGTGTGTAATACTGCAATGATCACACTAGTCAAAAATGGCATTCAGTTTATACTGTTATATTTTATAAGGTGTCAAGTCAACACAGTTTATCTAGTCATCTCATAATGGAATTCAGTTATATCCGGAATACCTCAAGGATCTGTCCTGGGACCAATTTTATTTATAATCTTTGTAAACGATCTACCTGATGTAGTAAGAAGTATATGTAAGATGTTTGCTGATGACTGCAAAATTTATACTCCTCTTTCTTCGAGAGTGGATCAACAACATCTTCAAGAAGATATAGATAACCTGTGTCAATGGAGTAAGGACTGGCTTTTAAAATTTAATGTGCAGAAGTGTAAAGTAGTTTCTTTTGGTCGCAAAAGAGTTGACACCGACTACCATATGACTGACAGAGATGGAAATATACAACAGCTTAAAAGGGAAGACTCTGAGAAGGATTTAGGAGTACTTTTTACTGAAAGTTTGAGTTTTGAAAAGCACATCAGCAATACTTTGAACAAAGCCAACAGGATTATTGGATTAATAAGAAGAAAGTTTACTCATATTGACAATACTCTATTCCTGACCTTATACAAATCACTGGTCAGATCGCATCTGGATTATGGAAACCTGATATATTTCCCAATAACAAAGAAGTGTAAACAGATGATTGAAAACGCTCAGAGAAGAGCAACAAGATTAATTCCGGATTTGAGGGGATTGACTTACAACGATCGCCTACGAAAATTAAGCCTCCCATCTTTAGACTTTAGAAGGAAAAGATTCGACATGATTCAAGTGTTTAGAATAGTACACAATATTGATGACATTAGTATGACAACATTTTTCACCTTTGCTGACAATAGTGGTACCAGAGGACACAATTTGAAATTATTTAAACCTAAAGCAAGGAAATCATTACGTCAAAATTCTTTCAGCAATCGTATAGTTTCAACTTGGAATAATTTGCCACATGAATTAGTGAACACTACATCTGTGAATGCCTTCAAGGCAGGTCTTGATAAACTTTGGAAAAACAAACGGGTTGATACTTCTGAAGTATATTAAGTCATACCGAAGGCGGAGAACTTACAGACGAAGCAGTTTAAAGGGATTTACTAGCCTTTTAGGGCTAAAGATTAAATTCCCTAGACAACAAAAGGTAGACAAAAGGTATAACATGTTCTAGTTCAAGTTTGATGAGCAGAGGTGGATGGTGTTCTCAAAGTATATTCAGTGAAATCTTAAATACTGTGAAATCATTAATGTTCGTGGGCATGAAATTTCGTGGATTGCCGAAAAAAAACAATTTCGTGGGTACTTGAATTCGTGGATTTTCATTTTTGAAAAAAAAAAATCGAAGATGCGATCGTCCTAGATCGTCTGCATAATATCCACGCGCTGGCCCGTGATTTCCGTCTTCTACGTCACTCGGTTTATGACACTCGCTAATATGGTATGACATGCCAATTAATGCATATACCCATGTCACTTATCGATTTAATTGGGAATAAAGGTAATAAAAGAAGATGTACCCTGATCATAAATACAGATAGGGGAAGCCATTGAATGCCAATTAAGAATTTTGCAAACTGTGAAAACACCGAAAAGGTGCGTATATTGTCACGTTCGGTGCTTAGTAACCTTCAATATACTAGTAATCGATTAATTATTTTATTAAATAAAAAAATCGAGTATGGACACTCAACACGCACATCTTGTAAACTTGGAGATTTTCATTAACAGCACACGTTTAAACACGTGCTTATAACTGTAATTTGCTGCATAAAACACATTTAATTGATTTGGTTGATTATTTGTTAAAGGCAGTTATAATATATTAACAGAATAATGATCGTAAGTTATACAGTGAGACAGGTTTTAACACTGTATACTGCGACCTCTGTAAAGAATATACTAGAGTATGTACGTAACAAGGCAATTGAAAAAGTGAATAAAGGGTTTATATTTCGTGGGATCTTGAATTCGTGGATCACCCAACCCACGAAAACCACGAACATTAATGCCCCACGAACATTAATGATTTCACAGTAGTATGACTTTAATATCTGGCATGTTTTGATGGATATTATTTCATTAAACAACATTTTAACTATGTTGTTAAAAATGTAGACCCAATAAGGAAATAGCTATGATACAACACATACAAGTAGGGATAAATATTTATTTCTGTAAGATATCTTACACTTTTAATGAAAATTATTATTGTAATAGATGAGATACACTTATTTTCAATTCATAAATAAAATTTTGAGTTTTAAATAGAAGTTTGTTATTTTCTGATTGAAATAAGTAATTTAACCCTGTTAAGCTGAAGAAGTTTCAAGAAATCAGGGCCTAATTGTTCTGTGCATCTGCCTACCCTCTATCGCATGTCCACTCCATTATAAACTCCTTTATATACCACATCTACATGTAGCTTATGTACAGAAATCTTCAAGGTCAAGGCCTTGTTGTATTATTTAGCCAAATACACAAAACAAACACTGGCATTCAAAAGAGGTTTATTTTGCAAATACATGAGTATTGCTCTAATACATGTACCCAGAGACCCCTCATACTAGCAGGCTTGAGACTGGCTGGGTGTTTAGTAGTGCTATATACCTGTATATATGTGAAACCTGGGTTAACATCTAAAGGAACTGCCAAACGAAAAATGCCAAAAACAAGAACTGACATCAAGATCTCGTTTTTAGGATGAAGAAATGTTTTTATAAAATCTCTGCCAGAGTCAACAGTATTTTTTTCACAGTTCATAATACAGAAATTCCCTAGACAATGCACTAAACAATATTTAAGCGTGATTTGTCTCTACTTTGTTTCTGAAGTGTAAAGCAAAAAACCCCAGTTGTTTAAGTATCTTTGATGTAAGTTAATAGAAGAAAAACGTGCATACACATAATATAAAGCTTTATAAAACAATATTCCGAGTTAAAAATGAAAATATGAAAAAAAAAAAAAAAAACCTTTGGGTACTTTTATTTTTTTGGTCGTGCACTCACTTTTTTTGATTTTATTTTTATTTTTATTTGGCCCCCCGACTCAATTTTTTTGAAAAAAATCTCGTAAATCATTAAATAAAAAAATGATGGCCTTAACTATTGATGAATAACAGTAAGGCCACACTAAAAAAACTACTACTAATACAATAGATAGGATGAAGTGAAAAGTGTCAAAATCCGAAATTAAATAGTACAGCACAGTCATGTACATAAATGATAAAATACCGGTATATTGAAATAAAAATAGCACATGTGGTTTAAAGCACATAAATTGCTAACTGCAATACTTTTTTACTTAATCGATAAACAACAAATTCATTCTGATGTGACTCCGCTCAAAGACCTAGCATTATTTGTTATCGTGGCAAATATAATTATTGTGCGTAAATGTTCCAGAGTGTATAATTACCCTTTTTACCCTGGCAGCCAATGGTGCTACAGATTTCTGTAGCCCAGCAGTGAACAGGAAAACATGGGTGCTTTATTGGGTTAAAGACAAGGAATGATATGAATTCTGTACTATATCTTATTTTATTCAGTTAGAGATGCAAGTATGGTGCTGGGGGGTGGACCTGTTGCCAGGGAGTCAGAGGAGACTGGTTCTGTCAACCTGTATTGCAAGGAGGTTTGGGGGTTTGGGGGGGGGGGGGGGGGGGTGTAAAGAACATGATTTTTTTCAAATTTTTCAGTAACTACATAAGGCCACTCCTTTTATTTTTTGGATTACAAAACCGGATTAATTTTTGGGAAACGGAAAAAAATCAAATCTCATTTTTGCCATTTTGTGCCAAAGCTGCGTTTTTTATTTGAAGCTTTGCGTGGTTTTGGCCAAAGTTTAAAAAAGGAGTGGCCTAACTGACTATTTAATACCTATGTTTGGTTCGGGACACAATTTTTAAAAGATTTCACCTATTGACCTGGTTTCTGACCCCATGTGACCCAGTTTCTAACTATTCAAAAACAATCAAGGAAAACTGTCTGATTAAGTTTTATGAATACTAGATTGCCTCTAGTGTGTTCCCAATATTTTTTCTAAAATTTGACCTATTGACCTTGTTTTTGACCCATATGACTCACTTTTAAAACACAGTCAAAATTTAACCCAAGAGAACATTCTGACCATGTTTGGACTTAATCAAACCAATCACCACCATAAAATAGTTTTGGACAAGATTTTTGAAAGATTTGACCTAGTGACCTAATTTTTTATCACATGTGACCCAGTATAAACCATGTCCAAGAGTTCATCAAGGGAAACATTCTGATCAAGTTTCATGAATATTAGACCATACATGCCTAATAGGCCTCTACTGTGTTTCAAAGATTTTTCTAAGATTTGACCTAGTGACCTAGTTTTTGACCCCATGTGCCCCATTTTTGCAAGTGGTCCATATTACATCATAACCAATTTTGAACATAACTTGACCAATCATTACCATGATATGGTTCCGGACAAGATTTTTCTAAGATTAGACCGAGTGACCTAATTTTCGATCATGTGACCCAGTTTTATTTATGACCAAGAGTTCATCAAGGAAAACATTCTGATTAAATTTCATGAATATTTAGACCATGTATAATGCTTCTATTATGTTCCAAAGATTTTTCCAAGATATGATCTAGTGACTTAGTTTTTGACCCCATGTCACCCACTTTTTCAAGTGGTCGAGATTTGATTAAGGGGAACATTCTGACCAATGCCTACCAAGATATGGTACCAGACGGACGGACGAATGGACGGACGGACGGAATGATGGATGGACAGACAACGCCAAAACAATATCTCCTTCCCGAAACCTTCGATTCGGTGGGGGGTAATAACTGGTAGGCCATCTGGCAGATGGCAGTTTTATTACTCCTTGGAAAACAACACTGATTCTTATCAGATGTACATTTAATGGAAAAACATTCTGCAAATGTTGATAAATATTCTAATCAATCCATATAAGGGTAAAAACAAGAATGTGTTTTAAAACTACATCTTATAAATTTCATTGTCCTTTTTATGAACTGGACATCTTTTGAAACAGAAGTCCAACATGTTAAAAGAGTGGCAAAGTTTTATAGATTATTATTATGATAAACAACTCAAATAAGTTACTTAAGGAAACATATAAGAACTCACCAGTAATGCATGTCATCTTTTACAAAACATCAAATGATTGGACTGTATTATTCCAAATCATAGTCCAGGTTCATCTGATCTTATGATAGTTATATCATAAATTTATCTCTTTAATTATCAATGGTTATTATATGTGTAAATTCATTAAATCCTTTAAAAACATCCAACCCTTCCTGCTGAAATCCCAACAATATGGCCGCCTGTATTTCAAATTTGGTGCTGACTTCTGATTGGTCGTTGTACAAATATGGCTTATCATGGGAATGGATTATGAACAAAGCATTAAGATCTATGTTGATAACATGGATAGAAATTACAGTAATATGAATTCTGTGAATATTCAGTTACAATAAGTCATGCAATAAATTACTGTATATTTGGTAAGTGTATAATTTTGCATAATATTATAAATTTATGATTTATTGCATTAATTGATAAAAAAATATCCTTTTTCATTTTATTTTAAATCATTTAATTGATAATTCATTTATTCATCCATTCAATAATATCAATTAATTAATTCCATTCATTCATTCACAGACCTGTGAACCTTTGGCAGTGACAGTGAGGTAGATTTAGGTCTTAAACCTAGATTGGGTTCAAAAGCGGTAAACAAAATCTTGCCATTTGTTACTATTTTAAGATTTTCAGAAAAAAAAGCATAAAATATGTCATCATGACATGGTTAAGAGACTTGTCAAATGTCAGTGTTTATGATTAAGAAACAGAAAGAATATAACCTCTGACTTGTAAAAACAAGTCTACAGTACACTCAACGAGTAAGACCCACTTTCCTCGCTCACTCCGAGGCATAAAGTTGATGATCGCGAATTTCCTCCGAGGGTAAAACTGTTGACCTCGCTAAAATCCCCGAGTTTCTCCCAGTGGCTGGCTTACCGCCGAGTTTAATATGAACGATAGTGTTGAGAATTGTCCGATTTTATGATCCCGCGGCGGACTCCCGAGTCGGATCAGATAAGCAAGAAATCATTCTTGTTTAGAAGTCATTTATTTTTATGCTTATGCACATTGTTAAGTGTAAAAGATTCTTACATATACCAACGTTTAATTTGTATTTGTGTCCGTAAACGCCAATCAAATATGGTCTTGAATAATAAACATTGAATCATTAAAGTATTGTCACTAATTTTATTGCATCATAACGCAGCCGACTTAAAATTTACACGATTCTGAACCATGACCTCTGACGTCAAGCCCGTGATCAATACAATGTAAAATATACTAATTATTATTGGTGGTTAAAAATAGCTATGACGTTTAATGGAATTTTCCACAGAAATTGAGGCAAGAATAGAAGGCCTTCAAAACCATGCGCTGTGAACTTTGAACGCGTGTTTGACCTCCTGATTTTCCGAAAATGTGTAACCTAGCCTTTCTCGGATGAAATGTAATCGGTTGAAAATTTTAATAAAAATAAAATAACTTTAGCGTAGATTCTTATCAAGTGTCCGCAGAGTTTCACGGAGTTAACCTCTCTGAGGATTACTGTGTTCGTTATTTTTCGATCGACTGATCACCCTCCGAGGGCCTTAAATTCAATCTCTAAGGAACGCGGACAGTCGATAAAATGATTGTGTTGGCCGCAATAGCGAAAATCCGCGGAGGGAAATGGAAAGTGGTCTAACTCCTTGAGTGTACTGTTTATTTAGAAGAGCTGCTAATAAATCAAATAAGACTGCCAAAATAGGTCAGGCTGCAAGTGCAGATGACTGCAGAATTGTGTATGTTAGTTAATTCATTCATTCATTCAATCATTCATTCATTCATTCAATAATCAATCAACCAACCAATAAATCAATCCACCAGTCAAGCAATCAATCAATCAATCCAACATCCACATTCATTCATTTATTTATGCAATCAATCAATCAATCAATCAATCAATCAATCAATCAATCAATCAACCAATCAACCAATCAATCAATCAATCAATCAATCAATCAATCAATCATTCATTCATTCATCCATTTATATATTTATTTTTGGTTCATCCATTTTTTACCATATTTTATTAATTCATCAGGAATAGAATGTATTAATTGATTAATGACTGAATATTTTTGTATGTTATTGTAGATTTACACATGGATGAACTGAAAAAATTAAATTACTGCTGATAAAAGACATCCTTAATTTGACATGAATAATTGAAATGAAATGCAAGATTTGTAATAGAAAAAATTCTTTAGCTAAGAAAAAGGACTTGTTATTTGAATAATACACTTAAAATGCAATAAAGTGCACCTAAAATGCAGAGACAAAAAAAGACAAAGCTTTTTAGGCAAAAGAAGAAGCTTTTATGTTAAAGACGAAGCTTTTGTTTAAGGAAAATATGGCTTAAACAAAAAGACGAAGCTTTTTTCAAAAGACGAAGGTTTAGCAAAGCTTTTTTACAAAAAACAAACTAATATGAAAAATCCGCAGCTTTTGCCAAGCTTTTCAAAAAAGAAAAAGCACAGCTTTTGAAGAAAAGGCAGCTTTGGAGAAAAAGCGGAGCTTAAGCAAAGAAAAAGCTTCGCTAAAGCTGCACTTTTTATGAAGCTTCTTTTTTATTTGGCACTGGTGTTACCTTATCGACAAGAAGGACGAAAAAAACAAAAACATGCATCTAATAATAAACATTGTTTTTGCTACTGAAAAAGGGGGAATTGGTCACATTATGTGTGCTAGTGGATTGACAAGATGTACCTGCTGACTGTGTATAATAATAAGTTTAATCGATTAAGTTCTGCGTGACTTACATCTCCTGGCAGACAAAACAAGAGGCACATCAGTGCCTGTGCTCCACTGGCCAAAAGGTTCAAGCAAAGACCACCTAACGAACATTTTCGTCAAGTTTCATAGAAATACAATCATCAATTTTTGAGGAGAAGTTATTTAAAAATTTTTTTTACTTTAATAGCTCTGGCTGCCATGTTGTGCAGTGGACCGAAATGATTTGGGCAATTTGAGTAAAGGAGCACCAAACAAACATTTCTGTCAAGTTTTATCGAAAAAAGGTCATCGGTTTCGACGACAAGTCGTATAAAGTTTTTTTTATTTTTTAACTCTCGCATCCATGTTGTGCAGCGGACCGGAACCATTTGGGGAATTTTGGTTAAAGGGCATCCCGATGAACATTTATGTAAAGTTTCATCAAAATCTGATAGTCGGTTTCTGAGAAGATGTAGTTTAACGTTTTTTTCTATTCTTAGCTCTGGTGCCCATGTTGTGCAGCAGACCAGAACTGTTTGGGCTATTTTGGTTGAGGACTACCCAAGTAACATTTCTGTCAAGTTTCATTGCAATACGATCATCGGTTTCTGAGGAGAAGTCGTTTAAAGGTTTTTCTATTTTTACCTCTGGGGGCCATCTTGTGCAGTGGACCGAAACCATTGAAGCATATTTGATAAAGGACCATCCAAGGAACATTTCTGTTAAGTTTCATCAAAATCTGATCATCGGTTTCTGAGAAGATGTTCTTTAAAGGTTTTTCTATTTTTTTGCCCTGGCAGCCATGTTGTGCAGCGGACCGGAACCATTTGAGCAATTTTGGTTAAGGACCACCCAAGGAACAATTCTGTCAAGTTTCATCAAAATCTGCCTATCCGTTTCAGAGGAGATGTCGTTTAAAGATTTTGCTATTTTTAGCGGTGGCGGCCATATTGTGCAATGGACCAGAACCATTTGAGCAATTTTAATAAAGGACCACCCAAGGAACATTACTGTCAAGTTTCATCAAAATCTGCCGAACAGTTTCAGAGGAGATGTCGTTTAAAGATTTTGCTATTTTTAGCTCTGGCGGCCATATTGTGCAATGGACCGGAACCATTTGAGCAATTTTGGTAAAGGACCACCAAAGGAACATTCCTGTGAAGTTTTGTCAAAATCCGCTTATCAGTTTCAGAGGAGATGTCGTTTAAAGTAAAAGTTTACGCACGCACGCACGCACGCACGCACGCACGCACACACTCACGACGGACAATCTGTGACGACATAAGCTCCATGGCCTTCGGCCAGTGGAGCTAACAACAGCTGATTTTTCGTATTTCGGCAATGAAATATTGGACTTTATCGCAGGGAATTTTCATTTTTAGGGGAAAAACTAGGCTTATTTTCCAAATGCCCCCTTCTAAATAAGGTAAAAAAAACCTGGGCGGACATAATCCCCCTCATCAATTTTACAAAACACACCTCAACACAGTTAAAAATAAATAAATGTTTTTAATATTTCCATTTTATACCACATGTTTAATTTACACAGAAAATAATGGATTAACAGTAATTTCATTTCATTTCAAACCATTCATATGATATCAATAATTATACATAATTACAGCTAATTAAGGAATTCCAACAATATAAAATAAAAACTTTACAAGTTTATTTGAAAAGACAAATATTTCAATATAATCCCAAATATTCTCTAAAAGCATACATGTGATAATTTCTTGGGTCGATTCTGGGACACTCGTCGTAATGTCAACGCACAATAGGGGGGTCTGGGGGCATGCCCCCCCCGTAAATTTTTTCAAATGGGGAACGTCTGTGGTGCATTCTATAGCATATCTGGGGCTATTTTAGTCGTTTTTAACGTCGAGAAAATGTACCTATTTTGACTGCCAAGACGTATTTTTTACTTGACATGGTTGGTTTTTTTCTGCATTTTCTTGAAAAAATAAAACCACCAGATATTTTCCCAGGCTTTAAATGAAGTGCTAACCAGGAGGATATGCAGTCTACTTTCGGTTTCATCAAAATAGGAAATAAACAACTATACGGGCACCTGTTTTCCCGCGCTTTTGAGAACATGCGTTACAAAATATTTATTTGTTCATCACAATTAAAACGTTTGCAATTTATGACACACAATATTTTCCAGACGATAAAGAAGATTTTCCAGTCGATGAGCTTTTTTCCGTTTGGAGATGCATATAATTTTGATAGAGACGCGTCAACAATCGGCTGTATAAAGCGATCACGTGACTTACCATGGTCACGTGATTAAAGCACTCTATATAACCACCTGTAAACCCCATATCGTCAGTTTTATTTCGGCGTAAAAATACACACGATAGTTCGGAAAAAAGGTCAAAACACTAAAATTCCTTATGGACGCGTAAGTTGTTTAAAGTTGTTTAAAGTATAACGACGTATCGACTTTGAAATTTGAAAGGAATATGGGATGTTTTCCGTGTTTTAATTTTGTTTTTTTTACTCATTTTGTCACTTTCTTTGAACTTACCTTCATGCTCGTTTGTTGGTAAAATGTGTGAAAAAAATCAATTCATCAATTAAAAGCTATCATTCATAAGACCAAACAAATCCATATGAAAACATTTAGCAATGAATTTGTATACAAGAACCCTCCCCCACTCGTTAAGCACAACAATATGCTGATAGATCAATTATCGGGTGATTGACGATGACCTCGAAGACACACGTACCAATTAACGGATTAGTGTCAACATGTCCTGTGTTTTACGACCAGTGTCCCGGACAGGCAAAATAGCTGACTTACATTGGTAAAATTAGATAATCGATTCCGATTCCGAGATTATTTTTTTTCGTTTTTTTTTATGACTTTCTGGGACAAACATGCACCCTCCGTGACTCCGTGACAGAGATACGATTTCCGGGACAATCCCGGACGTCCGGGACGTTATCACACGTATGTCTAAAAGCCATGCAGTTGATAATAAAACTAAAACAAACCTTAGGGGGTGAATTGTCTGTGTAGAAATGATGAGGGGGATTGTGCCCGCCTTGTAAAATTGATGGGAGGGATTATGTCCGCCTTGAAAAATTGATGGGAGGGATTATGTCCGCCTTGAAAAATTGATGGGGGGGGAGTGGGTTATGTCCACTTATACAAATGAGTAGGCGGGATTTTGTCCCCTCTGTTTTGAATGGGGGGAATAATAATAAAGGCCCATAATTGCACCTTTTTTTAATTTAAAGTAATTTAATGTTGAGCAATTATCCCCTCTTAGAGCTATTTCAAACTGAAGAATGTTGACAGTTGTTTAAAGCAAAAAAGGTACATGTACATGCACTGGTACATGTTTGAGCTTTGCATTGTTTAAACCATGACTTGAAAACTTCATGGATAATCATGTTTATAAATGCTTAATTTAGACTACTTACTTTATCTCGGGCATGTATGGTCTGTGCTTCTGGAGGTAGAGGAAGATGTTCGGAGGAACTTTCTCCTGTTCCAGTTGAAGCTGACGGAGAAAGTCCGGCCCATGGCCCTCTATGGCCTTCCCCAGCAAATTCTCATCCATCCTTGTACAAGCTATTAGATTTTACCTACAAAAAAAAACATGTTCTGAAAGCAAATAGGCGGTATTTGGCGGAAGTTGGAAAAAACTAACAATGTAATAGCATAGTTAGCAATGTGTCAACATCTATAACAGTCACAGTTATTTATTTGTAACAAAAGACGGGCCTCAAAATTGTGCATGCGGTCTGTGACGTCATTCCCCCGCATGCTACATATTTACATTTTTGTTGCTTAGAAATTTTACAGGAATTTATTAAGAAAACTAAGGGTATGTATCTATCTAGATCATTGAATAATCGATCGAGGTAAACAAACGCGTGCGGTATTTATAGACTGATCAGGTTATATAACTCAACCAGTATATCTCTTTCGAGGATTGCATATTTTATGCAAATTTTGGTTATACAGTCGAGTAAGGGATTCCGATTCATTAAGGACAAATCCAGTGCTGTATTAATATTAGGATAGTCAGATAAATGAAACAATACATGTTCAGGAGCTCATATATCTGGACTAGATTTCTATTACTTTCAAATTATAACGAGACTTCAGTAGTCCATATATCTTGTTATCTAAATATACACACTCGTAGGAATTCCGAATCACTTGAAGGTGTTAAGGATCAGGTGATATTGTTGCGCCACAGCTGTTTGGGGGTGTCGTCAGGTTGCAGAAAGAATGCTTGAACATATCAAGTTCTTTTATTAGGTGAATAAAATTACAACTTCTTCAAATATTTTGGTAGCGTGTCTCAAATTAACCAAAGTGTCAGCAATTTCAGAAAGTCTCAAATCATCAAGATTCTAAATCTAAATAAATGCCAAAATGTCCCAATTTCATAGAAAAACAAAATGACAGCCGCAGAATAAATGTTATTCATATTAAATCTTTGTAAAATTATCAAACATTTTCCCCAAAAATCAAAGTTTATAAAATAATCAAAGAAAACAAAAAAAGCGGCCTGCCTCAACGAAAACCTAAACAATAATGCCATGTCCCAGCAATTTCCAGGGATTGGCCATAAACTGGCAGAAAATCAGCCGGGTCGTTTTCTGGCCGGTGTCAAAACAGAGCGTGCCATTTTCGGCCAAGAAACGCCCAACAAACAGCCAAATCTTGACATGACACTTGGTCGTCGGCCAATAAAAGGCCAACCCCGCTGTAGCAGAAACAGCGGCAGCCATATTGGATTTATAAGAAAAACAACGTATCCTTGACAAATTCAAAACTTCCTAATAAAGATTTAACATAATAATATAAACAATTCTCAATATTAAGGACACTAATATTCACATAATTGTTAATCGATTAAATGATGCAAAATAGCAACGTTCAATCAAGCAAGAAGGAAGCTGTGAAACATCCTTCAAAAAATGTGCAATAATTCGTTCTCTAAATACCGCGAGTACAATTGTTATGCACGAAGTCAAGAATAGTTACTTAACAATTATGCAGGTCTTAAAGTGGTTTTCATTATTATCTGGATTAATTTACCTTTAATCGTAAGTACATGGAATAAACGACATAAACTTAAACATGCAATACAAATTCACGGCATCCCTGTCAGATTCATATATATCTTGTGTCATTACAAATGAAGGAATTTAGAAATCTCTAAAATGGACGTTTGGGTGGATTTAATTTTGAAAGAATTAGGCTAGTTAGAAATAATGACCTTTCAGTCTCTTATTGACAGGTACTTATATTTTATTTTATAAATATGAAGTTTGGTCATATTTAACTTCATTTTATCTTACCAAATCATTTGTCCTAGTCAAATGAAAAAGTTACAAAGGGTGTTGGGTTAAAGTTTAAGGATGTTGGGTTTCATACAGGTGGTCTTGTGAAAATCCAAAATGATTGTTTTTGCCATCAATCTTCTTAATGAATTTGAGGCAGGGCTGAATGTGAAAAATATATTTTGTAACTATATTTATTTGTTGTTAATACCTTTAACACATACCAGTGACTATATTACTTATGCTAACAGTTTCCCTGATTACAGTTCAAACTGTGTACATTTGCCGTCAAACTTTACATGGCTATGCATCATCTGACGTACAGTTACACTGTGATATTCAAGGGACAGTACTCCACCTCACAACTACATCATCATCTATTCCATGTGGTACCCGAAGTTGATTATTATGCTATCTGGCGATGTAGAACTCAACCCAGGCCCTATTAACGACAGATCCCCGTCAGCAGGAGGAACAACACCACCAGGATATTTTCAGCCACCAAGCCCTTATGCGAACCCTGACACGCAGTATATCCTTACCTCAATGGCGGAATATAATAAACAAACGTTCGATGCAATAACGCAAGTAAAAAATGAAATAATTGCGGTTAGATCAGATGTAACAAGTATGAAACATGAGCTCCGCGAAATCAATAGCAAAGTTAATAATATTGAATCCAAGCAATCTAAAATTAAACATAATGTTAGGGAGGTGCAATCCCATGTTAACGCATTAGCTAACGACCAGCAGTACATGCAGTCTGAATTAGAAACTATCTCTTTTCAACATGATCGCGATAGTACAGATATTCACGATATGAGTAAAAGATTGCACATGATGGAATTACAAACTGAAAATGTAAAACATTCGCTTAAGAATTTTTGGTATTCCGGATGAGGAGAATGAACTCACAGAACATACAAAAGATAGATAAATAGATAGATAATTCTTTATTTCCTCCTTTGAAGAAGAGATTGAACATGGCATTACATAATACATATACATATTTATAAGTGTGATCGAGTATGTACATATATATATATATGTACATGGAGCATAGTTGTATGACTTATATGTGATTTATAAGACAATGATAATATAATTCCAATGTCTAAAAGTAAATATATTTACATGTGTGTACAAGTACTTATGATTAAACAATACATATATAGATTAAAGGAAAATAATTGCGATAGTTAATTGGTGTTGCCATTATTACTACATATGGCATAACTCAGGTGCAAATTATGATTTTGTAAAATTATAAATATTTTTAATGCCAATAGCCTAATGCCTAATTCAGCCGAAAGCGAAAATGATTAGACAGTGAATTATTATTTATTATTATTTTTTTTTTTTCACAAAGAAAATGTGCCAATTTCATGTTGTCTAATTGAGACAAAAGCGAAAGAAATTAGACAAATGTTTGGCTCACACATATTTGATAATAATTTATGATAAATTATGTTGATGAGTAAGAATTCTGACAATCAGGCGCAAAATTGACACAGTTGAATGCTGCGTGAATGTAATGTCCTAAATCTGTTTTAGGAACACAAACGGTTTAACAAGTAAATGCGAATATCTTGTAATGACCTTATACAGAGATACCCGTAATTCATCGGTAAGATTTAAGTATGTAAAACCGGAATACATCGCGCCAATTTGCTTTCGACAGCTTAGCTTACAAAAGCTATTGAACATTTCATTTCCTAACAAAGAATGCAGTTTACGCAAACATAATGTAGTATCTCCTAACTCCTCTTTTAATGATGATGATATCATTGAGATTAAACGAATTGGCAAATACATTGCTTCTAAACCGAGAATGGTAGTGATAAAGTTTTGTCATGACCAATGTAAAGTGCCAATATTCTCAAACAGGGACCAATTGCGTTCTGAGGGGATTCGGGTATCAAACGATCTTACACGTTTTCAACGGCAAAAGTTGAAGGAACTGAGCATTAAGGGTATTATAGGCTATTTTAAGAATGGTGTTTTATACCAAAGCGAATCTAAACCTAAAGAGTCGCTATCCGGAGATCGTGTATAAATTGGGGCACGTCGTCGGATACAGCAGCCTATTGAGTGTGCCCCTTCGACTACCGGCGAAGAGACACAGTCCACAGATCACGAAAACCCGACGGAAAACTTACCGGTCGACCAGGCCCTAGTTTTCATTCACATATTTCGTATTTAGTATGGATATTGGTGGCAATGTTAAGCTTTTTAAACGAGCTGATATTTTTGCTTATATTACTAGTTTTGACATTTTTGCTCTTTTGGAAACGTGGGATTGTGAATCATTATGTTTAAATGAGTTTTCTTGTTATACTCCTTTTGAATGTCATGCAAGGAAATCTGAAAACAAAGGTCGTAATATGGGCGGCGTTGTGATATTTGTAAAAAACACCATCGTCAAATATGTTTCAAGACTTAATAATGATTTTCGACACGGAGTTATCTTAAAATATAGTCGTGAACTATTTAATACATCGAAAGACATATTATCGCTGACGCTTTATATCCCTCCTGAAAGTTTGCCCGCATATAAAAAGGATAATGTAAAAGGAATAGAAATTATTGAAGAAATTATTAGCATATTCTACTAACTATTATGAAACACTCATATCCGATTTAAACGCTCGTGTTGGTAATGAACAAGAAAAGGTTAACATAGATAGAAATGTTCCATTGTTTAAGGAATATGATGGTATTTTTGATGATAAAATAGCAGACCGAGCCTCCAGTGATACATATACTAATGATTTTGGAAGACGTCTAATAGAAATGTGTAAAAGCTATGCATTATATATATTTAATGGCCGTATAGGTTTGGATAAGAATAAAGGCTTATTTACGTTTATAAACCATTTGGGAAAGAGTGTAATTGACTATATGATCGGTAATATTAACATTTTTGAAATTGTCGAAGACTTTTTAATTGAGGATAGAGTAGAGTGTGATCATTTTCCAATTTTACTTAAACTTAAAAGTAAAATAGCTAACGTTAAAAATGTTGATTATATCGTGCCAACCCCTAAACCGCATTATACATTTACAGACAATAACTTTGTATTATTTCAAAGAAAACTTGATGAAAATATCAATGAAGGAAATTTTGATGATATTGACAATATGATCATTAATGAAAGTTGTCCCATTACCGATATCATTAATAAATTAGAATATAAGTTACTTGAGTGTAGCATTGATGCGAGAAAGATCATGCCATAAAGACGTAATAATAATAATAATAATAATAAACAAGAGGCCAAAAAGGGCCTATGCTCTACTGGTATGGCTTTTGTGGTCATATCAATCCAGAGCATGTATGTATGGGTAAAAGGCAACCGACATATAGTTTATGTTTTGTGTTTGGGTTTATACCTGAAAACGTAGCACGTTCAACATCTGAGCCCAGAAAGTATTGTAAGCAGATTAGTTGCATGAACTATTTTAATATGTGCAAAGTAAAAGTCATCCGACAAAAAAAAATGCTTTCAAAACTGTAGTCATAGTACAAATTTCTGTAGTTTTAAAAGTTAAAAAAGTTGGTCAAAAGGTCAAAGTCAAGGGCATCCTAGGACAACATTGATCAATTTGAACAAACATTCACAATCAGTTGTGCTGAGATGGATGCACGAACACACAAAAAGATTTTCAAACCTTTCCAGAGTTATGTTTACCAAACCTGTGAACCCTGGGTGTGGCCAGTAATGACACCAGGTGCATAACTTAAACATTCACAACCAATTTTGTTAAAATGAATGCGCAAACTACAGAACTTAAAGCTAAAAAATGGCCTTCGGGCTTTCAACAAGAACAAGGCAGAGTAATTCACAAAATCAACTGCAGAAGCAAAAAGCAAATTGTCTCTCAAAATCCTAGTCTTGCAAATTGTCTCCCTTAACTTGAATTTACATGTACATGTAAACTTGGCTAAAAATTAGGGATGCAAACGAATGGCAAAATTGATATTCGAATATTCGGTAATTCTTTCGATCGAATATTCGAATATTCGAATACCAAAATGATCCTTTAAGAATTGTAGAAAACTAGTATTCAATAACGTAATAGCTAGGGCCCTGTTACCCTTCTTTGTCGTATTCGGTACACGCGACGGACACTTATTGTTCCACAAATTAGCCTCTGAATTTCCCCATTTTCAGAATATATCCCAAGAAAAAGCCATAATTATATTTTAAACAAAAAATAAACTATATCAATTCCTCTGCGTTCACTTTTGTAAACAATGCAAAATAAGATTGGGAATTTCGTTTTTCCCGGTTAAATGACGATATGCACCAACGTGGTACTTGGAGCCTCGTTCTGGGATTGATGTTTATGAAATATTTTTATAGAAAACGACACCAACCATGGCCGCACGTCGATTTTGACTGATGTATTTTACAACGTTAAACCATACAACTACTTTTCAACGCAAGAGCGTTGTAACGAAACATGGAAAACAGTTTAAAGCAAATAACTATCACATGTCCTTCAAATCATCAAGGCGATTTGCGCATATCGCCAAGCTTGATTCGCAGGGAAAGACAACACATTGGTATAAAGGCCGATCTTAAATGTTCCCAAAATAATTGGAATGTGTTTGATGTCACTTGTCTAACAGCCAGTAAATGCAAAAATCCGATATGGCGCGTGTATAGTGTCATATGTTTACACCTCTGGCATTACGGGTCCATCGTTGTAAAAACAAGACAGACGAAGATGACAGTTGTAGTCAAAAAGTTTATTGATTTATTGTTTCAACAAAAACATCGAATATTCGAATACTGATTTTGACATTCGAATACCAAACGTTCGATCGAATATTCGAATATTCGTTTGCATCCCTACTAAAAATAGAATTCGCTCATGCAGACCTGGCTATAAATAGAAAGCATTTCTTTAAAACTTTCATGGCCCATAATCTAGGCAATCATGGGCGGATCTTGCTGGTTTTCGAAAGGAACCGAGCTGTAATGGATATCTAGATACTGTACAAGTTTCATCGAGATACAATCAAAACTGAAGATTGTATCGTGTTCACAAGCAATTGTTTACAGACGCACGAATGCATGACCGCACAGATGCACATACTACGTACACATTACCATCGCATAAGCTCTTCTGGCCTTTGGCCAGTAGAGCTAAAACTGGTTTGATAAGGAATGTAAAACTTTGAAAACAAAAGTCACAATGAGTCTGCGTCGTTTTCGGGAATAATTTTTTTTACATGATCTCAATAATTATTTAACAGCGAAAAAGTGATATAAAAATACATGTAAAACCAAAAGAAGATCTTACAATGAATTATGTGTGCAAAAACTGGTTGATGTTTCAAAAAGTCAAAGCGACTTTTGGAAAACACTTAGACTTAACACAAAGTAATAATATTTATAAATCACAAATTTCCACAGAACAGTGGTTTAATCATTTTAACGAGTTGTTTAATCCAGAATTGCCAGACGTAGAATTAACAGGAACAACTGTACAATTAGTCATAGAGAGTGATGTTGAATCATCAATATTGAACATGGAAATTACAGATAATATATGATGATATATTAGATGATGATATATTTGATGCCATCAGATCGTTAAAATCTAATAAGGCTACAGCGGGCATACTAACTGCAAACCACTTTAAACACAGTATTAATCATATAGTATCATATGTACGTAGAATTTTCAATCTTATATACTCATCAGGCGACTTTCCTGAACAATGGACATCAACATATACCCATACACAAGAAAGGAGCTAGAGATGTTCCCAATAACTATAGGGGAATATCCTTAATTGACGTATTTAGTAAAATATACATTTACATTTTGAACAAGCGTTTGACTTTTTATTGTGACGCGTTTAACAAAATAACTGAATCACAGGAGCAAATTATTCGACAATGGATAATGCATTTATTTTAAATGCTGTTATATCTAAATACCTATGTAAAAAACGTGGTAAATTGTATGTTGCCTTTGTCAATTTTAAAAAGGCGTTTGATTATGTTAACCGTAGTAAGTTATATATGTCATTGCTTAATTGCGGAATTA
Organism: Mya arenaria; assembly: GCF_026914265.1. Taxonomy (NCBI): domain Eukaryota; kingdom Metazoa; phylum Mollusca; class Bivalvia; order Myida; family Myidae; genus Mya; species Mya arenaria. The sequence goes on from NC_069136.1 coordinate 32,589,673, forward strand.
AAGGTAAACTATTTAATGCAATAAAAGCTATATATGTGTCTGTTAAAAGTCGAATCAAAAATGGTTATGAACTAAGTGAGAGTATAAATTGCCCTCTAGGATTGCGTCAAGGATGTAATTTAAGTCCTATTTTTTTTTAGTCTGTTTATTAATGAATTGTATGACTTCCTACATCAAAATGGAGTACGTGGAATACAACTTTCACCTGATATTATTGAAATATTCATGATTTTATTTGCTGATGATGTAGCACTTATGTCTGATACTATTGTAGGTTTACAATCGCAACTTAACCTGTTGTATGAATATTGTGAAAATTGGAAACTAACTGTTAATGTTAACAAAACAAAGATTGTTGTTTTTGAAAATGGCGGTTGTCTTTCTAGATACGAACATTGGTATTAAGACAATATAAACAATATACAATACACTTATGCTTTCGTAATAGTTGATCGATAGTTAGAAGACAAGTGGGAAAAATGAAAAAATTGAATGTGTAAACGGTTTTAACTATGTTGGGGTCCATTTTACTTCTACTCTGTCACTTAATAAAATGGCCGACAGCATGGCTGTTAAAGGCAAACAGGTTCTTGTATCATTATTAAATTCCCCGTATGATTTAATGCCTTTACAAAAACATAATTATTTCAAAATATTTGACGCAAAAGTTGTACCTATATTACTGTACGGGTCCGAAATTTGGGGATTACATAGACATGAAGGTGTCGAAAGAGTGCATAATTATGCCTGTAAAAGGTTTCTTTCTGTACCTCTATTTACATGTAATGCTCCAATTTTAGGAGACTGTGGTCGATTCCCGTTGTATATTTTTTCTTGTAAGCATGTTATATGCTATTGGTTAAAAATTTTAAGTATGCCAAAACATAGATATGTGTCCAAATGTTATGCGATGTTGAAATCTTTGGATACTGTTGGTTATGTGAATTGGGTAACCCACTTAAGAAAACATTTATTTTCAAATGGCTTTGGTTATGTTTGGAAAGCCCAGTGAAATACCAATAAAACAATTTTTATGGCAACATACTTACGATCAATATGTTCAGTCATGGCGTAGCAGTTGTATAAAATAGTGCCAAATTGCAAGCTTATATCGGCTTTAAAACCAATTTTGAGACTGAAACGTATGTAAATATTCTTTGTGTTAGGAAATTTCGGAACGTATATGCTCGCTTTCGAGCTTCAGCTCATACGCTAGCAATTGAACGTGGCCGTTATATACGAATGTTGAAAGACAGTTAAGGTTTTGTCCTCATTGTAAAGATGTTGTAGAGACAGAATATCATTTTCTTTTGGTGTGTCCTTTATATGATACTATTAGACAAGAATATATAGAAAGAAAATATTATGAGAACCCAAATATAATTAAGTTTAATACATTGATGTCTTGTCATATTGAAAATGTTGTGAAAAAAACTGCTCACTATTTATACTCAGCTTTTGAAAAGAGAAATTCACTTTTCCAGGAATAAACATTACATACTTATTTCCCGTTTTGACTGTTAGTACATCGTATTGTATATATAAGTTATCAATGTCATTGTATCAAAATGTACTTTTTCTTGTTTTGACAGATACTATTATTTTATCCATGCTCACTAATTTGCACAAGTAGTTTTCATGTATGTATGGTGTGATGTTTGCATGGGCTGGTGGCCTTCTAGCAAATAAACTGTTTGTTTGTTTGTTTGTTGTTGTTCATCAGAACGTTATTTACTGTACATTTTACAATGCACTAGACTTTTAGACAGCCCCCAACATGTGCCCCAGAATTCCTGCAATAACCCACTTTAATTTTCAATGTAAAATCAATATCGCAATATATTTTTGTGGGGTGCTAGCATCCGTTAAAGTTAATATTCATTTTATGTTAAAACCCAAAATAACAATTATTTACCACTTATTTACCTATTTATTTGATGTTGTTTCATCCAAAGTGCATTTCCATCAGTAAAATTGTTCCATGTGTGATATTTGTAAACATGTACACAATAGTCCAAATAATTGTGCGTTGACGGATTTTTCTTTACAACATGTGATATGGCAAATCCTTCACGTACAAATGGGTATTTATTCCGATCGGGATCCAGGGTTAAAGCATATTGCATCAATAAATTATTATGAGTTTGATGCCGTTTTCTTCATTTCATTCTGTCAAAACATAACTATATATACATGAAGGGCACCTGCAAGGCTGTAGTTCACAGTTTAACAACAATTTTGTGATTGAATTTAGAAGGTCTATCTCGAAGCTTATCAGAGGTGGTCGAGTTATTATGATTGGTTCAAGTTGTTCCGCTTAGCATTATTGTTGTCTGTGTCAGTTTTCTTTGATTGGAAAGGTAAATCATGTGTTTTAATGTATCTAATGCTTGTTTTGTGCAAAATAACTTTGCACTTACATGGTAAAATATTAATATAAACCCATATTATCCATTTCAAACATAAAATACTTCACTAAATACAATTTCAATATTTTTCAACCCTACCCCGGTGTTTGCACAAACCTGTTTAGACGTTAGGGATTGGATGAATCACGTATAACACGTCTATTATTTTAGACTAATGTACACATAGGCAGTTTTGATGTGTACTGGTTGACGGTACATTTCCGAACAGGGCACAAATCCCGAACACCAGCTAAAACACGCGTTTGTTTACCGTGATCGATTATTCGATGATCTAGATCAATACAGAGGCTTGCCTTGGTCACACTTTCGAGGTTTCATCTTGTGTTGTTAAGTATTTTTCTAACAAATGCCATTCAATGTTTATACGCTTAAAGATCAAAATGTAGCACATGGGGGAATGACATCAGAGGGCGAACGCGCATCTTTAGGTTTTGCAGTTATGTTGACCTACATTTCAAGATATTTATAAATAGAAATGACGGTTTACATTTGAAGCGAATGTTTTGAAAAAACATCGGAAACAATAAATCACTTTGCAGCTAAGTATTTATTTAATATAGCATACTTTTTAATTATAATCAGGGATGGAAACTAACTTTGCCAGCATGGTTGCCCGTGCAACTTTTGGGTCTTGGTTGCCCGTCTTAAAATCTATGAGCCCATATTTTTTAGCAAGAAAAGAACAATTTTAAATTTTGTTTCCTTCTTAAAACCATATAACTTATCATTCACGACTGAAAAAAGTAGTTATCAACTTTCAGAGAAGAACCCCCCGAAACAAAAGAGTTTGTACATCCTTGTGCAATACAGTTTTCACACTGCATACATTTTTCTTGCGAGTTAAGAAGTCATGGTCTGTTTTCCTTCCAGGTGTTTTGGAATTCACGTTTACGTTTTGATTAATCGTATTCATGATTGTAGATTTTTTTATCATTTTCTGTTTGCAGTTGATGTTTATTAGGAGGACTCACGCCATCTAGGAAACGCCACATTGTTTATAAAATGTCACAACAACGGTTGACTGGGGCGCCGCCATTACGATAAAGAATAAAACTAAAATGACGGCTTTCATTGGCTGTTCGTGCCAAAGCATAAGTATCGAGCGATTTCATTGGATATAACAATAGCGCCGAGAGGGGTGAATGTATTGATCATTTGCTCGAAGCGAAAACAAGCGTCTGCCGTTTGTTTTGATCTGTCATTTTTACGACAGGATTAATTGCAAAATGAAAAAGAAAACGTGTTCCCAAAGAAACTAATCGCCCGGCCGGACTACCATCTGAGACAATTAACTCGCCCGATCTGAAAATAACTCGCCTCGGGCGAACGGTCAACCGTTAGTTTCCATCCCTGATAATTGTATGACCATGTATTTTCGCTTTTCAAGTGTTCGGTATTTGTGCCCCCCATAGCATAATTTTAAGGGCGATTTACTGTTCATAAAACAACGATTTTCAACATAAAATTGATGAGATCGTGAATCTGTACTTTGACAGCTGTTTTCACATGAACCAAAGATGTTTCATACGAAATTTTAACTTACTCCATCAAAAACTCTCCAAGATAATTGTAAAAAACCTCCAAAAGTGTTCGGATTTGTGTCAGTACACGCTCTTAAATAGTTGTAAGCAATAACAAAGCACCAGATATATATGTTAGAAATATCTTCATATGCCAGGTCATGCTCAAATATATTCAGGTATATTTAAACGACTGATCCGTTACTACCCATGATCCAGAATCCCTTATTAAACTGTACTGTATAACTCAACCCGTATATCTCTTTCGAGCATTGCATATTTTCTGCAAATTTTGAACTCGCAAATTTTTGCTAGTGTCTCTAAATTCAACATTTTTCAATTTTGCGATTGCTAAATTCGAGCCCTGACAGTACCTGCCCTGTAGACTGTAGTGTTTTGAAAAATGAAGCTTAAAAAATGATTCGACCAACGACTTTATCATGAGATGGATTGACAGAGTTGAACGGACGCTGCAATGAAGTATTACTCCAATTAATGCAAGAATTTTAGCACAACATAAAAACACACCAAATATCTTGGTAAAAGTCTAAACGTTCTAGCACTTCTACTTTTGGCTGGCGCACGCCATTGATTCAATGGGGAATAACTCCTTTCATCGGTTGGGTAAAAAAGACGGTCGAGGTTGGGTATAAAAGACTGGCCGGACCGGACCAATTCCTTATCGTTCGGTTAGCTCAGTCGGTAGAGCGTTGGACTGTTAATCGGACAACCCGGGTTCGATTCCCGGGCGGACCAGGTCACTTCTGTTGTAATTGGTTATGAAATCCTTTCTACGACCATTCGCACTGTACCACTGCCCCTGGCATGTACAGAAGTTGTCAGAGGTGAAGGCACCTAGTACTGGTTCACCGCCCAGGATAGATGTGCGGTGGTTGAACTGTCTCTCTGGGACCCTTCAATGTGCTCACGCCGGGACCCGGAGTATAAACTACTAACACCACCACCAATTCCTTATATACCATCATGTTCGCCGTTGTTAGGGTCTTTGGTGGCATTCTCGCAACGACGGTCTGTGTGCATCCCCTTGACATGTCGCGCAAGATCTTGCGGGTATCGATATTCCCTAGCATCATGTCGCATGCACCAGCGGCAAACTACCCCCGCATCAGTGTGTTTCACTTTGATGGCAGACAAGGTCTCTTTTTACAATAAATTTTGCTGGACATTTATCACAAGCAAACTCAGCTGTCACTGCTGGTTTCCTCTTCTAGACAACTTTGTTGACTGCACTACAGGAATAGGAACAATACTATCTCTTACAGAATTGTTTAAGGTAAATATTCAATTATTATATTATTTTATTGAAATAGTACATCTCAGTAGCAAGCAACTGTCATAGCGGCTCTCTCTAAAGTCTGCGTTCTCAACGCTATCATCCCGTGATCTTAGCCTATTATCACGGATGCAACAAACCAAGAAGGTAAATCGCGGGTAGGTGATCAATCCACCCTTATTACTTAATCTAGTAGGGGCGCCTTTTTACGAACGTACGCGCACGCTTTAATTTAAACGCCATAGCCTTACATCCATCTCTGAGAATCTACTATATAAGCTGAACATAACGCTATATTTTGCAAATGTACTACACGTTGTTGTTGTTGTTATTGTTGTTGTTGTTGTTGTTTCTTTTGTAGTCTTCTCGTGAAGAACAGTGTGTGCTGTATGTGCGTTTGAAATGATACAAGGAAACAAAAGAAGTGACTGAGCTGTTTACTGGGACGATGTTGTAGCCATCGATTCGCGAGCTGATGTCAACCATGACGGGAAACTGGAATCTTTATACAATGAGAGTCGGTCAATGTGAACTACACTGGCTGGCTTGACAGGTGATTTGTTTACTAAATATATCAAATCATCGATTTTTTTATGACCAAAAAAGGACCTTTTCAACGTGGAGATAGTTTACTGCACACTCCTGCAGCCAATTGTATAAAACCGGTTATCTTTTTGGTTTGGTCAAAGTTATCCGAAATGTTTATCGATTGGTCAATATTTATCCAATATTTTTTTCTAACCAATCAAATCATTGAAAAGTGTTCACTAGCCGAAATATAACCTTTGGACAACTTATCCAAGTTTTATACAAATGGCTGCTGGTCTCTTAGTTGTGTCATGTAACCATACTGGATCTCCGGGCTTGAATGCCCGCTTTATCGCATTAAGATCATAGTGTCTTATTCGGTATGGTGTCTTCTTTTTTCAAAACTCTACGAGCAGTGTCGTGTATAACTTCAAGTTGTTATCGTAGGTTAGTGACGTACTCATTCGAAGATTGGGGGCTGTCTCCTCCTGTTTATAGGATTTGGCGGGAGTCCAACACAGGTTTTAAGTGACAGGACAATGTATTGGCCGAACACCATCTTGTTAGGCGTTTGGCCAGTGCTGACATGTTGTGAAAACCTATAGGCCATCATTACCTGAGGTAAATATCCATTCCATGTTCGCTGGTTAGAATTGCAGTACATGCTTAACATGACCCCAAGAGTTCTGTTAAAACGCCCAACAGTCCCATTAGATTGGGGATGCAGGGCTGTAGATCTGGTATGATCCATTTGCAAAAGTTTGCACATGTCTTCAAATAACTTTGATACAAAGTTTGTTCCACGGTCACTGTGGATTTGCAAAGGTACGCCAAAGCGAGACACATAATCATTAACAAATGTTCTTGCTATTGTTTCAGATAACTGGTTTGGTAGTGTTATTGCCTCAGTGTAGCAGGTGAAACAGTCACAGATGACCAGAACAAATGCATTCCCATTTCTTGAACGGGGTAATGGACCGAAAATATCAACTGCACATCGTTCAAAAGGGGCTGTGGTGGTCACGGAACCCATTTGCGACTTGGACGGTTTTGCAGACTTGCGTGTAGCACACTGGTGGCAGCTAGAACAATAACTCTCAACAACTCTCTTCATGCCGGGCCAATAGAAAGATTGTTGTATCTTAGCAAGCGTTTTATCCGCACCCATATGTTCGGATGAAGGTATGTCGTGCATGTAGTGCAGGACATCTGCTCGGCGTTGTTCTGGAACAATGAGTTGAAGATGTTCGTGATTGTCGTCTTCATGCCAAGTACGGAAAAGACATCCGTCACTAAGAGAGAGGCGATCCCACATTCGCCACAGTGTTTTAGTTGTGCTAGACCCCCCACAAAGTTTTGCCATAATGGTCTGGTGCTTAAGACTTCCAGGTGAGAAATGATTGGACCTATTGAAGCATCGGCGTGTTGTTGAGCCTTTATGTCATCTATAGAGACCAGTTAAAAGCTACCATTGAATTGTTTTTGAATACAGTTAAAGGGTCACATTTACTTCTCTAACTGCGCGTACAGTTTCATCAGTGCTAGTTGAAACCATGTTCATGGTGCAAGTGGAGTCGTCTGTGTCCTGTTTAATAGTTTCATTGATTTCCTGTTGTTTTGAGCATTTTGTACATGTAGCTCGAGACAAAGCATCTGCATTCCTATGCTGAAGCCCTGGTCGATGTGTTACAGTGAAGTTGTACGTAACCAAGACTTCTAGCCACATAGCGACTTGACCAGTCGGCTGCTTGAAATTACGCATCCATGAAACTGCCGCATTGTCAGTTCTAAGTTGAATAGTTTGGCCATACAAAAAGTGAGGGAAAGCTTTGAATGCATGTACAACGGCGAGCAGCTCTTTTCGTGTAACACAATACTGCTGCTCAAACATTGAGGCTCTTACTCTAGCATGTTATAACATCTTCCCGGTCACCTTGAATTTGTGACAATACAGCTCCAGTCGCCAAAGCGCTGGCATCGGTGTCTAGTACAAAGGGAGCCTCCGGGATGGGACAACCAAGAATTGAGTATGATATAAGTGTTTGTTTCAGTTGTAGAAAAGCGTTCTCACAGGCTTCCGTCCATTAAAATTTACTGCTTTTAACACAGGTTTTGTGGAGCGGACGAGCAATTGCCGCGAATCCAGGAACGAAACGACGGTAATATGAACATAAAAGAAAAAAAAGACTTAACATATTTTGTGTTACGTTGGATTGCCCAGTCTTGTACTGCTGAGATTTTGTCTGGATCAGTGCCGACACCATTCTGGAAACTAAATGTCCAAGAAACTTAACCTGCTTCTGAAATAAAACACACTTTGGCGGTTTGCATTTGAGACATGCTTGCTGGAGACGCTGAAAAATATGCTCTAACCGTGTCAACCCTTCTTCTACAGATTTACAAGGAACGATGATATTATCCATATACAAGAGACAGTCAACCCACTGCAACCCACGTAGAACGTTTTCCATCAGCCGTTCAAACGTCGATGGTGTATTGGCTAGTCCAAAGCTCATGGACACCTGCCAGTAGCCACTAGCTAAATCGAGTGAGCTGAAATAGTGGGCGCCAGACAGCGCAATAATGCAATCATCAACCCTAGGTAGTGGGTATGCATCCTTAACCGTAACCTCATTCAGATTCCGATAATCAATGCAAAATCTAGGAGTTCCATAAGACCGATGAAGACCATGCGCTGTTGGACGGTTTAATAATATCCCTCTTAAGCATTTTGTCAATTTCATCTTTCTCAACTTGCCGCTTACCAAGTGGCAAGCGTCTGCAGTGTGTGTATACCACGTGATAAATTGCGTCATAAATGCTACGTCGGAAGGCAATGTTTTGATTTGATAAAAAACTTTAAACAAAGATAACTTCAGTATTTCTTCACCATTTTAAATGAAACTTAGCGCAGTCTACGCCGCTTACGGAGCCCCACCTTCGGTCTTTTACCAGAATTTGATTGATAGCTTAGTTTCTTTAAACACTTCGGCAACCTTTTCACAATACGGCCGTCTGACGGAGCACTGTCAAAACAATATTTTGGAAACAGGCTTGTCGAAGTGTTTGATGAAACTAATGTCTTCATCGAATTTCGGAAAAGGAACAAATGCGGGGCTCTTTAAGCGGCACAGACTGCCCTTTGTTTCATTTAAAATGGTGTTGTAAATGAAAAGTTATCTTTGATTTAAGTATTCATTTTAAGCAAATGTTTGCCTTCCGACGTAGCATATATGACGTAATTTATCACGTGGTATACACACATTTAGTATTGGGAATCGGACAGAAAAAATAATATCGATAATCGGTTTATGAAACAGATCAATGATCGATTATTAATCGATTTAATTATTATTTAATTATCTTTGGTCATTTAGAGCATGTGTAACGTGCCGGCTGTATGTTCAATCGGTGTCGTAGAGCCTATATGGATCGCTCTTATATAAATTTTCCTCAGGCTACTTTGCCTTATGATTAAAACAAATGATTCGAAAAATGATTGGTGAGTTAAAACATAATCAACCAAATATAATCAGGGTTGAAAGATTATGCATTGGTTTATATAAAGTTCAGTCACTTGATGAATGGCTTTCTCTTACGGGAGCTTGTTTATTTGCGATGCAAAATACCTTAACCTTTGTCAGCGCATAGATCGCAATGCTCTGTGGCCAACGCAGATGTCAGGTATGAGGCTTACTAGAGTTTCTAGCCACCAGCTCCGTTCACCAGACTAGATCGCAATGCTCTATGTATCTGACTTCTTGAACTGGAACGCTAGATAACCCTATAGATGTCAAGTTCCTGGTGTCTTTTTATCCCACAGATCGCAATGCTCTGTGTTCAATAATAAACAGCCAGAAGGTCAAGACTCTAATTATTTGCCTCCAGAAGACTATTTCCGGTTTCCTGTTTGATGTTACCTCGACGGCGGTCAAACACAGAATGAATTTTTTAGCTGAGCGATGCGTTTATATACTCACCGGGCGATTTCATTATTAAGATGGGTAAAACGGGTATATTCCACTTTGCGAAAACATGAAGGGAGACAGCTTTATTTTTACTAATACTCTTTATGAAAACAACTCCCGGTTAATTAATAATGTTTAACATGATTTCTTTAATTATTATTGTCGCTAATAGAATATTTGTATGGAATAAATAAGTCTGAAATGTAAAACTAACCTTTGAAATACACCGCCAGACATTTAACTTTGTAAGCGCAAATGACCAATTTATAACAAAGGGCGGTAATCGTGCAAAATATGCGGTTACGCTACACACGCAGACAAGTTCATGCCCCCGTTTTAAGCACCAATGTTCCCTTACAATATTGTTTGTAAATTCCTTTGTATAAATTACAGTATTTATTCAGAACGCAACTGTCTTTTAGTGTTTACAAGTTACTATTACAAAACATGAGACGACAGGCACTAATTTTGTCTTACATTTAGTTTTGTATACATGTGTAAAATAATAAATTGTTTTTAATGATCAGTCAGTAACAAGTTCAACAAGCAGTTGATTAGTATATACATTTTACAAAGACATATCCTTGCAGAAAACTGAGAAAACTAAATTCTTACATTGTGAACGGGAACATCACTTAAAATCACTTTTAAACCACAAATATGAGAAGTTGATAACCAATCCTATAGCAGTAAAACAACAAAGATTGTTTTTAATAAAGTACTGTAGTGACATACTGACTTGATAGGAATATGACTAAATAACTTAACATAGTAGCACCTTAACATTTCAACATGAACTAGCATTACTCAAAAAGAGAAAAATTGATGGTAGCGGTTACGTCCCTTGTTTCTTTCATCGATTGTTCAAATTTCACTATCGATTGTCGCCGACGTAGGCCTTTCTGATCAATTGTCGATTATAATCGATCATCGGCACAACACTACACACACTGGTCTGGGTGGCTGATGTATTGGAGCGGCATTTCACGTATTAATTGCATGCTGCACTAGATTAGTGTTACCAATGTCTTCCGAATTTTTAGAAAAGACGCCTAGATATTTACAGAGGAGCTTATACAGTCCTTGTTTCTCTATATCAGACAAATGTTTTGAACTGCGTTCATAAAGTTCAATAAGATGGGCTGGCAGTGTAGTTGTTTCGGTCTCTTGAACAGTTACTACTCTGTCGTAAGCAGTGTCAGACTCTGAATATGACTCACATGTACCTAAACAAGTGTTTTTATAAATTGTAATTTCCTTGTTACCATAGTTCAAAAGATTCATAGTCAGTGTATCAGATGTTGTATCAACAATGCCCTCCATGACACATATTTCGAGCTATTTGTAGCATTGTCATAATATAGACCCGAAATGGCATGTCCACACTGCTAAATTATGTTGAGATATTGCAATTATTGGAACTACTATGACTAATTACATTAATTCACTGTGGTAGCACACTCCATGTCAAGAAGTGGTCTGTATATAAGGCAAGGGAATCACTCCAGAGTTTGCCTCGAAGTTTGTATATACGTGGTTGATCATCCCGGACCCTGGACATGAGTGGACTTTTGGATCTGTTGGTGGAAACCATGACTGGTAAGAGCACGGTCGTCATTAATGTTGATATCTCCACCTATCACTATTTTACAGTTGCTAGAATCAAAGCGTTGAATTTCCTTTATCAAATGATTGAAGAGAATGGTAGATCCTAGGTTTGCTTGTAAGTCAGCAGCAAATTAAGACGACCATAATGTGTGAAGAAAAATGTCTTAGCCATAAATTGTATTTCATTTCTAGTTGGATGACTAGTTGACAACACACCATATGTTTAATGTAAACTGCTAGTCCATGTTATGTATATTTGCCAAAAAGGTGGAAACCCTCAATTGCAAAAGGAACAATGTTCTTGACGTGAGTTTCACATTAAAGCAAAGAACAGAAACCTTTTTTAAAAAAAATCTGTACCAAGTTATATGGTAATCCATCAATGCGCATAAGCAAGTTATAGCACGGACAAGAGCATGTGTACTCTGACCTTTAAATGTCGCGTGTGACCTTGACCTTTGAGGTTTTGATCCGGGTCAAGGTCGCTGCACATCGTCTCGATGATGACAACATTTGTACCAAGTAATATGGTAATTCATCAATGCATAATAAGGTTATAGCGCGGACACGAGCATGTGTACTCTGACCTTTAAATGTCTCGGGTGACCATGACCTTTGAGGTTTGGATCCGGGTCAAGGTCACTGCACATTGAGAGCACTTAATATTTCCTTTGGGAGGCTAGCTGTTCCATACCTGACTGGCCTCAAAGCGGAAAGTATTCTTCCCATACTTAGTTGTTCTGACTGATGGAACATCTACACAGTTTTTGAAACTCGACACTCACAACATAAAATGCCTATTAATAGTAACAATTAAGCGTCATCTGCCTCTTTACCACCAAAAATATAGTTTGAGAAAGTGCGGACTATATAAATTGCAAGCTATGTTCTTGAACAGGGTTCAACCCTGTTCAGTGTAGCCACAAACTCGACACTCACAACATAAAATGCCTATAAATAGTAACAAGTGTCGTCTGCCACTTTACCACCAAAAATATAGTTTGAGAAAGTGCGGACTATATATATTGCAAGCTATGTTTCCAATAACCGAGCTAGATTTGACAAAGCAAGAAGCAATCATAACGCAATATCTGTTTTAATCATTTAATTTGTTGAACTTAGATAAAGATAATATCAAAGTAGTATCCCTGCGCCAAAAATGAATGAAGATCGAATCATTCGACCACGTGACACAATGATCTCACCCACTACGCAGTTTCCCCCATTAAAACATCACATGATAGCCCGCATCCAAATCAACAGTCGTTATTTGATCCCGTGGGAATAACAAACGCATACAAGGCACGTACTAAAGTGCTGACAAGTTAGCTGACGATATAGAAATAGAAATGAGTTGCTGACCATATGGACAAAGAAGGAAAAAAATAAGTTGTGAAATTAAAGACTTATTTTGTTTAATTTATTTGATATACTTTTAAAGTGTGTCACAGATTTAATAACTTTTTTAGGTGTTTTATTTACAATTGTTTGATAGCAAGATTATTATGAATACGGTATATGGAATATAACATAAGAATTGATGATAAACTATGAATATATAATTACACAGCACACTGTAGATATAATTATATTCTTCAATAACACATTTTAACATTAAAAATAAATAGCACAAAATCAAATATTTTCAACTAAGAAAGTCTGATTTAGGTTCAACTACATTTAAGTCCATATCTCATGGAACTTCATGCAAGGCATTTCAACCAATTACACCAACTGAAGTTGTCAGGTAACATATCTCTATTTTGCTTTTAATGCAAATTATGCGCCTTATTATTGTTTTGACAGGCACATTTTGCATCATTAATGCATTCATTTCTAAGACAAAGCGGTGTAAAGTCGAGTGCGCTGTCCAACGACAGCTCTTTTTTTTCTATTTATTTGCAATTTATATACATGATCTCATGGTAAGTGTTATGAGTTGAGGTAGTATAGTCATCATTAAAAGTCTCCAGTAACTGGTTTTACTCCAGCCATTAAAACTTCAGAACATATTTTATTTCAGACAAGTCTGTAGATAAAAGGCATTTTGAAAGATTTTCATCATCCTTAAAATTTCTCTCAATACTTAACTTCACAAAATTCCTCGATACTGGTACCGTTTTCGTGTATAATTGAATGATTAAGCTAGACTTACCTTCGGAGAAGGGAAGGCGAAGGTTGATCATAATTTCATCCGACACAAAATTTCCCGAGGACTCACACAGATAAGGAACGCAGCTCGGCGGTCAGGGCATTCATATTTTAGAGTAAATTCTCATAACGTGTTTTACAACAATATTTCGGAGGAATCGTAAATGGGTGGATGTGGGTGGGCGTGTGAGTCCTCGGGAAATTTTGTGTCGGATGAAATTATGATCAACCTTCGCCTTCCCTTCTCCGAAGGTAAGTCTAGCTTAATCATTCAATTTCATCCAACACATAAATTTCCCTTGAGGACCCCACAGATTGTTTAGAGCCGATTGCGACTAAATATTTTGCATACAGTTCACAAACATAGAACAGCCAGTTGAAATTATTTATTTGCATAGATATACATGTGTATATAGCATAACAACTTCATATCTATTCAACAATAGTTGTTTGTAATAGGTTAACTCTTTTATTTACTGAAACAGGAAATTGTTAATATACGCGCAACTCGTTGTGTTATCAGTGTAAATTCGAACATGCTTATCTCTGATTTTCCCGCAAAACGTTTTTAATCCAATTTCACATGCTTTCAGTTCTAATAAATTGATGTGTAGTGACTGTTCTTCTATTGTCCAGAAACCCTGCGTTTTTAAGTTATTTGTTTGGTCAAATGTACCGAACATTGTCAGTGATGCATCCGTGAAAATGGTTATGTCGGGATTGGTAGATGTTATATTTGTGAAACTATTTTTAATGTTGTCAACCCACCATTGCAAAGTATCATCAATTGTTCTTGGAATATTCATAAATGAATCATAATTGCCGTAATGTATTCTGATTTGTTCTTCTTTTATCTTTTCAAGTGGCCGTATATACAATATGATGCATTTTGAACTCCCGGGGAGGGTGCCGTAAATTTTCCAATTAATTTTGCAAAATGACGGATTGTCGTTATTTTTGTTTGTAAGAATTCTACGCATAATTGTTTTATTTCTTCCTGTTTTTCCATTGTTAATCTAACAGTCATAGATTCGGAACACAGAACAAATCCTAAGAATACAATTCTTTTGCACGGGGTGAACACTGACTTAGATTCGTTTATTGTTAGGCCTAATTGGTCCAATAATTGAACAGTGTCCTTAACATTCCTTTCACAAGATTCGTATGAATCGCCCATTAACCAAGAATCATCAATGAAATACACACTTATATGGCCTAGAGATCTGAGATAAGAGAACACTGGTTTCATAATCTTTGTCCATATCATTGGACTACATGCGTAACCCATGACTAATGCTGTGAGTTGGTATCTAACAGCTCCGAAGAATCAAAGCGCTGAAAGCGCTGCAAGACTGTCGGTGACGTAACTGAAGCAAGTAAACACTACCGCAAAGTTCTTTCAAATGAAACGTGATCAAATGATTTCATACAAATGATGAACACTCTTTAAGGTAGATGAAGAAGGATAAATGTGATTATAATAAGCACAAATATATTGGCCCTACTTAATCTTGTATCCAATAGCCTACAAGATTCTTAATTCAAATTTCCTAATTTTGAACCGCTTTAAATTAGTTAAATGCATATTCATTATGTTAAAATTGCTTCAATTTATGACGTCGCTTATAATAGTTTCAGTAAGCAATTACATTCCTTCATTTCATTAGGGTCTGTTGAAGCCAATATCTTTAAAATGCAAATACAATACAAACTATACCCAAGATTCAAGGGACATAATAAAAATATAACTTTAAAATGATGCTCTTTCAAGCCTAAAAATGCCTCCCAGAACTTCTATCAACAGAGTCCACATATCTACAAAATTTGTGCTCGAGTTACTTTCTTTGATATAAAAGTTAAAACAAATCTGCATGGTGCTGTGGCATCATACCATGAAAAAAACTAATATCTTTTGAAATTTGTTTTCTAGTTTGTTTTTATTATAAAAGTGTTAATAAATCTGCATGGTGCTGAAGAAAAAAAACTAATGTCTTAAATTTCAAACCTGCAGCATTAATTAGCGCCATGTTGTCAAAAATATCTGGACAATTGAATGAAATATGCATGGACCGAAATGGCAGCTGGTTTTTCATTGACAAAAGATGCCTTTGAGGCAGTTTTAAGATTATGCTATTCAAAGTATGAGGGTAGTTGGTACAGTTTTCACTCATATTCAGATGATGGCTGATATTTGCTGATAAACATGTATCCTCTTAGCAGCAGGGAATAAGTAAATGACATAGTTTTAATGACCAATATTGGAGATGTGACCTTGACCTCCAAATCCAAAGGGGTCATCTGCTGGTCACCCCAAACCTAAATTTCAAGTTTGAAGGCCATGGGTGCAGACTTTGTCGAGTTGTCACACAGGCAAGCTTTTTGCGTTCAATGGTCTGTGACAAATCAATAGGGCTCACCTACTGGTCAGGCCCAACCCTAAAGTCAAGTTGTTCAAGGGCCATGGGTGCAGGCTTTGTCCAGTCATTATTAGTACAACCTTTTAGCATTCAAGGTCACTGTGACCTTGACTTTTGACCCAATGACCCCTTAAATCAATAGGATCTTCTAATAGTCAGACTTAGCCTCCATGTTGAGTTTGAGGGCCATAGGTGCAGGCATTGTCAACTTATCAGTCAGATGTATGGTTTGACACCTTCCTGTTCAAGGTCACTGTGACCTTTGACCATATTACCCCTAAAATCAAAAGGGGTCATCTACTGGTTAAACCAAACTTTCATGTCAAGTTTGACAATAGGTCTGGGAATTGTAGAGTTATAACCCGGAAAAGCTTTGGTCTACTGTCAGACAGACGGACGTAGCGGCCAACATGTGCAAAGCAATATACTCCTCTTCTTTGAAAGGGGCATAATAAATTGAAATTGATTAAATAGTTTTGTTTATTATGTTAATTAACTTACACTACATACAACAAGTACCATTTTGATATTTTCGAATGCTCATTTGGGCATGTACATGGGTTTTGATCTGACTATGAACATGAAACTACATAGTGATGTTCCCTCCTATCAATTCTAAATTTAAATAACCATGAGAAAAAAAGAATGTTTTCACTGCACCATGAATAAATATGTCAAACAAAATAAATGTCAAGTTATTCAAGATTAATTTAACACTGTTCTTTTGATGATTTCCGTGCATTCCTGACTGCAGGTTTTTCCCATTTTCCAACACAGTTATTTCATATTGGCCTTACAAGGTCAGATCTTGAGTTGGGTCTTCATTGCTGGACACTATCTCTTTATCTCCACAGAAAACACACTGGTGCTAGTTTCACTGCAACAACTGCAAAACAAGAGATGTTAGTGAAACATTTATGCCCCCTTGGGAGCCAAATTGTTAGTAGGATTTGGACACTTAAATAAGATATGGACAATCAGAAAACCTTTTTTCAGCTTACAGTCACACTGACCTTGACCTTTGACCCACTGACCTCAAAATCAATAGGGTTCATCTGCTGGTCATGACCAATAAGCCTACCTAGTATGAGGTCCCTGGGTCAAAGCGTTCTCAAGTTATTGATCGGAAACCGTTTTTCATGTTAAGGTCACACTGACCTTGACCTTTGACCCACTGACCTCAAAATCAATAGGGTTCATCTGCTGGTCATGACCAATACACCTACCAAGTATGAGGTTCCTGGGTCAAAGCGTTCTCAA
The DNA here is from genome assembly GCF_026914265.1 of Mya arenaria. Lineage (NCBI taxonomy): Eukaryota > Metazoa > Mollusca > Bivalvia > Myida > Myidae > Mya > Mya arenaria. Next base: position 32,606,848 of record NC_069136.1, read on the forward strand.
GTTATTGATCGGAAACCGTTTTTCATGTAAAGGTCACACTGACCTTGACCTTTGACCCACTGACCTCAAAATCAATAGGGTTCATCTGCTGGTGATGACCAATACACATACCAAGTATGAGGTCCCTCGGTCAAAGCGTTCTCAAGTTATTGATCGGAAACCATTTGGTATTCCGACCGACCGACAGACAGACAGACCGACCGACCGACCGACCGACCGACCGACATGTGCAAAACAATATACCCCACTTTTTTCAAAAGGGGGCATAAAAAGTTATATTCTAACTGAACTCTGCATCAATATTCAATTATTTTTTATTGTACTTAGGAAATGTCTTTGTTTTAAAGGGTTCATATAAATTAATGCATTTTTTTCAATTTAATGCATTATCATGCTGGACTCTTTGACATTGATGGTTAAAACAAAGAAGGCATATGATTTGCAATAAATCGTTTAGGATGGGTAGTAACTAATTAACTTGTCACAGTGGTGTATACGGTTAGGTAATCTAGCCAGGCATTGTAAAGATAAAAATCAATAATCTTCGTCTGTGAAACTTGGTAACTGTGAAAGTTATGATTGAAGTCCTTTGGGTGTCCGAAAATTAGGTACGCAAAATAAATTATTTTGGAAAATAATTACGGGTGTCCGAATATTTAGAGTGTCCGAACTCTTAGGTGAATTACGGTAATGTTGTTAAAAACAAACCATTTAGATGCCACAAAACTATAAGATTTTAGGTGAAAATTGAGCCAAATCAAAACATTTAGTCATTTAAAGCTGCACTCTCACAGATTTACTGTTTTTACAACTTTTGTATTTTTTGTCTTGGAATGACCTATTTTTTTGCTAAAATATCTGCAAACCAGTGATATAAGACTACTGACAAAATATTAGATTGCAGACTTCCATATTTCAGGTCGAAAACAAAGGTTTTATGGCTTAAAGCCTTACTAACGGTTTAAGAAAAATGCATAAAACATTTTGAACTTAAATATAAACATTTTCTGACAAATTTATTATTTAAATCTTATATGAATGGTTAACATGCATTTTCACATAAATTGGCCCGTTCCAAGACAAAAAATAAATAAAGTAGTCAAAACATTCAATCTGTAAGAGTGCTGCACTCTCAGTCACAGATTGAAGGTTTTGACAACTTCTTTTACTTTTTGGCTTGGAATAAGCTAATGAAACGCAGTATGAAAACTGATGAAATAAGACTGCTGACAAAAGATAAGATCATGTTTTTTATATTTACATTTGTAACTATTGGTTTTATGGTTAAAAGCATTACTAACGCTTTACTAATAATGAGATTTTTGGCACAGAACATCATCTTTTGACCGTATTAAAATAAGAAAACAGCGTTCCAATATTTTCAATTGTCTTTTTTGACTGAATTAATATAAGAAAGCAGCGATCCCCTTTTTCCAGTTGTCTGTTATGTCCAGTGTTCAGAAATTCGCATAAAATAATTCATTACAAGACCAAGAAATAAAAAAAGAATTGGTAAAACAGACAATCTGTGAGAGTGCAGCTTAAACATATGATATGCATTATCAGCCAAGTGCAGACCTACTCACATCCTGGCTACACAACCAGTACATTCATCAGCTTTACTGATTCGAACCAGGCACATTTATATTGGTAGACTACCATTTTACCATTCTGTGCTGGCCAGTAAAGTTCTCATTTGAATTAGAATTCAAAATATATATACCTTTGTTCATTTTTTTTTGCCAACTCTGTTTCAGCTGAACTTCCTAAATGAATGAGAAGTTTCAAAAAATAATTACAATATCTCAGTAAATACCTGCATTTATGTGTTTCTTGTGCAATCTGTCAGCTTTGGTAGGCTCAGGTTTCATTTTGTCCACCTCAATACTTGTAATCTTCTAGTCTGATGTACTGCCATCCAATTTTTAAGTCAGGTCAGGCAGCCATTTCAGCTTTGTTCCAGTTGATTGTATCAGATGATGTTAACAATACTAGCCTTGTATCCAGGCACTTCTCAATCTGAAAGTTTACAAAAGAACATGGCCTGTAATATTTAATAAAAAAATCATAATTGTTTACTCCTGGATGATGGGTTCTAAAGTAAACCTTTGAGAAAAGATGCTACTGGTATGGTGCTTGAACCCACGACCATGTGAACACTTGCATGGAGATCTGTCAAACTGAGCTAACTGGGTAACTGATTTTTAGGCAGCTCCCAGCTTGGCTCTACAATTGACAGGTGCATTATACATTATAGAGACAATAAATCAAACACTTTTAGAAGCACTAGTCCAAATAATAGTAACTTAACTGATCTTTTTACAAATTTTGAAATGGCATATCCTTCACATACAATTTTTTGTACCAAAAGTGGGTAGTTATTCCGATCGGGATTCCGGGTTAAAGCATATTGCATCTATAACATATCATAAAAACAAGAAATATTACCAGATAATGTTATTTTATATAAATTCCGTAACCAAAAAGTAATATCAAGCAAATAATTATGAGTTTGATGGTTTTTTCTTCATTTCATTCTGTCAAAACATAACAATATATACATGAAGGGCACCTGCAAGGCTGCAGTTCACAATTTTACAACAATCGGAACATTTCGGCCATCAATTGTAACAACTCGCCATCTTCGGTAAGCTTCGAGATAGTCAATCCCTGTTGGATACTGGCTGAGGTGTTCAGATTGTTCGGCCAAGGCCGAGTTGTTACGATTGTATTATCTCGAAGCTTGTCGGAGATGGCCGAATTATTACGATTGGGTCAAGTTGTTCCACTTGGCATAATTGTTGTCTGTGTCAGTCAACTTTGCTTTTAATGAAAAGGTGAATAATGTGTTTTAATGCATTAAATGCTTGTTTTTTTGCAAAATAGCTTTGCACTTCCATGGTAAAATATGAATATAAATCTTTACTTTATTATCCATTTCAACCATAAAATACTTCACTTAATACAATTTCAATATTTTTCAAACACCCCCGCTTTTTGCACAAAACCGTTCAGACTTTAGGGATTGGAAGAATCCCGTATAACACGTTTATTATTTCAGACTAATGTACATGTACCTTCGTGTCCGAAATTGATCACTTCCTGGTAGCTCATTTCTGGATTGTCTCCATCTAAATTTAACATTTTTAGACGCATACATTGATGCCATTTTTGCTTCGATTGATGTTAAAGCGGGTTTCAACGCCCAGAGGAAAAAGATCAACGAAATCTTTAATGACAGCGGCAGCTATTTGTGTATGAAAAATATAAGATTCCCTAAACATTATTTAAAAGATTTAGTTCATCTTGATGAGACAGGGTTGAAAAAACTATTTTTCCTCATTCGCGTGGTTATTTTTTGAATTAAATGTGACTTGTTCTTATTGTTTACGAGAAATAAATTTTCATTTATATCGGTGAATTTGTTTTCCCCATTCAACATAAATAACATTATAAAGGATCAAGAAACAGATTCTGTCCGACATCCATCTATGTATTATTGGTACTCTATTGTCACGTGTTAGCGGTCTTCCCTTCCAGCTACAGTAACATCATTCAGATTGAAAAAAGAAATATATAGATAGAACACGACACAAATATACAACAAAATATCATTTTCAAAAACGTAATTGAAATACTCCTATTGTATTCTACGTTAAATCTGAAAAAGAAAACAGTATTGAAATTTAGTCATTCTGTCTCACAGGGGATTCCGGTAGCTTGGTCAAATCGTTATAATCGGCAATCCGACCTGCAAACTACCGGAATCCTTGTCACTTTCTGTATATGGAAATATGGTTATAAAGGTGTACCTCGTAGAACATTACATATATTAAAGCTTAAAAATACCCCAAACAACATTTACGTAATGTTTAATTAGATTTGGGTACCAAAAACATTTCAGTAAAGTTTAATTATTATTTCTCAGGGGATTCCGGCAGCTTGGTCAAATCGTTATAATTGGCAATCCGACCTGCAAACTACCGGAATCCTTGTCACTTTCTGTATATGGAAATATGATTATAAAGGTGTACCTCGTAGAACATTACATATATTAAAGCTTAAAAATACCCCAAACAACATTTACGTAATGTTTAATTAGATTTGGGTACCAAAAACATTTCAGTAAGGCCACAACAAATTGATCATTTGTTCGTCGGATTTGCCGCACCTAAAATTCGAAAAACGAAAAAAAAAAAAAAAACTTTTTTTTTGCGCCCGCACTTACTATTTGGCCGCGCATATTATTTTTTTTGTTTACTTCTGAATTTCCTCTATTTTCTGAAGTTATTTTACTAAGAATTTAATCCTTCAACGTCAACTTCGCCTTTTTTGAAGGTATTTCCATGCTTTACATTCTTCGCGAGCAAAATTTCCTCGTGTCAGGACAAAATCAGGTCCGGGTAACCGCAAAACAGCCGATATTTGTTGACAGTCTTTTTTGTCGGGAATATTTTGCAGGACGCACCGTTGTTATTTATTTCCGGTATTAATTTTCTGGTTACTTTCAGTTTTCGTAATGTAAAATACACGTTTTAAATGAAAATCAGTGTCAAAGTCAATGGATTACAGTCTTCAGTAAACAACAACAGTTTCACAGCGTCAAAGTCAATAATTATCTATGTGTGTTTTAAGTAATTCATTGTTTTGTACTCAAAATTTTGTGTTAAATAATAACTAAATCGCATTTTGAGTGCAAAACTTATATTAAAATACACGGACACACGACTTAACACAATTGAACATGTTTTGGTGAGTTATTTTTTAAATTTTCTAAAATGCATTTCTCAGTTTTCATATAATCATAATCGTTATAAACAGATAAAAATAGTAGGACTTGTAAATGTTTTAGAAACAGCCTGTACATTGAATTTATGAACCAGTCAATCCACGCCCCCTTCCCCCCCCCAGGTCCTGGGGTATACCAGGGATAGTCGGGGAAATGGGCCAAGTTTTTACCTTCCAGGTGGCCCCACAGTGCCGGGTGAATGCAGTGGATATACCCGGGGTTGGCTGGACTGAAAATCAAAGTCCCCGCTATTCCCCGGACCTTGGGGTGTGGTTACAATTGACTAGTGCATTACATACACATGGACAGTATAAAAAAACATCAGTAAAATCAGAAAATAAAACCTTTTATAAGTAAAATGACTGTTTTAATTTTCTCAATTCTTCGTTTTTATCCACTTGTTTTCTTTGATCCATTTGTATAAAATGGCCTGTAATTAAAGTGGCCTGTTTCTTATGGGCATTGGTTTATACTATTTTTTTAGCTCGATTGTGACGAAAGCTTATAGCTTATAGAATCACTCTCGAGTCCGTTTCCTGGGCAGAAACCAGTACTGTGTCCTTTTTTTGAGAAGCTATGAGAAAGTACCCCTGGTGGGGATCGAATCCACAACCTCTTAGGTGAGAGGCGGACACCTATACCACTAGACCACTCTCACCCTATTATGGGCAATGAAGCTATGGAGGCCGACATGATATTCTTTTTCAAGGCACGGACCTATAAACCATAGGTTCGGGGTAAAGGCGGGTTCTTTAAAGGGAAATATCTTTATTCCACCACCTGCTCTAATATAATGACTGGTGCCACATTTGCAGATTTGTTTGATACTGCTTCATTTATGTTGTCCCGCAATTTAATCCACAGTGTCTTTTTTAGATATGTTCTCTGTGTTATTTACATTTTCAATCTTCTGAAATGTCAAAGTCACTAGTAGTTGACACCAATTTAATCATGTGCTTCAAGAGGTTCAAATTTAGACCTGACCCAATATTTAGAAATGCTCAAATCATGAATAACTCTTACAAGTCTAAAATGTTTTTTTTGTAATAGTAAGTTACGGAATGAATACAATAGTTTTCTTTTTGGTCTTCGAATAATTGTTTGTTACTATGAGGAATGTTGTCTTTACAATAATCCACGTTTAAATTGAAGTTAATAGTAAAGCACTGGACCTTATTGCCATTTGTTAAATATTGAGAGAGATTTTCATGTCACTGTGATACAATCAAAACCTTTTCATTAATAACTGAACATATGTTTGCAATTAAAAAGCATTTCTTGACATAATTGTATTATAAATTTGGTAACAAATATACTTTTTTTTTTTTTTTTAATTTTTCGCCTTGCGCTCGCCTCTGATTTGCCTTAAATTAAAAAAAAAGTATTTTTATTTTTTTTCGCTCGCTCGCTCCTACTTTTTTGGGGCAAAATCCGTAGAACAAATGATCAATTTGTTGTGGCCTAAAGTTTAATTATTATTTCTCAGGGGATTCCTGTAGCTTGGTCAAATCGTTATAATTGGCAATCCGACCTGCAAACTACCGGAACCCTTGTCACTTTCTGTATATGGAAATATGATTATAAAGGTATACCTCTTAGTACATAACATATATTAAAGATTAAAAACACCCCAAACAACATTTAAGTATAGTTTAATTATTATTTCTCAGGGGATTCCGGTAGCTTGGTCAAATCATTATAATCGGCAATCCGACCTGCAAACTAACGGAATCCTTGTCACTTTCTGTATATGGAAATATGATTATAAAGGTATACCTCTTAGTACATTACATATATTAAAGCTTAAAAACATCCCCAAACAACATTTAGGTATAATTTAATCAGATTATGGTAGATTCCGGTGGATTCCGGTAATAAGGGGATTCCGGTAATTCTATGGACCGTGTTAAAGCAATAGCACTAAATACAGGTCGGTTATTTTGTAGAAGAACGTGTTCGAAGTAACATTCAATTTCATTTCCGCATAATCGCCGCCATACGGTGCGGGAGCAAATCAAATCGGCCCCTTACCAAATCGGCCTACTACCAAATCGGCCCCTAAGACGTTTCGGCCCTGCCATTTCGTCCCCTTAATTAAAATGACTCGAGACGTTTCGGCCCCTTAGTGATTTTCAACAGAGACATTTCGGCCCCTTAATTTTATTTTATTTTTTATCTTGAGTATAAAGAAAAACATTGTAGGTCGTCTTATAAATGTAAATGAGATCTGTAAATAAGTTGTAAATAACATCTTTAAATTTACAAATAGACAAATATGCATGAAAAACATTGATATGACTGATATAAAAAATATAATTAAAATCTAAATAACTATTAACCCTGATTTTTAATATAAAATGTAAGAAAATCTAAGAAAGTTTATTTGTTATATAACTGTTAATTATTAATTGATCATTAAAGACTTCAAAGAAAATGTGTCTTTGAACCATGCGTTCTTTACAAGGCAAACAGTAAGTGTTGTGGGTGTGAAAAAGACATTCAAAGACGTATGAATGAATAATTGTCTTTAATTTTTTAATGTTATTTACAGTTGATTAAAGAAGATTTGAGTAATATAAACACCGTAAGTATATATATTTAGAAACGATTTGTTTTAAACGTGTTGCTGTGCTACTGTTAAATTTTCGTGTATTGGACATTATTAACGCGTTGTTGTTCTACTTTTATTTTATTGTGTAATGGAATTTTGTTAAAAATTGTAATGTCTGATTCGGATTTTTGTATTGAGTGAGATAAGGTTGTGGGACCGTTGGCAGCATCAAGTCTGCGATACAGGTAGGTGCAAGTAATATGTTTTATAGACACAAAAAAACGTATATAAATGTATAACACTATCCAGGTATGGCTATGTTTACCGCTAAGTACTCCCATAACTTATGTAATTTAGATTAAAATGCACGTACCGCCAAAGGTATATCAAAGCTGTTGTCATTGACACTGGACTGGCTTTCGTGGTTTTTATTTTGCAATCATTCCTGATTACACGCGTGTCTGACTTGTGATTCCCTAGTATAAATTTTTTGCTATGTTTCTTTGTTATGTTTATTGTATCAAAAACGGTAGTGTTTAAACATAATTCTGTAGATCCTTATGACATACGCGATGTACATATTCTTGTTTCTTTTGTGTTGTATGTACCTTGCGGTATGTATAACTACGAAATCATTAGTAACAGTAACCTTTTCATATTATACCTTAATATCGATAACATTCTCACAATATTTTTTATCAAACTTATGATAGAATAGAACTTATGGTATTAAGCAAGGTTTTTAAAAATGCCTATACGTTTCAACCATTAATTTGTTATGTATGTGGTATTATAGTATAATACCACATACATAACAAATTAATGGTTGAAACGTAAACGTAAATAATTTATAATTATTTTGGAGCAAAAGTATACTGTATACTATTGCTCCAGAATCATTATAAATTATTATTATAGTTCTACAGATATTCTACAACAAATATGCATTTTAAAAAGAGTAAAGCAATATATCCATTATAAATAATAATATTCTGTTTGAGGTGCGAAGAGATAATTGGTATTATTCTGTTAAGTGTGAGAATTAGCGGTTGGGAAAGTCGGAACAAACCTTGTACACGTATTTATAAGCTTGTAAACACAAAGTGTCATAATTCCAACGCCTGATACCCCTGTGGAATGTGACAATTCGCCATAAGACTGTCTGTTTAAAAACACCTTTTAAGCCAGTATGGTTTTGCATGTACGTATTCAATATAAGATTAATAATAGTTTTTTTTCATCCTTACCTGATTTAAAATAAAAAATCATAAAATGTATAACTTATGTCTTACCATGTGTTTGTATATTTTTTATTAAATTGTAGTTAATAAGAAGATGTACTGTATATTAGTTCTTATAAAAAATATGTTTTCTTCTTTTCATAAATCATTATCCATCAATTCAGATGTTTCGCAGTTCGCCACTGCGGAATCGTTCCTTGATGAAACTTCAAATGAAGTATCCGCTCTAGACGCCAGGATCATGGATGAGTGGGACTCATTCGATTCGCATGATGTCACCTGCGAGGAGTTCCTGAAAATGTTGGTGCCATCTACGGCGGGCGATAGGTGTTTGGTCAAGACTGATGTTAGACAATGGACATGTCATTATACATAATATTAGCAACATAGTTATGTATAATATTTAAAGATTATTTAAAAAAAAATGAAGTTTATTTTTTTTTCTTCAACTCTATTTCGTTTTAAAAAAATATCTCGTGGATAAATCTTTACATGTTTTCAAGTGTACAGATATTTTCTTTAAATCTATTTTATCTATACCTTTGTATGTATGTATATAGCTTTGTCTATTAAAACAAAAAATGAAATTCCAATGTCAAGGAACCAATGATTCCTAATCAGATTCCCAGCAGGCCATGGGAAGTTGTGGCTACTGATATTTTTCACTGGAATGACAGTTACTACATTGTTGTAGTTGATCTGTATAGCAGATATTTTGAATGCGGGTTACTCAGAAATATGAGAACTGACACGGTTATTCACAAATTGAAGGGCTATTTTGCTACACATGGAATACCCTCAAAAGTCATTAGTGACAATGCAGGACAATATTGTAGTCAGGAATTTGACAAATTTGTTAGAGAATGGGATTTTGAACATGTTACGTCATCGCCGTTACACTCACAAGGCAACGTTGTTGCTGAAAGATGTATTCAAACAATCAAAAAGATTTTCACAAAATCTCTACAAGATAACAAAGATCCGTATCTTGCAGTTCTCGAATACAGAAATGCACCGCTTTCATGTGGCAAATCACCAGTACAATTACTAATGAGTAGGGAGACTAGGTCTATTTTGCCAGAAACACGCAAACACCTTGAGCCGAAAGTTCAAAATAGGCAAGAAATCAAAAGCAAAATGTCAAAAAAAAAATCAAATCAAAGACATGGTTTGATAAATCTGCCAAGCCACTCACACAATTGTCACAAGGAGAAACAATTAGAATCAAACAAGGTAAACGCTGGAAACAGGCAATTGTTAGGAAACAAGTGCATGACAGATCATACATTGTTGAAACTAATGATGGTGGTGTCTATAGACGAAACAGAAATCATTTGTTGAAGACAAATGAAAAACCATTTCAAATCATAGATACACATCCATGCAATGGCAACGACATTCGTCTAACTGATCAATCACAACATGACAGTGACAGAAACATACAAAATCAACCAGAGCGAAACTTTTCTCATGATAACACTCAGTCGCAACAACAACAACCATCAGCACCAACTGATGTTGCTGGTAATACTTATCAAAATTCTAACATGTACGTCACTAGATCAGGAAGACAGGTCAAAGTACCTCAAAGGTTGGATCTTTGAACTGATTTATGATGTGTTTTGTGATATGTTGTATATATATTTGTGATACTTCAATATATTTCAAATGTAAAAACTTTTCTTCAATATTCTGTGCTGTGAAGGAAATTCATAATCGCCTATATCCTGTAACTGTGTGAAAGTGATATTTGTGGACAGTATTTCTACAATGTTAATTGGATATATCAACAGCTATCTGCGGTATGAAACAATACACTTTCAGATGACATTTCTGGGAGGATTCAAGTGTCCTTATCTGAACTGTTAACATTTAGTTAGAAGAAATTCTCATTAATTTCCATATACACTCTGCTGGAACAATTAATCTGTCAAGAAGATTTTCTGCTTAGCTGAAAATAATGATAACGCTAGGGTGTTGACCAAATTACTTTAGATTAAATGTGTTCTTCATAAATTTACTAATTCTTTTTAAAAGAAAAGAGATGTTGCATTCTTAATCTTAATGTATCTAAGGGACACAATTCTTTATATACTACAGCATATTTCTCTATTGTAGTTATTCATACTGAATACTATGTTTCATATATAGCTATGCCTGTAGTATTGTATTTCACTTGATGCTTGGGTATGAATGAATAAACATGTAACTCCATTTGAGATCTTATGAATCTAACCCATTCCGCAGGTTGTTGTAAGAACAAAACCAACAACGCAACACCTTCTGCAAAACTATAATCAGTCAAAGACTGTTTATTATAAAATTTATTAAATGTACATTCTGAAGACCAACCAGCGGCATTCATTATAGTTTGTATTGATGTGCCTGTCCCAAAAGCAGCGCTAGTTGCGGCTGACCTAACACTATGACCTTTAAATTGCTTAGTGTCAATACCGGCACTGGTTAGTACTGATTTTAGCCATCTGGAGTTGAAACTCCTTTATGTGGTTTTTGGACACTAATAAACAAATCACTAACTTCCCCTCTTTTGCCGCTGCTTTGTTCTAAATAAACATCTAAGGTTTTAACTACACATAAATCAACATCATACGTATATCGTCTAAATGTAATTGGCTTTACATGAAATCCCGGCCTTGTCTGCTTAATTAGCTGATTTATCACAAATGTAACGGTATCTCCCGCATGGCCCATGTTCTTAATATCTAACATCTGTAATGATTGGGCTCTTTGACCAGAAAGAAGGGCCATGAGCATAACCAATTTCATGGTAAGTGGCTTAAAAGACAGTTTCTCTGTTGTAGACTGCTGTTTGAGATACCTAATTACCACAGACACATCCCAAGCTTTACATAACGAGGCAGGGCCGGCCGCATGTTAAAAGCCCCTCTCATGAATCTAGAAATAATTGGGTGATTTCCATCTGAGAATTCACTGTTTTGTAAACAAATAAAGGAGGAAATAGCACTCCTCGCAGTATTAAGCACATTGTAAGTTAATCCCTCTGAGAAAAGTTTGTCAAGGAAATTGATTACATCACATACAACTGGACTAGAAACATGAACATTATTTTCAGTGCAATACATATTCCACTTATTTATATACGTTGTATATTGCTTTTTCGTTGATTTCCTCCATGAACTCATAATTACATCAATGGCATTGTCTGATAAACCCTGATCTTTGTATTGTTCCCTGACACATGACATATTAACAAACTTAGTTTCTGGCATAATGGGTGCAGTTTGTCTTTTGCATATGGCAATGTTAGAAGACGTTTCTGTGGTGGAACTCGCCGGGGTGACTCGACACACATTTTCATTAGTACCGGATACCACATCTGCGTTGTCCAATCTGGCACAACCAACAAACCATCCGCCTTGTCGTGCGCAACTTTTTGTAGTACCCTGCCTATCAGACTGAAAGGTGGGAAAGCATAAAATCTATATTTTGACCAGTCCCAATTAAATGCATCTACACGTGCAGACCCTGGGTCTGGTCTCCAGGAAATGTATTTGTCTACCTGGTGATTCAGCCTAGAAGCAAACAGGTCTATTTCAGGTGGAAAAAACTGTTTTGAAATCCTGTTAAACACAGAAATAGATAGCATCCATTCTGTATTGTCGTGAAATACTCTACTTTCTCTATCTGCAAGGTAATTATCTTTGCCTGGTACATGCTCAGCAGTTAGCCAAATATTATGCTGATAAGCATATTCCCAAATTACACGTGCGATATCATTGCATTGTTTTGAGCGGGTACCCCCCATGTGATTGATATATGCAACTGCAGTAGAATTGTCTACTCTTACTCTGACGTGCTTTTCTCTTAGGCACAATGTATAAGCTTTTAACCCAAGTAACACAGCGTTTAGTTCTAAATAATTGATATTGTCTTTAAAAGAAGCTTCTGCTACAGTCCACTGGCCACTGGGGTGATACAGGAATCTATGAAACTTTGCCCAGATTACAAAAGAGCTCTATGCTGTATTGTATGGCATGACCAAGTTTCATCAAATGACATATGGACGACATGTTGTAGTCCAAAGTGATCACAAGCCACTTGTGAGTATAACACGCAAAAGTTTGCATGTTGCTCCGCCAAGATTGCAAAAGATGATTTTGCAATTACAGAAATACGATTATGAAATTGTTCATGTACCTGGAAAGGACATTCCAGTAGCTGACACACTAAGCCGTAACTATTTGCAAGATGAACAGATTGATGTATGCAAAGACATAGATGTTCATGTACATTCTGTCATAGAAAACATTGCTATGAGTGATCAGAAAATGACCCTGATCAAAAGCAAAATTGAGACTGATCAAGAGATGCAGACTCTGAAACACACAATATTAACAGGTTGGCCTGATAAGAGACAGAACTGTCCAAATAGTATTTTACAATATTGGAATTTCAGAGACGAACTAACAGTCATTGACGATTTTTTGTTAAAAGGAAACAATGTCATAATTCCCAAAGATTTGAGACATATGATGCTGGACAAAGTTCATGATTCACACTTAGGCATAGAGAAATGTACTCAGCGTGCAAGAAGTGTAATGTTTTGGCCCAATATGACCAAAGACATAAAGAACAAAGTACTCAATTGTCCCATATGTCTTGAACACAGAAACTCCAATGTCAAGGAACCAATGATTCCTTATCAGATTCCCAGCAGGCCATGGGAAGTTGTGGCTACTGATATTTTTCACTGGAATGACAGTAACTACATTGTTGTAGTTGATCTGTATAGCAGATATTTTGAATGCGGGTTACTCAGAAATATGAGAAATGACACGGTTATTCACAAATTGAAGGGCTATTTTGCTACACATGGAATACCCTCAAAAGTCATTAGTGACAATGCAGGACAATATTGTAGTCAGGAATTTGACAAATTTGTTAGAGAATGGGATTTTGAACATGTTACGTCATCGTCGTTACACTCACAAGGCAACGTTGTTGCTGAAAGATGTATTCAAACAATCAAAAAGATTTTCACAAAATCTCTACAAGATAACAAAGATCCGTATCTTGCAGTTCTCGAATACAGAAATGCACCGCTTTCATGTGGCAAATCACCAGTACAATTACTAATGAGTAGGGAGACTAGGTCTATTTTGCCAGAAACGCGCAAACACCTTGAGCCGAAAGTTCAAAATAGGCAAGAAATCAAAAGCAAAATGTCAAAAAAAAAATCAAATCAAAGACATGGTTTGATAAATCTGCCAAGCCACTCACACAATTGTCACAAGGAGAAACAATTAGAATCAAACAAGGTAAACGCTGGAAACAGGCAATTGTTAGGACACAAGTGCATGACAGATCATACATTGTTGAAACTAATGATGGTGGTGTCTATAGACGAAACAGAAATCATTTGTTGAAGACAAATGAAAAACCATTTCAAATCATAGATACACATCCATGCAATGGCAACGACATTCGTCTAACTGATCAATCACAACATGACAGTGATAGAAACATACAAAATCAATCAGAGCGAAACTTTTCTCATGATAACACTCAGTCGCAACAACAACAACCATCAGCACCAACTGATGTTGCTGGTAATACTTATCAAAATTCTAACATGTACGTCACTAGATCAGGAAGACAGGTCAAAGTACCTCAAAGGTTGGATCTTTGAACTGATTTATGATGTGTTTTGTGATATGTTGTAAATATATTTGTGATACTTCAATATATTTCAAATGTAAAAACTTTTCTTCAATATTCTGTGCTGTGAAGGAAATTCATAATCGCCTATATCCTGTAACTGTGTGAAAGTGATATTTGTGGACAGTATTTCTACAATGTTAATTGGATATATCAACAGCTATCTGCGGTATGAAACAATACACTTTCAGATGACATTTCTGGGAGGATTCAAGTGTCCTTATCTGAACTGTTAACATTTAGTTAGAAGAAGAAATTCTCATTAATTTCCAGATACACTCTGCTGGAACAATTAATCTGTCAAGAAGATTTTCTGCTCAGCTGAAAATAATGATAACGCTAGGGTGTTGACCAAATTACTTTAGATTAAATGTGTTCTTCATAAATTTACTAATTCTTTTTAAAAGAAGAGAGATGTTGCATTCTTAATCTTAATGTATCTAAGGGACACAATTCGTTATATACCACAGCATATTTCTCTATTGTAGTTATTCATACTGAATACTATGTTTCATATATAGCTATGCCTGTAGTATTGTATTTCACTTGATGCTTGGGTATGAATGAATAAACATGTAACTCCATTTGAGATCTTATGAATCTAACCCATTCCGCAGGTTGTTGTAAGAACAAAATCAACAACGCAACACCTTCTGCAAAACTATAATCAGTCAAAGACTGTTCATTATAAAATTTATTAAATGTACATTCTGAAGACCAACCAGCGGCATTCATTATAGTTTGTATTGATGTGCCTGTCCCAAAAGCAGCGCTAGTTGCGGCTGACCTAACACTATGACCTTTAAATTGCTTAGTGTCAATACCGGCACTGGTTAGTACTGATTTTAGCCATCTGGAGTTGAAACTCCTTTATGTGGTTTTTGGACACTAATAAACAAATCACTAACTTCCCCTCTTTTGCCGCTGCTTTGTTCTAAATAAACATCTAAGGTTTTAACTACACATAAATCAACATCATAACGTATATCGTCTAAATGTAATTACATGAAATCCCGGCCTTGTCTGCTTAATTAGCTGATTTATCACAAATGTAACGGTATCTCCCGCATGGCCCATGTTCTTAATATCTAACATCTGTAATGATTGGGCTCTTTGACCAGAAAGAAGGGCCATGAGCATAACCAATTCCATGTTAAGTGGCTTAAAAGACAGTTTCTCTGTTGGAGACTGCTGTTTGAGATACCTTTTTACCACAGACACATCCCAAGTGTTTACATAACGAGGCAGGGCCGGCCGCATGTTAAAAGCCCCTCTCATGAATCTAGAAATAATTGGGTGATTTCCAACTGAGAATTCACTGTTTTGTAAACAAATAAAGGAGGAAATAGCACTC
Source organism: Mya arenaria (assembly GCF_026914265.1). NCBI lineage: Eukaryota > Metazoa > Mollusca > Bivalvia > Myida > Myidae > Mya > Mya arenaria. The sequence continues at coordinate 32,622,483 of NC_069136.1, forward strand.
CTCGCAGTATTAAGCACATTGTAAGTTAATCCCTCTGAGAAAAGTTTGTCAAGGAAATTGACATACAACTGGACTAGAAACATGAACATTATTTTCAGTGCAATACATATTCCACTTATTTATATACGTTGTATATTGCTTTTTCGTTGATTTCCTCCATGAACTCATAATTACATCAATGGCATTGTCTGATAAACCCTGATCATTGTATTGTTCCCTGACACATGACATATTAACAAACTTAGTTTCTGGCATAATGGGTGCAGTTTGTCTTTTGCATATGGCAATGTTAGAAGACGTTTCTGTGGTGGAACTCGCCGGGGTGACTCGACACACATTTTCATTAGTACCGGATACCACATCTGCGTTGTCCAATCTGGCACAACCAACAAACCATCCGCCTTGTCGTGCGCAACTTTTTGCAGTACCCTGCCTATCAGACTGAAAGGTGGGAAAGCATAAAATCTATATTTTGACCAGTCCCAATTAAATGCATCTACACGTGCAGACCCTGGGTCTGGTCTCCAGGAAATGTATTTGTCTACCTGGTGATTCAGCCTAGAAGCAAACAGGTCTATTTCAGGTGGAAAAAACTGTTTTGAAATCCTGTTAAACACTGAAATAGATAGCATCCATTCTGTATTGTCGTGAAATACTCTACTTTCTCTATCTGCAAGGTAATTATCTTTGCCTGGTACATGCTCAGCAGTTAGCCAAATATTATGCTGATAAGCATATTCCCAAATTACACGTGCGATATCATTGCATTGTTTTGAGCGGGTACCCCCCATGTGATTGATATATGCAACTGCAGTAGAATTGTCTACTCTTACTCTGACGTGCTTTTCTCTTAGGCACAATGTATAAGCTTTTAACCCAAGTAACACAGCGTTTAGTTCTAAATAATTGATATTGTCTTTAAAAGAAGCTTCTGCTACAGTCCACTGGCCACCTGTACTGTTATCTTCACATACTGCCCCAATCCTTTTGAAGAGGCATCGGTTGTTAATGAGATCACTGGTATGTCCCTGTAAAGAGGCGCCCCGCTGTTCTTGAGAGCTTTTAACCACCAATCTAGATCAATCAGAGATTCAGCACTTAGTGTCATATGGGAATCAAAATTGCCTTTATTATATTTCAAAGCACTTGTTTTATCCTGTTCTAAAACTTTTGGGTAAAGTATCCCATAAGGTATTGCTATACTATACGAAATCATTTTTCCTATTATGTCTGCTACCTGCCTAATTGTATAATTAGCAGAGTTCTGTAATGTTTGTATAGCTAGCGTTATTGTTTGCACTTTTTGTTCTGTAAGGGAAATGGTCATAGTATTTGAATTAAGAATGAATCCCAAAAAGACAAGTTCCTGTGTTGGTATAAACACTGATTTTTCGTTGTTTATAACGAAACCTATGTCAGCAAGCAACTCTTGTGTGACAGAAACATTTTCTAGACACTCCGCGTACGTAGTGCCTTGTAAATACGAGTCATCCAAATACACCACAGACGGAAAACCTTTCATACGAAGACAAGAAAATACAGGCTTGAGAAGTTTAGTAAATTTCCTTGGTGCACAGGCTAAACCGTTTGCAAGACATGTATATTGATAAAGCTGACCTCTCCATATAAATCTCAAATATTTCCTAAATTCCTCAGATACGTTCACCGTATAGTATGCATCTTTTAAGTCTATTGACGCCATGAAACAACCAGGTGTTATAAGCCGTATAGCCGCATGTAAACTTTCCATTTTAAAATGTATGTACTCGATTGACTCATTAAGAGATTTTAAGTTTAATATCACTCTGTATGAACCATTAGATTTTGGCCTTAAAAACACTGTTGAGATAAATTCTCCATCACAATGCTCTGTAGTCTCAATTACGCCTTTAAGTAAAAGGCCCTTTATTTCTCTATCCAGCACTATTGTCTCTTTTGAATTTAATTTAGTTTCACGTACATGAGTCTGATTTGGCGTGTCAATAAATTCTATGGTACAGGCATAAACAGTCTCTAAAATACTCTTGTCAGTGGTCAGTTGTTCCCATTGGGTACCGAAATGCTTTAGTCTGCCTGCTAATTTAATGCAGTTAATGTAAGAGTAACTCACCTCAGCTACATTGCAGGTTGAGGTTAATGTTTGGCATGTTGTTTGGGAGTCGCACTGGACTGTCCCCTGTGCGGTCCTCCTCGAGGATATCCCCTCCCCCTCTGTGTTTGAAGATAACGAGGTGGATACGGTCGTTGTCCTAAAAAAGAGCCTGATTTCCGGAAAGTACGGTCTTTCGCGTAAGGTGTCTGCCTGAATATTCCTGCACGTACTTTGAATCCAATTTTGTTTGATTCAGTTATTGATTTCAACTGATCAGTTATATTGTCTCCGAATAACATCTGTGTGACTGGATTAGTATTGGAACATATGGCCTGATATTCCTCGTTCAAGTCGCGCTTGATTGACTCACGCCTGCAGGCATTAGCATCTGCATTTCCCACGGCAGTCAGTGCTACGGCATCCACTAATTTTGTGACAAGTTCATCGAAATTCAAACTCTCCTGGCAATCCCGTCCTGCAACCAAGCTATCAATCACCTGCATGATCGGCACCATAGCTCTTAGTGTGAACTGCTGAATCTTTTGAAGCTTCACGTCTTTTGAACGCGTTTTCGCTTCAATTATTCTCCATATTTCAGGATTTACTTTCGGAGGATTTAACTTCGTGACGTTTTCTGGCACGGGGTACTTATCTGCCAAATCATTCCGTTTTTTGTCTTCCATTGTCTTGTCAATGATTTTGTCCGTCAAACTGGCAAGAGATCCCGAAACTGGTGAGCCTTTAGCTTCACTCAATGACAAAGCCGCGGCAATGTCCTCAAATCTACCAGCCGCCGTAACTGGCTGGCTGCAGCTGGCCTGGTCAGCGACATCAGGCGTTGGCATTGAGGAAGACTCGTCTTCACTCTCATCGCATGGTTCTTGCATTTGTTTGCGAAGTCGATCAACGTCTGACTTCAAATGCGCAAAATTTTGCATCATCTCTTGCATTAATGCAATTTGCTCCTGTTGGCCTTTCTGAATGGCCAACAAATCATTCTGTGGTGCCCGAGAATTATCCCGTTTAGGCACGTCCGAACTGCATGTCTTCCTGATTACAGGGTATGTCTGTTACAGTTGGACAAAGTTCTTGTGATATTTTTTTGCAAAATACCACCATCCATGATTATTGTGATACACTATAACTGTTTATTTCCAAGTGTCTAATTAAAAACTACAATTATTATAACTAAAACTATTTAAATTCACAAATGACATTTTATAAATCCAATGTATCACTAATTCTTATAACCACTATGAGCTATCACTCTACAGTAAAGATAATATTGATGTGTACTCAGCAAGGGCTAGAACGCAATTGACCAGTAGGGCTGCTGACGCATATCTCACTGGGGCCATCACGTGACTTTGTGCTGAAGGAGAATCCACTCATAACTCATTTATTTTTAACATTTTTTTTTTGTTGAACAAATAATTGAAAAGGCTACATAATGGGTTTATATTTCAAATTTTATTCAAATTGATCCAAAAATAAGAAAGTTGAAGTTATATTGTGAGGGCGTTTTGTTGTGTATGCATAATTGTTTAAATTTTTTCATGATAAACACAATATCCATACACATCCAGGCCTTACCACGTGGAGGCGCCCTTTTTACTTTCGAATTTTGAAAATATTAAAAATTTAATAAATAATCCGAAAATTGTTTTGTATTATTTGTTTATGCCAGACATTTATTTATGGTTATTTATACATGTACATTGGTTGATATACGTAATCATAAAAAAAAATAAACAAAAAAACACAACAGAACAAAGTTACACCAAGTGAAATCATATGTTTAACTTGGTTTACAATAATGAGAGATAATGAAAAGGTATGTTCACAACAGTGAAGGAAAATAATTACACAAAATAAACAATAGCAAAATATGAAAAAATATACACAGGTAAACTTTGAACATAGCCCCATGTGAACAATTTAAAATGGAATAATTCGTGAGGGTATGCACTGCCACCCGTGCTGGGCTTCAATAGTGATTTTCGGCGTGTGCACACCCATCACCGGACACCCTAAGAGAAATATATGCACAAAATGAAAAATGTACAGATAAACTTTGAACATAGCCCCATGTGAACAATTTAAAATGGAATAATTCGTGAGGGTGTGCACTGCCACCCGTGCTGGGCTTCAATAGTTATTCTCGGCGTGTGCACACCCATCACCGGACACCCTAGGAAACATTTACATACAGGCTATTTTCAGGGTTTGGGCCGTTTACGATTTACGCGTAAGTATTACAACACATTTCATGTTTATTTAATTTAGATTTCGATGCAATATTATTCCATGATTAAATTACATTTCTAAACTTATTGTTATCATATTTATTTCAGTGTCCCGGTCAAGTACAGTTCTTCGCCAAAGGTGTAATGAAGGCATCATCACCCAGATATATCAACGAACTACTAAATTTCAAACCTAACATTACAATAATTACATTGGGGGGGGGGGGGGGGGGGGTAACGACATTACAGCTACATCAGAGCCTAGACAGATCGCTAATCATATCATAAGTATCTCTAAACAACTGAAACACAATGGATGTGGAAAGGTATATTTCACATACATAACAGAAAGGGGAAACTTCAAAGACAAATTTCTAAGCAAAAAAAGTTTCAACGCACAGAGAAAACGCATCAATAATCTTGTTCGAAAAAGTGTACAATGCATTGAAATGAAGGACATAAGATTCCATAAGGACTATCACAGTGACATGGTGCACTACAACAACAAAGGACACATTAAATACTTTCACGCCATCAGGAAACATATTACGTAATTTCACAGATTAAAACGAGCTAAAAGCAATTATTGTGATGTTAGTTATAAATATGCTTATTGTTGTAGTAATAGTAGTAGTAGTTCGCAAATGTGCTTATAAAAACACGTAGTTATTAATTTATTGTTGTTATATATGTTTTCAAATGTGCTTCATTCATTCATTTAAAGATGTAGTAATATCTATTCATGATTGTTAATGTACTTTTAAACTTATTATGAAATATATTTTTGAAATGAATAAATATTGCATTAACTCATATAAAACGTCTCCGTTTTCAATAATAAGCATATTATAAAATTTTCAGATATTAGATCTAATTAATGTTATATAAGAGATCACGACTAAAACGGATTAAATGATACTAATGTAAGTAAATAAAACATAAAAACATTAAAATATAATCATCGGACACAAACTACTACTGTATTAATATTAAGATACTTGATTGAATTTATTTCCGCCATATTGTGTATGACTTTAAAAACTACACCCTATAGTCCAAAATAACGTTAACACACTGTGATAGGTATTATCCAAATAATTTACTCAAACAAATACAATAGTTCGATTGCTGCTGAAAAAAAATCATTTGAAACATAAAAGCTATTTCACAAAATATTACATGACATGAACTCTTTAACCGCGTATGATTTATTTCTTAATAGCTTTCATTCATAAAATAAGTTCTTTGCCGGGGTTTGCCGGGTCAGTCTTGAATGCCGGGATATGTGTGACGTCACACGGGGTGCAAACATGTGGTGTAGCTTACTATTGGATGTAGGGTAAAATGACTTCGTATGTAAATGCTATACTTTCATTATTTTGTTCAATAAAACTCACCAAATTGCAACGGTACAACTATACTAAGAGTAACACGCAATGTTTGTCGTAAAAAAGGCAATAACGCGTTAAATACACATAAGCAGGTACTTGACGCCCCACATTCACGTCAGTAGTTCTGTTGCTACGCGATGGTGTGTATTAATATATTCATGTTCAATATGTCGTGTCAGGCGACTAGTCGCGTTTCTGAAATACCGCTCTCTAAAGACTGTCGGCTTGCAGCCGACAGTCTAAAAACCGGAAATATTTACGATCTGATTCTTTTATCTTGATAGAATAATAAGCATCAGACAAATCTACAGATGCTAAGTAGCAGTCTTTTCGCATGGTATTAATTGCAGATTGTAAAGTTTCCATTTTGAAATGAGATGTGTTAATATTATTTATATTAAATGATTTCAAATTTAAGATAATCCGAACACGCCCGTCTTTCTTTGGTCTAATAAAAATATTAGATATGAATTCGTCGCACGCATCCGTGTGTGCAATTTCGATTATCTCACATTCCAAAAACCGTTCGAGTTTTAAATTGATTTTTTCCTTTTCGTCATTTTTAAAATTTATTGGTGTAGGAATATGTACTTGTTTTGGTTCTGATATTAATTCTATTTCGCATCCCCGAATAGTATTTAAAATCCATCCATCCGATGTTATTGTTTCCCACATATGAATATTGTCAGCAGTCTTCCCAGCTCTAAAATTGTCTGATGTATTTTTAAGTTTTACTTTAATGGATGTACCTACATTGTTTATTTTTTCCCAATCGCCTTCGTATGCTTCTTGTTCATATTCCTGCGATGAAATGGTCGGTTCATGCGGGAGGAGTGGCCGGTCGTTCCTTGATAATTGTTGCTGCTGTAGTAGTTGCTGTTGTTCGCGTGTCTGTGGTACGGCCCCCTCCCCTTTTTGATAAAAAAGGCTTTCTATACTACGATGTTGTAAGCAAAGTTTTGGATTCTTTTAGGTCTTTAATTTTTTCTTGCAACTTGTCTCCAAATAACTGCGTTGCAGATGGCGTTCTGTCACAAAGGGGCTTGTATATAGGTAGCAAATCTCTTTTTATTCTCTCTATTCTTCCTTCATTGCAGACAATTATAGATTGTGCCAGTTTTAAAAATGTCCTCAGTTAATTCCCTTAACGTGTTCAAATCTGGGTTATTTTGCTTCAACACTTGCAATGCTTTTAATGTTGGCACCACAGCCATGCACATATCGTGTTGGCTCTTTTGCATTGCAAAGTCATGAGACTTTGTATTTTTCTTCAGTTGTCTCCAAATTTGCTCATCAACTTTTGGTACTTGTAGATTGTCAACGTTACTAGGTCGTTTATGTTTTTCTCTGAGAGCTTTAACCTTTTCCGGTTTAGATTTAGATCTTAATGATCTGTTAACAAGTCGAGCCAACTCGTCACTCACTGGTTCGCCAATTTCATCGATTGGCTCGAAAAAATCATTTAGTTCCGGCCATTCCCCTGTTGGGGCCTCCTGTTCATGTTGGCAAAATTCATGCAATTCGTCTTTGCTTGAGTCGTCCGATGATATCAGGTCACATGTGCTGATAAGCTCGGCCCTTTTTGTTTGTTTTGTAGCCGAACCGTCAGTTTCTTGGCATGCTTGTTTGTGCTTCAAAGCGCCCACTTCCTGAGTGAGACTAATCATTGACTTGTTAATTGCCTCTAGTGTATTGGCAAGAGTGTTAGATGTCATGCTTTCTGATGATATCGTGGAGTTCCCCATTGATGCTTATCTTTCAAAGATGTTTTCCGTTGGGGTCTGCGCATGCTCATTACGTTCATTTCCGCCCTGGCATTCAGCCAAATTAAGCTGGAATGAAATGATTCTTATAGTTTTACGTTGTTAAAATCAAATCTATTAAACGGCATGGTATCTACCTTTATTATTTGAACCATTTTAAATGTGCTATTGTATCTACCACATTTAAGCTATTTTAGGAATAGTATCTACCTCAATATTGAATACTACTATAATTAATGGCATATAGTATCTACCAGTAATAAATAAATTGTAGGCATGGTATCTACCTCAATATATTATCCATGAAATGATATTGTATTGACAATCACTTATTAATATAACCAGGCATAGTATCTGTCGTCATAATCTTTCCCATATATTAGTGGCATGGTATCTACCATTAATAAATATCATTTCATAGCGGCATGGTATCTACCGAAATATACAAATGCAGTGGCATGGTATCTACCACAATTTTTGCATTATGCTAGTTATATTTGTTGATAAATTATCTACCAACAAAATATGATAGTATATGACTATCATTATATATTTGTGGCATGGTATCTACCACAAATATTTCACATATTTGTAATAAACGTTGGCATGGTATCTACCAACTTATGATGTTTATTACTCAATGTATATGTGAATCGTTCCTTGTGGCATTTACCGCATATAACTTATGACGGAGTGTATATATTTCCTAGAACTACTTTCGGTAAATCCGAAACCTTATAAATTTTCATTGCTTTCAAAGTTTTCAGTAAAAACATTATAAATAGTATGTCATTTACTTGTTCTTGATCCTCCATTCATTAATCCTGTATTATATCCTCTTTAGAAAATGAATAAACAATAATTGGTTAATATCTGATTTCTATCTACGTCTTAACCCTTAAACCGCTCAAGCCTCGCTATGAATGCCCTGACCGCCGAGCTGCGTTCCTTATCTGTGGGGTCCTCAAGGGAAATTTATGAAATCTGTTTTGCATTGCACTGATTTTTTTTTTGTATCTTTCATTTTGCATATTAGCAATATTGTATATCACATTGTTTCTTCTATTTCGCTTTCAAAAAGATACAAAAACACCTGTTACAAGAACCTTTAAGAGTAATGGAATCCAACTTGATACTTGTATGTGTTTTCATTGATGCATGTTCTATTGAATGTTTTGTTAACACAACAAACTAATTTTAACTAACAAGGTCAAACAAAGTTTTGTTGTAAATCAATTGTTTTTCCAGGTCTGTTTTGATACTATTTTTTATCCCAAAATCCCAAACTTTTGATATGTATTTACAAAAACAATACTCAAACTGACAATCCACGATAATAATATCCTTGCTGACCCAACGGCATAGTTGATTAATTGTAGACCCGGTTCGTATACAACACAAAGGCATTGACGATAACTGCAAACTAGATGTAGAAACACAATAACATCGTATAGCTTTCATGTACAGTAATTGCCGATCTATATAAACTACTTGAGCTCTACAACCAATGCACTTATGGTTTAAACTGCATGCAACTAACAGTTTACCACTACAATAAATGATTAAGGCATCACTTTATTAATGGCAATTGACCATAAACTATATTTCACAAAAATAGCATTAGTGGCTTGACCAATCATCCCTAAAAATCAATCCCAGTATCTCAAGGTGTCCGACTTGCCATTAATTGACATGGCAATTTTAGCCACTGGTACAATGTCATCTTAAATGCATGATAATATAAATCTTGACAGGAGCATATAGTAACATTAAACCTGCTAAGCGTTTTCAAATAAACCTTTTAGCACCATATCTTAGAAAATTCTCTGCAACTTTCGACTTTCTTGTCAGAACAATAACATGTTACTAATCAGACTTGTTTTCAAAACCATAAAACCACTACATCCTGAAATATTAGTGTATACTATAAATGATTAAAAGTATTTAAAATTCTGGCGTTTGAAGCTTATAACTTGGTAAACAATCAGCATACACACATGATCGTGAATCATAATGGTGAAAACTCGTATAAAACCCTGTTCATGCAGCGCTATCAGCGCTTTGATTATATCTGAGATTAAAATTACATGTCTTAAAAGCTACAAGGTTTTGAACATTTTCTAGCGAGATTCCAAACAGACATTTGTAAGTTTCAATAGCAATTAATCTTATTCAAATGTAATGTTAGCAATTTAACTCTATGAAGATTTTTGTAAGTTGAGGTGTAATCATTAAAAACAATTTTTAAAGCTCTGTATTGAATCTTTTCCAATTTCTTTGTGTTAACAATTAAGTCTTGCTACAGAATGCTAAAACGACTGAACAGTAGTTGAAAATGGATCTGATTAAAGATTTAAAGATAATTTGCTTAGTCTTTGAAGGATATTTAGTTGCTACGCTGCTTTTTTGCACATTTTAGAACTCTGGGCATCAAAATTTAGTAGAATACCTCAACGCTTATAAGTTTCACTTGTACTTCACAAACAATGATGTAATTAAATATATTGAATTGGTTTTATTTTTAGCTCACCTGAGCACGAAGTGCTCAAGCTGAGCTATTGTGATCGCCCAGTGTTCGTCGTCGTCAACAATTTTACTGTTAACACTCTAGAGGTCACGATTTGAGCACTATTTTAATAAAACTTGGTCAGAATGTTACCTTAAATAAAATCTTGGGAGGAGTTCGATATTGGGTCATCTGGGGTAAAAACTAGGCCACCAGGTCAAATTAAAGGAAAAGCTTGTTAACACTATATAGGTAACATTTGACTGTATCTTCAGGAAACTTGGTCAGAATGTTAATATTAATACTCTCTAGGTCAAGTTCGATTCTGGGTCATGTGCGGTCAAAAACTAGGTCACCAGGTCAAATTGAAGGAAAATCTTAACACTCTAGAGGTATCATTTATGACTGTATATTCATGAAAGTTGGTCAGAATGTTTATAATAATAATCTTTAAGTAAAGTTTTAATCTGGGTCATGTGCGGTCAAAAACTAGGTCACCAGGTCAAATCATAGGAAAAGCTTGTTAGCACTCTAGAGGTCACATTTATGACTGTATGTTCATGAAACTTAGTCAGAATGTTTATATTAATTAGTTCTAGGCCAAGTCGAATCTGGGTCATGTGCGGTCAAAAACTAGGTCACCAGGTCAAATTTAAGAAAAAGCTTGTAACACTCTAGAGGTCACATTTATAACTGTATCTTAATGAAAGTTGGTCAGAATGTTTAAATTAGTAATCTCTAAGTCAAGTTTAAATCTAGGTCAAGTGTGGTCAAGAACAAGGTCATTGGGTCAAATCATAGGAAAAGCTTCTTAGCACTCTAGAGGTGACATTTATGACTCTATGTTCATGAAACTTAAGTCAGAATGTTTATATTGATTAGCTCTAGGCCAAGATCGAATCTGGATCATATGTGGTCAAAAACTATGTCACCAGGTCAAATTTAAGGAAAAGCTTGTTAACCTCTAGAGGTCACATTTATAAATGTTTCTTTATGAAAGCTGGTCAGAATGTTAATATTAATAATCTATAAGTAAAGTTTAAATCTGGGTCATGTGCGGTCAAAATCTAGGTCATTAGGTCAAATCATAGGAAAAGCTTGTTAGCACTCTAGAGGTCACATTTATGACTGTATGTCGATGAAACTTGTCAGAATGTTTATATTGATTAGCTCTAGGCCAAGTTCGAATCTTGGTCATGTGCGGTCAAAAACTAGGTCACCAGGTCAAATAATAGGAAAAGCAAGTTATCACTCTAGAGGCCACATTTATGACAATATGTTCATGGAACTTGATCAGAATGTTATTGTTGATGATCTTTATTGGATCAGGTGAGCGATTCAGGGTCTTCAGTGCCCTCTTGTTTGAGCCAACTGAAATTGCATTTGATTGGAAGTACACCAGTTTATCAAAATGCTACTTTCTTCTTCAAGAGTGGTCTTAACAACATCAGAATATATCTCACACAGAAAAGAGTATTGTCATCTGCATAGTTATACAAAGCTGCAAAATCAATCGGGATCATCTACTGGTCATGACCAACCTGCATACCTAGTATAAAGTTCTTTGGGAGCAAACAATATTTAGATATATAGCGGAAACCACTTTTTCAGCTTTAGTTCATGGCCAACACATCTTTTTTCACCTGAAGGTCGCCAAAACCTTGACCTGATGATCTCAAAATAAAAAATGGTAGTGTACTGTTCATTACCAAGCTGCATATCAAGTTCCTGTACACAAAGGTCACTGCCACTTTGACCTTATGATCACAAAATCAATGTGGTCATCAGCTGGTCATGACCAACCTGCATGCCCAGAATGGAATTCATGGGAGCAAGCTGTTTTAAGTTATGGAGTGGAGTTTTTCAGCTTATATAGGTCACTGCCAACATATTTGTTTTAAACTGAGGTCACAACAACCTTGACCTTCTGATCTCAAAATCAAAAGGGGTCATGTATTCTTCACTGTGACCTTGAGCCTGGACCTTCTGATCTGAACACCAGTAAGCATAAGCTACTGGTCATGACCTACCTGAGGAGATGTTATAACAAGAGGCCCATAAGGGCCTATTCTCTACTGGCATGGCTCTTGTGTGTCGTTTTCAAACCAACGCATGTATGTATGGGTAATAGGCAACAAACATTTAGTTCACTTGGGATGTTTTGTGTTTTGGGTAAGCTGCATGAACTATTTTAATATGTGCCAATGACAGTAGTTCATATCCAAATTATGTAAATACTGGTTACAGCACACATTCAAAGAGAACCATGTTTTAAAGAGATTTCACGGTAATACATCTGAAAACTCTTATCATCATTTTACTCGATGATACCAAAATTGCAGAAAAAATACAATTGAAGTTTAAAAAATATTTTGGTTTTGGTGTGTTGCAAACCCACGCCGATTAAGTCAAGGAAAAAAGGAAAACTGAAGCCCACTGGTCCACATGGACATATACAACAGTCGTTAGATAATTTGACCTTTAAAGAATACCATGATAACATCACGTGATAATGTCAATCAACCAATCATGCTTCATCTAAACGCTGAAGCTCAAAAATAAGAAAGCAGGTCAAAAGGTCACAATCAAGGTAAACAAAGCACAACATTGATATTTATTATCAAAACTGTACACATGGTCCAAATTTCATTGCTGTAGCTTTAAAAATAAGCAAGTAGGTCAAAAGGGGTATGGCCAGCTTTGGTCCCTGGGGCATAATTTCAACGGTCTTGGTAGAGGAGCATATGTGATGCTCCACATCAAATATCAAAGGTCTTGTGGTTTGAAACAAGAAGATTTTGAAAGTTTGTCTCTAGGAAACTTGTGACCCCCGGGGTAGGGCCAGTTTTGACTCCAGGGGCATAATTTGAACCTTCTTGGTAGAGCACCACTTAATGGTGCCTTATTCAAAATACCAAGGGTCTACACCTAGCGGTTTCAAACAAAAAGATTTTCAAACATTATCCTATGTAAGTATACCAAACCTTTGAATCCCAGGGCGTGGCCTGTAATGACCCCAGGGGCATAATTTGAACAAACATTCACAAGCAATTGTGTTCAGATGGATGCACAAATGACAGACACTTCTAGCCTTTGGCCTATAGAGCTAAAAATCGACCAACCTCAGCTGCAAGTTTGATCCCTTTTTAACAAAGGCAAAGGAGAGTACAACCTAAAACCAACTGCACAACCAAAAAAAAACAAGTTGTCTCTCTTTAATATGGCTAAAAAAGGCATTTTTGTTTATACTTACAAGGGCCATAATCTATTCATGCATGGGCGGATCTGGCTGGTTTTCAAAAGAAACCGAGCTCTGATGGATATCTAGCTACTGTACAAGTTTCATCAAGCAATTGTTTACAGACGCACTGACGCACGCACATACCACGTACACATTACCATCACATAATATGCCTTGGCCAGCAGAGCTAAAAACCATAACCTTTTAACAGCTGTGCTTTCAAAATAACATGGAGGAAACAAAATAATAACCGAGTAGTACCAGTAAGTTCATGGACCCAAAGGTCACTGCTACCTTGCTTTTTGACCTCAAAATCAATAGGAGGCATCTACTGGTCATGACCAATCTGCATATCCAGTATGAAGTTCATTGGAGCAAGCTATATTTAGTTTAATCTGCATATCCAGTATGAAGTTCATTGGAGCAAGCTATATTTAGTTTAATCTGCATATCCAGTATGAAGTTCATTGGAGCAAGCTATATTTAGTTATGGAGCTGAAACCATTTATGTATTTTTATTTATTTACCTGGGCAAAGAAGGAGAAGTAGTAGTTGTTGTTGTAGAATAGACAAACTAACAGTAGAGGCAGCAGCACCAGTAGTAAGATTGAATCATCACTATTATCACTTAAAGTAGTAGTAGTATCAACAGCAATACAGCTGCAGCAGTATCATCTGTTAACTACTAAGACTTGTTGACCAAATATATATCTATTCAAACTTAAATATAAAATAGTCGGTTTTGTTTGATGGAGGGTCATTATTTTAAGACACAATCCTGAGGAGTCGATATTGTACAGAAAAGGGGTCACTTTATTTAAAGAATAAGGAGTCATGATTCTATGGGGGTCAAAATATTTACCGTATAACAATACATTTTGCATCTGTTGAATATTGACCTAATAAATGAACCTTCTTCGCGTGAAAAGTTGACTCTCAAAAAGTGATTAAGGATGGTATTCAATATCAAACTGAGTCGATCCTAGTTCATCTAAAGATTTCTTCATATACGAAGTCCAAAGAGAACAAGAAACGCCGCAATGCAACGAAACCAGGTTTTTAATGATTGACAGAAGAACTACAGCCTGTGTCTGTTTTTCTATTTTTAGTAACAGTGACCTTGACCCTAGGGACCCCAAATGCAATCCATTGAAAGGTATCCATAAACTATTCCTTTATACCAAGTTGGGTCAGGATATGTCAACCCTAACTTAAGTTATTCAGTTTCAACCATTTTTCCATTTTTAGTAACAGTCACTTTGACCTTGAATCTAGGGACCCCAAACGTAATCCCATAAAAGGTATCCATAAAGTCTCCCTTTATACCTGGTTTGGTCAAGATATGTAGGTAGACCCTGTCTAAAATTATTCAGTTTCAACTGTTTTTCTATGTTTAGTAACAGTGACCTTGACCTTGAATCTAGGGACCCCCAAAACGTAATCCCATGAAAGTATCCATAAACTCTTACTATAGACCAAGTTTGGTCAAGATATGTCAACCCTAACTAACATATTCAGTTTGAACCATTTTTCTATTTTAAGTAACAGTGACCTTGACCCTAGGGACCCCAAATGCAATCCCATGGAAAGTATCCATTAACTCTTCCTATAGACCAAGTTTGGTCAAGATATGTCAACCGTAACTTAAGTTATTCAGTTTCAACTGTTTTTCTTTTTTTAGTAACAGTGACCTTGACCATGACCCTAGGGACCCCAAACGCAATCCCATGAAAGGTATCTATAAACTCTTCCTGTACACCAGGTTTAGTCAAGATATGTCATCCCTAACTGAAGTGATTTAGTTTCAACCGTTTTTCTATTTTAAGTAACAGTGACCTTGACCTTGAACCTAGGGACCCCAATCGCAATCCCATAAAAGGTACCAATAAACTCTTCCTACTGACCAAGTTTAGTCAAGATCTGTCATCCCTAACTAAAGTTATTCAGTTTCAACCGTTTTTCCATTTTTAGTAACAGTGACCTTGACCCTAAGGACCCCAAACGCAATCCCCTTAAATGAATCTATTAACTCTTCCTATTGACCAAGTTTGGTCAAGATATGTCAACCATAACTAAAGTTATTGAGTTTCAACCGTTTTTCTATTTTAAGTAACAGTGACCTTGACCTTGACCCTAGGGACCCCAAACGCATTCCCATGAAAGGTCTCCATAAACTCTTCCTTTAGACCAAATTTAGTCAAGATATGTCATCCCTAAATAAAGTTATTCAGTTACAACCGTTTTTCCATTTTTAGTAACAGTGACCTTGACCCTAAGGACCCCAAACGCAATCCCTTGAAAGGTATCTATAAACTCTTCCTATTGACCAAGTTTGGTCAAGATATGTCAACCATAACTTAAGTTATTGAATTTCAACCGTTTTTCTTTTTTTAGTCAGTGACCTTGACCTTGACCCAAGGGACCCCAAACGCAATCCCATGAAAGGTCTCCATAAACTCTTCCTAAAGACTAAATTTAGTCACCATTTTTCTATTTTTAGTAACAGTGACCCTAGGGACCCCAAACGCAATCCCATGAAAGGTACCCATAAACTCTTTCTATAGACCAAGTTTGGTCAAGATATGTCAACCCTAACTAAAGTTATTCAGTTTTAACTATTTTTCTATTTTTAGTAACAGCGACCTTGATCTTGACCCTAGGAACCCCAAACGCAATCCCATGAAAGGTCTCCATAAACTCTTCCTATTGACCAAGTTTAGTCAAGATATGTCATCCCTAACTAAAGTTATTGAGTTTCAACCGTTTTTCTATTTTTAGTAACAGTGACCTTGACCTTGACCCTAGGGACCACATACGCAATCCCATGAAAGGTCTCCGTAAACTCTTCCTATAGACCAAATTTAGTCAAGATATGTCATCCCTAACTAAAATTATTCAGTTTCAACTGTTTTTCTATTTTCAATAACAGTGACCATGACCTTGACCCAAGGGACCCCAAACGCAATCCCATGAAAGGTATCCATAAACTCTTCCTTTAGACCAAGTTTAGTCAAGGTATATCATCCCTAACTAAAGTTATTCAGTTTCAACCGTTTTTCTATTTTTAGTAACAGTGACCTTGACCCTAGGGACCCCAAATGCAATCCCATGAAAGATTCCCATAAACTCTTTCTATAGACCAAGTTTGGTCAAGATATGTCAACCCTTACTAAAGTTATTCAGTTTCATAGGCGAGTTTGACGCCGCCCGGTTGCCCGCCCGAACAACGACGTTAGCCATTCTAATAACCAGGTTTCACTATGTGAAAACCTGGTTAATAAATAGAATTCATTTTGTAACATCAATATTGTTCTACACAAAATTTTACATATATTGCCTTGAAGCTTATTCCAAAAACATAAAAGCCTTTAGTATTGAGTTTAATGTAATGGGTTGAATACCAAGGTCCAAACAGTTGAAATTGGTCAATTATATCTCGAGTCTTTCATACCACATACTCAAGAACTTTCAAAGTAGAAGACTACAAAAAGTTTAAGCAAAATGAAATTATATCAAAAAGAAATCTGGGACAAAGTTGATTATAGGTAGTCGGGTTAAAAAAAAGATCACAAGTCAAATCTGAAAAAACAAAACACGTTTACACAACACAGGTTTTTCCTCATTTCACATGTAAAATTTTATCAAAATGCAGACATTATGGGCAATTTTGTGTGAAGTCAATGTCAAGTCAAACACTAGGTAAAAACTTGGAAGAACCTGGTTCACACAAATCAGGCCACAATTTTCAACCAATGCTTTTACAAAATTGGTCTAACTCACTTTTGACAAATTTAACTCAAAATCAACAAAATCAATGGGCTTCATCTGCTGGTCATGACTAGCCTACCTTCTAAGTTTTAGGTCCCTCTGTAGAAAAGTTTACAAATTAAATGGGTAGTTAATAAATATTTGAATTATTAATCCGAGAAGATACCACTAAGAAATCACATGGTTTAAAAAAAGAGATGTATATGAGAAAATAGTGGACAATACCCTTGTGCTACTGATATGGTCTAGAGAAATCACATAACAGTTTTATTAATTTATTTCAAGTAGTTACATAAAAGGTTGAGACAG
Source organism: Mya arenaria (assembly GCF_026914265.1). Lineage (NCBI taxonomy): Eukaryota > Metazoa > Mollusca > Bivalvia > Myida > Myidae > Mya > Mya arenaria. The sequence continues at coordinate 32,639,799 of NC_069136.1, forward strand.
ACACATATTAGATTCTTCAATAATTTAAGGGCAATGGCAAACTTTACAAAAGTTTCATTAATTTCTGTCCAGTAAACTACATAGCAAAGTAGGGCTGGTATTTATAAAACCTCTTAAGTGATTTCCTCACATAAGTCACTTTCCTTATTTTAGTATCTCTTTAGTCATATAAAATGAAAAAATAAAAATTCCAAATTGTTTTATTTTCATTGACCTTATTGAAATAAACAATTAAATGTTAAAAACATTTATACATTTCTTTTATTTTGACATGACGATGAAAAATTTAAGAAATCAACTTAAGTTACAAAATCAAATGACTTAAGATGCTTTATGAATACGGCCCCTGGACTAATTTTAGATTTTACATCAAGAAAAGGGCAATAACTCTTTGTGCTACTGACCCCATCCAGATGCAACTTGCTGGTGTACTTTCTCATTATAGTTCTGTTCCGTAGTTACTTAGTTATGGCCCCAAAAAGACAAATTATAGCTTTATTATTTAAATAGAGGGCAATAACTCTTGTGCTGCCGACACTATTAGATGCATCTTCCGTGTGCATCAGCACAATATGATTATACATACTTGATAGTTTCATTAATATCTGTCCAGTAGTTACAAAGAAATGGCTCAAAACAACGCAAAAACTATGACACAGCCTTAATACCTTGGTAGAGTTTTTCTATCAAGCTTTCCTTGAAAGCATCGTACAAATATATATATTTTCAGTAGGAATTTTTGATAACTTATTTGCTTTCCCTATTCCATTTCCAGCCTAGTGCATAAAGGTTGTACACGCTTGATATATGTATCTTTCTAGTAGTTACATAGTATTAGTAAGGCTCAAGACAGACAATGCAAATTATATATCCCTCTACCAAAACCATTAAGTGGGGGATAATAAAGAAACAAGAGATGTTTGTCAAACATTATGCCCCCCCCTGAGCGCCATGTTGTCAGGATTATATGGACAATTGAATGAAATATGCATGGACCGAAATGACAGCTGATTTGTCGCTAACATTGTATGCCGTTGAGGCAGTTTTAAGATTATGACCATTCAAAGTTTGAGGATAGAGTGTGTTATGACCATGACCTTTGACTCTATGACCTCAAAATCCATAGTGGTCATCAGCTGGTCACCAAAAATCTAAATGTTAAGTTTGAGGGCCATGGGTGCAGGCATTGACAAGTTATCACACAGACAAGCATTTTTCGTTCAAGGTCACTGTAACCTTGACCTTTGATCCAATGACACCACAAATCATAAGGGGTCATCTACAGGTCAGACACAACTCCAAATCAAGTTTGAGGGCCATGGGTGCAGGCATTGTCCAATTATCACTTGAAACATTTTCGCATTCAAGGTCACTGTGAATCTGAACTTTGACCCAATGACTCCTAAAATCAATAAGGGTCATCTCCTGGTCAGGCCCAACTTACATGTCAAGTTTGATGATCATAGATTCATGCATTGTTGAGATATCACTGGGAGAAGATTTGTTAACTTTTTTTGCGTTAAAGGTTACTGTGACTTGGCCTGATGACCCCCAAAGTCAAGAGGGGTCATCTACTTGTCAGGCCCAACCTTCATGTCAAGTTTGATGGCCATAGGTCCAGGAATTGACGAGTTTGCTTTCAAGGTCACTGTGACCTTGACCTCTGACCCTTTAAATCAATAGGGGTCATCTACTGGTCTAGCCCAACCTCCAAGTCAAGTTTGAGGGCCATGGGCGCAGGCATTGTTGAGTTATCACTCGGGCAACCTTTTATCGTTCAAAGTCACTTTTACCTTGACCTTTGGCCCAATGACCCCTAAAATCAATAGGGGCCATCTACTGGTCAGGCCCAACCTCCAATTCAAGTTTGATGGCCGTGGGTGCAGGCATTGTCGAGTTAGTACTCGGACAACCTTTTACCATTCAAGGTCACTGTGACCTTTACCTTTGGCCGATGACCCCCAAAAACAATAGGGGTCATCTACTGGTCAGGCCCAACCTCCAAGTCAAGTTTGAGGGCCATAGGTGCAGGCATTGTCGAGTATTGACGCGGACAACCTTTTACCATTCAAGGTCACTGTGACCTTGACCTTTTGCCCGATGACCCCCAAAAACAATAGGGGTCATCTACTGGTCAGGCCCAACCTCCAAGTCAAGTTTGAGGGCCATGGGTGTAGGCATTGTCGAGTTATCACATGGACAACCTTTTACCATTCAAGGTCACTGTGACCTTGACCTTTGGCCCGATGACCCCCAAAAACAATAGGGTTCATCTACTGGTCAGGCCCAACCTCCAAGTCAATTATGAGGGCCATGGGTGCAGGTATTGTTGAGTTATCACTCGGACAACCTTTTACAATTCAATGTCACAATGACCTTGATCTTTGACCCGATGAGCACCAAAAACAATAGGGGTCAGCTACTGGTCAGGCCCAACCTCCAAGTCAAGAATGAGGGCCAAGGGTGCTGGCATTGTCGAGTTATCACTCGGACAGCCTTTTACCATTCAAGGTCACTGTGACCTTGACCTTTGGCCCGATGACCCCCAAAAACAATAGGGGTCATCTAATCGTCAGGCCCAACTTCCATATCAAGTTTGATGACCATAGGTCTAGGCATTGTTGAGTTATCACTCGGACAAGCTTTAAAATTATTTTACCATTAAAGGTCACTGTGAGCTTGACCTTTGACCCGATGAGCCCTAAAATCAATAGGGGTCATCTACTGGTCATGCCCAACCTTCATGTCAAGTTTGATGACCATACGTCCAGGAATTGTTGAGTTTTCACTCGGACAAGCTTTGGTCTACCGACGGACGGACGGACCGACCGACATGCCTGTGCAAAGCAATATACCCCTCTTCTTCGAAGGGGTGCATAATAAAATTGGAATCTAGATGCTATACATCGTAGAACATTTTTGCCAGCTGATATCGGATTCCAAAAGCAACACAACTGCACATCACCTGCAAATAGACAAAAAAAACCCTGTTCATTCAACATTCATAAATGATGAAACAAAAATTAACAACAATCATTTATAATACATAAAACTATACATTCACTTATGAACCATTATAAAATAAAATACATCACTCATGAGGGTCTGTGCTCATCTGGCTTTACTTATTTGGTCATTTTCTGTATCAAGATCATATATATGTACAAATTGAAGGATATCAATTGTGACAATTTCACTCCAGTCATGTATGGGCAAATCTTGCTGATTAAAGACAGGAGCCAAGCTCTCATGGATATCTTACTAATGTATAAGTTAGGAGAAGATCGGATAAAAAATGAAACAAGAGGCCCAAAAGGGCCTATGCTCTACTGGCTGGCTTTGTGTGATCAACATCACTGTTTTCGAAAAGAACCAACCTCTAATGGATATCTAGATACTGTACAAGTTTCATCGAGATACAATCAAAACTGAAGGCTGTATCATGTAAACAAGGAATTGTTTACAGGCGCACTGATTTTTTATACTATCAAGGCCCATAATCTAGGCATGCATGGGTGGATCTGGCTGGATTTCGAAAGAAACCGAGCTCTAATGGATATGTAGATACTGTACAAGTTTCATCAAGATACAATCAAAACTGAAGGCTGTATCGTGTTAACAAGGAATTTTTTACAGACACATGGACGCACATGTTTCCGGTGGGCATGGCGGGCGCATTTGCAAGACTACATGACATTATGTCTTACCAACATGGCGGGCACATTTGCAAGACTACATGGCATTATGTCTAACCAACTAAATTCAAGATAAAAAGAAATTCAGTTAGTGGTAAAAAAAAATTTTTTTTTATTTTATTTATTTTTTTTTTTTTATTTATTTATTTTTTTTTGGGGGGGGGGAGGGAATATTTTGTGGGAAATGGAGGCTTTATTGCCTGGGTATTATAAACAGCTGATACTCGGCAAAAAAATTAAACATGTAGCATTGTATTCTTAGCAGATGAGTGTTAACTTTCTTGACAGACTTATACAGTCACAGTACACAAAAAGCTTGACAGTTGTTCAGTGAATGAACAGTTACCTGAAGTGACAGCAAAACTATGACCAGCGTTCTCTCATGTAGAGGACCAAGGAATTTTAGCACCAAACAAATCAAAGTCAGATTATTGCACTCTGTATAAGCTCCATCTTCTCCTACCCTTTCTCGTATGTGGACCACTCCAAACAAATTAAACACTCTTAAACACAAGTAACCTAAAGGTTTCAGTTCTGATGTCTTAAATCTGGTAAAACTCATCCCCACTTTGTCGTTCTTTGGATCATACCTGAAAAATTAATAAAAATGATCAATTATATTATCAATTTCATTAGTTATAAGACCTGTTCAATACCGAACAGTAAGATATGGTATTGACTTTAAACGCAATGTTTGAAATAACTTACAATATTTTAGTTGGAGTGATAATAACTGGTCACAAAAGAGCACATTGTTACTGTGAATAAGTTGATTAAGTTTGAAGTTGATCAATGAATGTTAAACAATAAAGTAATCATAAACAAGAGCTGTTGTAAGACAGTGCGCTCGACTACATCACTTTGAGGATGTAATATGTGCCTGTCAAAAGCAAGAAAAGAAAAGATTCAGTTTCAACAGCTCTCTTCTTTTTTATGCAACAGTGACCTTGATCCTAGGGGCCCCAAACATTCAGTACAAACCACATTTCTATTTTAGCAACAGTGACCTTGACCTAGACCATAACTCTTGGGGCCAAAACACAATCTTATTGAATGTCTCTATAAACTCTTCTCATATATCAAGTTTGTTCGCAATATGTCGATCTGTACTTAAGTTATTCAATACATTTATTATATTAATAGTAGCTTTGACCTTGACCTTGATCCTAAGGGCCTCAAACACAATCCCATGAAAGATCTCTTTTTAAATATTCCTATATACCAAGTTTGGTCACTATATGTCAAAACGAACCTAAATTTATTTGATACATAAAGTGACTTAGAAACTGCCTTCTCATCAACCCGCCCGAACAATGATGCAAGTCATACTTATAACTGGTTTTCCCTTTGTGAAAAACTGGTTAACCCTTAAGCTGCTGATGGTGATTTTAAAGGCTTTGCAAACAGCTTGGAACCAGACCAGACGCCGAGTTACTCGGCGTCTGGTCTGGTTCCAAGCTGTTTGCCACTCAGTCAATATATCCCCAAAGTTGTAAGTAAATTGAAAGAAATTTAGAATAAACCAGATGACATTTTTGAGCAGACGACAATTTACCCAGCATGCAAAGGGTTAAGAATAACAAGAGCTATCTCAGAGACAGCGCGCTAGACTATTCTGCCACTTTTCAGTGTAAAGATTGAAAAGTTTTGGAGAAACAGGCATGGATTGATCACTGTAAAATTAGATAAGAATGATGCCTGCAAAGATTTGAGTAAAATTAAAAAAACATTCAGCCTTAAATGAAATACAGACTTCATGGAAATAGCATGCAATACATTAAAAGAAGGATGTATACAACAATGCAAGAGTAACCATACTTTCTTTAATTATAGGGGAGCATCAGTTTATGGGATATACAATGAATTGGTGGTTGTGCACAGAAAAATATAAATTAAAATTTATGTTGAACAAAACAATAATAAAATCATGCAATTTTAAAAGCTAAATGCAAAGACAAGTCCTACTGGATATTAAAGGCTGAAAGTGTCGGACTCTAATGACTGTTAATTATACTGTATGTTGATTGAGTATTGTGGAAATCTTACAACATCATAATTGACTGGCAAACACTGTATATTGTTGTTCAAAACAAACCATCAACACAAATAGAATTAATTAAAAAATAATTGCCTAAAGTTTCATTGCAATACACTAAGTATATGCTGAGATATTGACTCTAATGTGGTACGCTTGATCGTCGAGTACCGTTGTATTAAGTCTCAATTCAATAAATCATGTAGTTGGTGAGATATTAACCTATATGTGCTGACAATACATGAAACCTTGAAGTTGAATAATAAAGGGGCAAAATATATATTATATGCAAGACCGAGTTATCTAAATTGATTAATAAAGAAATGTGCCTGTCAAAAGAAAAAAAAGAAAAAGAAAAAAAAGTCTGTCAATGGCCTGTATAAAGGATAATATGGAGTTATGTAACCTCATTGTGTGATGGTCCTGAACAACTGGATGATGTATTAAGTCAATTGAATGAAGGGAATTGGAGTTATAAGTGAAAATCCCAACTTGCCCTAGAACTTTTACCAGAAGCCGACCCCAACACACTTGCCTGGGCGAGTAGTTAAGCCCTCCTTATTCTTCCAATAGTCGAGCTAAAATTTAAGAAAAATATATGGATATTTAAAAAAAGTCTAGATTTTTGGCCAAAATCTGCACTTGGTTTATCAATAAAACTATGCTTTTGGGCCAATAACTGCCTTTTTTATGAAAAGTGCAAGAGCTGCGCTTTTAAGCAAAAACCGGACTTTTTTTAAACTAATACCAACAAAAGTTGCGCTTTTTGGATGAAATTACAGCAGCTGCGCTTTTTCAGAAAATGCTTAGAATTTTGGCCAAAACCTTCAAGAAGAGGCCCAAGAGGGCCAATGCTCTACTGGCATGGCTCTTGTGGTCATTTTCAATCCAGAGCATGTATGTATGGGTAAAAGGCAACAAACATATTGTGTTTGGGTTTTCCTGAAAACATTGCACGTTCAACATCTGAGGATAGAAAGTGTTGTAAGCAGATTAGTTGTATGAACTATTTTAATATGTGCCAAGTAAAGTTCATCTGAGGAGAAAAAAATGCTTTCAAAACTGTACTCATAGGCAAAATTTCACTGCCGTAGCTTCAAAATTAAGAAAGAAGGTCAAATGGTCACACGGTCATCCGAGGACAACATTGATATTTGTTTGCAAAACTGTACACATGGTACAAATTTTATTACTGTAGCTTCAAAAATAAGAAAGAAGTTCAAGAGGTCACAAACAAGGTCATCAAAGTACAAAATAAAAATTGTTTACAAAACAGTACACATGGTCCAAATTTTATAACTGCAGCTTCAAAAAATAAGAAAGTAGGTCAAAAGGTCACAGTCAAGGTCATCTGAGGACAAGATTGATGCTCGTTTGCAAAACTGAACACAAGGTCCAAATTTCATTGTTGTAGCTTAAACAAGAGCTGTCACAGTATGTGACGAATGCCCCCAAATGTGACATTGACTTACGAACAAGGTCAGTACATGAAAAGTTGATCTTGCCTTTACGTGTCAAATACATATGGCAAGTTATTTTAAATTGCCTCTGAAAATACCACCCATACTTGACAACCTACACTGTTATGTCCTTATATTCAGAATTCCCTTGTGAATAAACACTGTGTATCTTTCACCTTAGAGGTAGGGACATGGGTCTTGCACATGACACGTCGTCTTCGTATGTGGAACACATGTAGCAAGTGATTTTAAAATCTGTCCATACAAGGGAAAGTAACAGCCCTGACACGACAACCTATACTCTATGTCCTTATATGCAGCACTCCATTGTGAATAAACACTAAGTGTGACCTTGACCTTTGAGGTAGGGACACAGGTCTTGCACGCGACACGTCGTCTTAGTATGTGGAACACATGTGGCAAGTTATTTTTAAATCTGTCCATACAAGAGAAAGTTACAGCCCGGACACGACAACCTATACTCTATGTCCTTATATGCAGCACTCCATTGTGAATAAACACTAAGTGTGACCTTGACCTTTGAGGTAGGGACACGGGTCTTGCACGCGACATGTCGTCTTGGTATGTGGAACACATGTGGCAAGTTATTTTAAAATCTGTCCATACAAGAGAATGTTACAGCCCGGACACAACAACCTATACTCTATGTCCTTATATGCAGCACTCCATTGTGAATAAACACTAAGTGTGACCTTGACCTTTGAGGTAGGGACACGGGTCTTGCACGCGACATGTCGTCTTGGTATGTGGAACACATGTGGCAAGTTATTTTAAAATCTGTCAATACAAGGGAAAGTTACAGCCCGGACACGACAACCTATACTCTATGTCCTTATATGCAGCACTCCATTGTAAATAAACACTAAGTGTGACCTTGACCTTTGAGGTAGGGACACAGGTTTTGCAGACAACACGTCGTCTTAGTATGTGGAACACATTTGGCAAGTTATTTTAAAATCTGTCCATACAAGGGAAAGTTACAGCCCGGACACGACAACCTATACTCTATGTCCTTATATGCAGCACTCCATTGTAAATAAACACTAAGTGGGACCTTGACCTTTGAGGTAGGGACACGGGTTTTGCACCCGACACATCGTCTTGGTATGTGGAACACATTTGGCAAGTTATTTCAAAATTATATGCAGCACTCCATTGTGAATAAACACTAAGTGTGACCTTGACCTTTGAGGTAAGGACACGGGTCTTGCACGCGACACGTCGTCTTGATATGTGGAACACATGTGGCAAGTTATTTTTAAATCTGTCCATACAAGATAAAGTTACAGCCCGGACACGACAACCTATACTCTATGTCCTTATATGCAGCACTCCATTGTGAATAAACACTAAGTGTGACCTTGACCTTTGAGGTAGGGACACGGGTCTTGCACGCGACACGTCGTCTTGGTATGTGGAACACATGTGGCAAGTTATTTTAAAATCTGTCCACACAAGGGAAAGTTACAGCCCGGACACGACAACCTATACTCTTTGTCCTTATATGCAGCACTCCATTGTGAATAAACACTAAGTGTGACCTTGACCTTTATGGTAGGGACACGGGTCTTGCACGCGACACGTCATCTTGGTATGTGGTACACATGTGGCAAGTTATTTTAAAATCTGTCCATACAAGAGAAAATTACAGCCCGGACACGACAACCTATACTCTATGTCCTTATATGCAGCACTCCATTGTGAATAAACACTAAGTGGGACCTTGACCTTTGAGGTAGGGACACGGGTTTTGCACCCGACACATCGTCTTGGTATGTGGAACACATTTGGCAAGTTATTTCAAAATTATATGCAGCACTCCATTGTGAATAAACACTAAGTGTGACCTTGACCTTTGAGGTAAGGACACGGGTCTTGCACGAGACACGTCGTCTTGATATGTGGAACACATGTGGCAAGTTATTTTTAAATCTGTCCATACAAGATAAAGTTACAGCCTGGACACGACAACCTATACTCTATGTCCTTATATGCAGCACTCCATTGTGAATAAACACTAAGTGTGACCTTGACCTTTGAGGTAGGGACACGGGTCTTGCACGCGACACGTCGTCTTGGTATGTGGAACACATGTGGCAAGTTATTTTAAAATCTGTCCACACAAGGGAAAGTTACAGCCCGGACACGACAACCTATACTCTTTGTCCTTATATGCAGCACTCCATTGTGAATAAACACTAAGTGTGACCTTGACCTTTGAGGTAGGGACACAGGTCTTGCACGCGACACGTCGTCTTGGTATGTGGAACACATGTGGCAAGTTATTTTAAAATCTGTCCATACAAGAGAAAGTTACAGCCCGGACACAACAACCTATACTCTATGTCCTTATATGCAGCACTCCATTGTGAATAAACACTAAGTGTGACCTTGACCTTTGAGGTAGGGACACGGGTCTTGCACGGGACATGTCGTCTTGGTATGTGGAACACACGTGGCAAGTTATTTTAAAATCTGTCCATACAAGGGAAAGTTACAGCCCGGACACGACAACCTTTACTCTATGTCCTTATATGCAGCACTCCATTGTAAATAAACACTAAGTGTGACCTTGACCTTTGAGGTAGGGACATGGGTCTTGCACGTGACACGTCGTCTTGGTATGTGGAATACGGAACACATGTGGCAAGTTATTTAAAAATCTGTCCATACAAGAGAAAGTTACAGCCCGGACACGACAACCTATACTCTATGTCCTTATATGCAGCACTCCATTGTGAATAAACACTAAGTGTGACCTTGACCTTTGAGGTAGGGACACGGGTTTTGCACGCAACACGTCGTCTTAGTATGTGGAACACATTTGGCAAGTTATTTTAAAATCTGTCCACACAAGGGAAAGTAACAGCCCTGACACGACAACCTATACTCTATGTCCTTATATGCAGCACTCCATTGTGAATAAACACTAAGTGTGACCTTGACCTTTATGGTAGGGACACAGGTCTTGCATGCGACACGTCGTCTTGGTATGTGGAACACATGTGGCAAGTTATTTTTAAATCTGTCCATACAAGAGAAAGTTACAGCCCGGACACGACAACCTATACTCTATGTCCTTATATGCAGCACTCCATTGTGAATAAACACTAAGTGTGACCTTGACCTTTGAGGTGGGGACACGGGTCTTGCACGCGACATGTCGTCTTGGTATGTGGAACACATGTGGCAAGTTATTTTAAAATCTGTCCATACAAGAGAAAGTTACAGCCCGGACACAACAACCTATACTCTATGTCCTTATATGCAGCACTCCATTGTAAATAAACACTAAGTGTGACCTTGACCTTTGAGGTAGGGACATGGGTATTGCACGTGACACGTCGTCTTGGTATGTGGAATACGGAACACATGTGGCAAGTTATTTAAAAATCTGTCCATACAAGAGAAAGTTACAGCCCGGACACGACAACCTATACTCTATGTCCTTATATGCAGCACTCCATTGTGAATAAACACTAAGTGTGACCTTGACCTTTGAGGTAGGGACACGGGTTTTGCACGCAACACGTCGTCTTAGTATGTGGAACACATTTGGCAAGTTATTTTAAAATCTGTCCATACAAGGGAAAGTTACAGCCCGGACACGACAACCTATACTCTATGTCCTTATATGCAGCACTCCATTGTAAATAAACACTAAGTGGGACCTTGACCTTTGAGGTAGGGACACGGGTTTTGCACCCGACACATCGTCTTGGTATGTGGAACACATTTGGCAAGTTATTTCAAAATTATATGCAGCACTCCATTGTGAATAAACACTAAGTGTGACCTTGACCTTTGAGGTAAGGACACGGGTCTTCCACGCGTCACGTCGTCTTGATATGTGGAACACATGTGGCAAGTTATTTTTAAATCTGTCCATACAAGATAAAGTTACAGCCCGGACACGACAACCTATACTCTATGTCCTTATATGCAGCACTCCATTGTGAATAAACACTAAGTGTGACCTTGACCTTTGAGGTAGGGACACGGGTCTTGCACGCGACACGTCGTCTTGGTATGTGGAACACATGTGGCAAGTTATTTTAAAATCTGTCCACACAAGGGAAAGTTACAGCCCGGACACGACAACCTATACTCTTTGTCCTTATATGCAGCACTCCATTGTGAATAAACACTAAGTGTGACCTTGACCTTTATGGTAGGGACACGGGTCTTGCACGCGACACATCATCTTGGTATGTGGTACACATGTGGCAAGTTATTTTAAAATCTGTCCATACAAGAGAAAATTACAGCCCGGACACGACAACCTATACTCTATGTCCTTATATGCAGCACTCCATTGTGAATAAACACTAAGTGGGACCTTGACCTTTGAGGTAGGGACACGGGTTTTGCACCCGACACATCGTCTTGGTATGTGGAACACATTTGGCAAGTTATTTCAAAATTATATGCAGCACTCCATTGTGAATAAACACTAAGTGTGACCTTGACCTTTGAGGTAAGGACACGGGTCTTGCACGCGACACGTCGTCTTGATATGTGGAACACATGTGGCAAGTTATTTTTAAATCTGTCCATACAAGATAAAGTTACAGCCTGGACACGACAACCTATACTCTATGTCCTTATATGCAGCACTCCATTGTGAATAAACACTAAGTGTGACCTTGACCTTTGAGGTAGGGACACGGGTCTTGCACGCGACACGTCGTCTTGGTATGTGGAACACATGTGGCAAGTTATTTTAAAATCTGTCCATACAAGAGAAAGTTACAGCCCGGACACAACAACCTATACTCTATGTCCTTATATGCAGCACTCCATTGTGAATAAACACTAAGTGTGACCTTGACCTTTGAGGTAGGGACACGGGTCTTGCACGCGACATGTCGTCTTGGTATGTGGAACACATGTGGCAAGTTATTTTAAAATCTGTCCATACAAGGGAAAGTTACAGCCCGGACACGACAACCTTTACTCTATGTCCTTATATGCAGCACTCCATTGTAAATAAACACTAAGTGTGACCTTGACCTTTGAGGTAGGGACATGGGTCTTGCACGTGACACGTCGTCTTGGTATGTGGAATACGGAACATATGTGGCAAGTTATTTAAAAATCTGTCCATACAAGAGAAAGTTACAGCCCGGACACGACAACCTATACTCTATGTCCTTATATGCAGCACTCCATTGTGAATAAACACTAAGTGTGACCTTGACCTTTGAGGTAGGGACACGGGTTTTGCACGCAATACGTCGTCTTAGTATGTGGAACACATTTGGCAAGTTATTTTAAAATCTGTCCACACAAGGGAAAGTAACAGCCCTGACACGACAACCTATACTCTATGTCCTTATATGCAGCACTCCATTGTGAATAAACACTAAGTGTGACCTTGACCTTTATGGTAGGGACACAGGTCTTGCACGCGACACGTCGTCTTGGTATGTGGAACACATGTGGCAAGTTATTTTTAAATCTGTCCATACAAGAGAAAGTTACAGCCCGGACACGACAACCTATACTCTATGTCCTTATATGCAGCACTCCATTGTGAATAAACACTAAGTGTGACCTTGACCTTTGAGGTGGGGACACGGGTCTTGCACGCGACATGTCGTCTTGGTATGTGGAACACATGTGGCAAGTTATTTTAAAATCTGTCCATACAAGAGAAAGTTACAGCCCGGACACAACAACCTATACTCTATGTCCTTATATGCAGCACTCCATTGTGAATAAACACTAAGTGTGACCTTGACCTTTGAGGTAGGGACACAGGTCTTGCACGCGACATGTCGTCTTGGTATGTGGAACACATGTGGCAAGTTATTTTAAAATCTGTCCATACAAGGGAAAGTTACAGCCCGGACACGACAACCTTTACTCTATGTCCTTATATGCAGCACTCCATTGTAAATAAACACTAAGTGTGACCTTGACCTTTGAGGTAGGGACATGGGTCTTGCACGTGACACGTCGTCTTGGTATGTGGAATACGGAACACATGTGGCAAGTTATTTAAAAATCTGTCCATACAAGAGAAAGTTACAGCCCGGACACGACAACCTATACTCTATGTCCTTATATGCAGCACTCCATTGTGAATAAACACTAAGTGTGACCTTGACCTTTGAGGTAGGGACACGGGTTTTGCACGCAACACGTCGTCTTAGTATGTGGAACACATTTGGCAAGTTATTTTAAAATCTGTCCATACAAGGGAAAATTACAGCCCGGACACGACAACCTATACTCTATGTCCTTATATGCAGCACTCCATTGTAAATAAACACTAAGTGGGACCTTGACCTTTGAGGTAGGGACACGGGTTTTGCACCCGACACATCGTCTTGGTATGTGGAACACATTTGGCAAGTTATTTCAAAATTATATGCAGCACTCCATTGTGAATAAACACTAAGTGTGACCTTGACCTTTGAGGTAAGGACACGGGTCTTGCACGCGACACGTCGTCTTGATATGTGGAACACATGTGGCAAGTTATTTTTAAATCTGTCCATACAAGATAAAGTTACAGCCGGGACACGACAACCTATACTCTATGTCCTTATATGCAGCACTCCATTGTGAATAAACACTAAGTGTGACCTTGACCTTTGAGGTAGGGACACGGGTCTTGCACGCGACACGTCGTCTTGGTATGTGGAACACATGTGGCAAGTTATTTTAAAATCTGTCCACACAAGGGAAAGTTACAGCCCGGACACGAAAACCTATACTCTTTGTCCTTATATGCAGCACTCCATTGTGAATAAACACTAAGTGTGACCTTGACCTTTATGGTAGGGACACGGGTCTTGCACGCGACACGTCATCTTGGTATGTGGTACACATGTGGCAAGTTATTTTAAAATCTGTCCATACAAGAGAAAATTACAGCCCGGACACGACAACCTATACTCTATGTCCTTATATGCAGCACTCCATGGTGAATAAACACTAAGTGGGACCTTGACCTTTGAGGTAGGGACACGGGTTTTGCACCCGACACATCGTCTTGGTATGTGGAACACATTTGGCAAGTTATTTCAAAATTATATGCAGCACTCCATTGTGAATAAACACTAAGTGTGACCTTGACCTTTGAGGTAAGGACACGGGTCTTGCACGCGACACGTCGTCTTGATATGTGGAACACATGTGGCAAGTTATTTTAAAATCTGTCCATACAAGGGAAAATTACAGCCCGGACACGACAACCTATACTCTATGTCCTTATATGCAGCACTCCATTGTAAATAAACACTAAGTGGGACCTTGACCTTTGAGGTAGGGACACGGGTTTTGCACCCGACACATCGTCTTGGTATGTGGAACACATTTGGCAAGTTATTTCAAAATTATATGCAGCACTCCATTGTGAATAAACACTAAGTGTGACCTTGACCTTTGAGGTAAGGACACGGGTCTTGCACGCGACACGTCGTCTTGATATGTGGAACACATGTGGCAAGTTATTTTTAAATCTGTCCATACAAGATAAAGTTACAGCCGGGACACGACAACCTATACTCTATGTCCTTATATGCAGCACTCCATTGTGAATAAACACTAAGTGTGACCTTGACCTTTGAGGTAGGGACACGGGTCTTGCACGCGACACGTCGTCTTGGTATGTGGAACACATGTGGCAAGTTATTTTAAAATCTGTCCACACAAGGGAAAGTTACAGCCCGGACACGAAAACCTATACTCTTTGTCCTTATATGCAGCACTCCATTGTGAATAAACACTAAGTGTGACCTTGACCTTTATGGTAGGGACACGGGTCTTGCACGCGACACGTCATCTTGGTATGTGGTACACATGTGGCAAGTTATTTTAAAATCTGTCCATACAAGAGAAAGTTACAGCCCGGACACGACAACCTATACTCTATGTCCTTATATGCAGCACTCCATTGTGAATAAACACTAAGTGTGACCTTGACCTTTGAGGTAGGGACACGAGTCTTGCACGCCACACGTCGTCTTGGTAAGTGGAACACATGTGGCAAGTTATTTTAAAATCTGTCCATACAAGGGAAAGTTACAGAGACGGACGGACGGACGGTGCGATTTTAATATGCCCACCTTCGGGGGCATAAAAATAAGGAAGTAGGTCAAAAAGTCACAGTCAATGACATCTGAGGACAACATGGATGCTGGTTTGCAAAACTGTACACAAGGTCAACATTTCATTTATGAAGCTTTAAAAATAAACAAGAGGGCCATGATGGCCCTATATCACTAACACTATCAGTAAAACTTTGTGCTACATACTTGTTGATAATTAAAGGGCAATAACAGGGATTTGGCTTCTCTGATGTATTCTGCCTATTCACATACTCACCAAGTTCTGTGATGATTGGACAAAAGCTTAAACAGTTAATAGGACAAGAGCAATTTTAGGTAATTTCTATGATAAAAGCACTATAACTCTCGGGTTACTACAGCAATTTTGCTAATTATCGAACACGTTCATACATATTCTGACCAAATTTGGTCATGATTGGACAAAGGGGCCAAAAGTAATTGATCGGACTACATACTGGTAACTTCAATGATTTTAAAACTATAAACTAACAATAAAATAACAAGAAATGCCGCAATGCGACGAAACCAGGTTTTTAATGATTGACAGAAGAACTTCAGCCTGTGTCTGTTTTTCTATTTTAAGTGACCTTGACCCTAGGGACCCCAAATGCAATCCATTGAAAGGTGTCCATAAACTCTTCCTTTTTACCAAGTTGGGTCAGGATGTGTCAACCCTAACTTAAGTTATTCAGTTTCAACCATTTTTCTATTTTTAGTAACAATGACCTTGACCTTGAAACTAGGGCCCCCAAACGCAATCCCATGAAAGGTATCCATAAACTTTTCCTTTTTACCAAGTTGGGTCAGGATATGTCAACCCTAACTTAAGTTATTCAGTTTCAACCATTTTTCTATTTTTAGTAACAGTGACCATGACCTTTACCCTAGGGACCCATAACACAATTCCATGAAAGTATCCATAAACTCTTCCTATAGACCAAGTTTGGTCAAGATATCTCAACACTAACTAAAGATATTAAAGTTCAACCATTTTTCTATTTTCAGTAACAGCGCCCTTGACCCTAGGGACCCCAAACGCAATCCCATTAAAGGTATCCATAAACTCTTCTGAAAGGTACCCATAATCTCTTTCTTTAGATCAAGTTTGGTCAAGATATGTCAACCCTTACTAAAGTTATTCAGTTTCATAGGTGAGTTTGACGCCGCACGGCCACCCGCCCGCCCGAACAACGACGTTTGTCATTCTAATAACCAGGTTTCACTATGTGAAAACCTGGTTAATGTCAACCCTAAGTCAAGTTATTCAGTTTCAACTGTTTTTCTATTTTTAGTAACAGTGACCTTGACCCCAAACGCAATCCCATGAAAGGTATTCATAAACTCTTCCTATAGACCAAGTTTGATCAAAATAGTTGAACCCTGACTACGGTAATTCAGTTTCAACCATTCTTCTATTTTTAGTAACAGTGAAATTGGCCTTGACTCTAGGGACCCCAAACGCAATCCCATGAAAGGTCTCCATAAATTCTTCCAACAGACCAAGTTTAGTCAAGATATGTCATCCCTAACTTAGGTTATTCAGTTTCAACCGTTTTTTCTATTCTTAGTAACAGTGACCTTGACCTTAACCCTACTAAAGTTATTCAGTTTCATAGGTGAGTTTGACGCCGCCCGGCAGCCAGCCAGCCAAAACAACAACGTTGGTCATTCTAATAACCAGGTTTCACTATGTGAAAACCTGGTTAACAACAGATGACCCATATTGACATAAAAATTATCAAAACAACCTTTCTGACAAATGTCCAGGTTATTTGGGCTGAAAATGTTACCTCTAGAGTGTTAACAAGGTTTTTCCATTTTTGGGCTCTGTGACCTAGTTTTTGATCCAAGATGACCCATATTCGAACTTGAGCTAGAAATCATCAAAACAACCTTTCTGACACATTTCCAGGATATTTAGGCTGAAAATGTTACCTGTAAAGTGGTAACAAGGTTTTTCCATATTTGGGTTTTGTGACCTTGTTTTTGACCCCAGATGACCAATATTTGAACTCATCTGAGTAATTACTGGGACATACATCCTGACCAAGTTTCGTGACAATTGAGGCAAAAATGTGACCACTAGAGTTTTAACAAACTAAGTGTGGACGGATGACAGACAACAGATAATCTTCGATCCTAATAGCTCACCCTCAGCCTACGGCTAAGGTGAGCTAACAAGTTGGTCAAAAGCATTGATGCTCGTTTGCAAAACTGTACACATGGTCCAAATTTCATTACTGTAGCTTTAAAATTATAAAAGTAGGTCAAAAGGGGTGGGGCCAGCTTTTGCTCCAGGAGCATAATTTCAACTGTTTTGCTAGACTGTGATGTTCCACAACAAATATCAAAGGTATGAGCCTTGTGGTTTGAAACAAGAAGATTTTGAAAATATTTCTTAAATAAGTCTCTAGGAAACTTGTGACCCCCAGGGCAGGGCCAGTTTTGACCCCAGGGGCATTAATTGAACAACCATGGTAGCGGACCACTAAATTATGCCTTATTCAAAATAGCAAGGGTCCGCATAGCTGTTTCAGACAAAAAGATTTTCAGACATTTCCCAATTTAAGTATACTTAAACCCTGTAAACCCAGGGGCATGGCCAGTAATGAACCCAGGGGCATAATTTGAACAAACATTCACAAGCAATTGTGTTTAGATGGATGCACACACGACTGACACTTCTGGTCTTTGGCCAATAGAGCTCAAAATGGCCTTTGGCTAATACAGCTAAAAATCAACCAACCCCTTTAAACTGTAATTTTGATATTTTTCAACAAGGGAAAAGGAGAGTACAACACAAAACCAACTGCACAACCAAAAAACAAGTTGTCTCCCTTTAATCCTAGACTTTTCATGTAGACTTGGCTAAAAACAGACTTGGCTAAAAATAGCATTTTTTTATACTTTCAAGAGCCATAATCTAGGCATGCATGGGCAGATCTGGCTGGTTTTTGAAAGGAACCAAGCTCCGATGGATATCTAAATACTGTACAAGTTTTATTGTGATATAATCAAAACTGAAGACTGTATAGTGTTCACAAGCAATTGTTTATGACGCACTGACACACGGACTGACGCACAGCCTTTGACCAGTACAGCTAAAAATGAAGAACACTTTTTTGGGCGAAAAAATGATAGCTTTAGCGCGCTGCAGCGTTTTGGGGGGCCTTTAAAAATTAATTGCTTTCAAACAGCAGGTTTTAGTTAACAAAAGCTTTTGCAGCCAATACTGCAATGCTTTTAGCTATGCTTTTAGCCTATGTTTAGCTTTGCTTTTCTGGCATGGGTCAAAATTCTTCAACTATACCTGAAGATATTCAATTTCAACCGTTTTTCGATTGTTTTAGTCAAGTGACCTTGACCTTGACCCCAGGTGCCCAAAATGCAATGAAAGTACTCCATAAACCCTACCTTTATACCAAGTTTGATAACAACATGTTAACTCAAATTGTATTTATTCAACTGTTTTTTTTATTAATCATTTACAGTGACTCTGCTGCTTGGGACCCCAAACGCAATGCCATAACAAGAGCTGTCACAGTATGTGACGAATGCCCCCGAATTTGACATTGACCTACGAACAAGGTCAGTACATGAAAAGTTGATCTTGCCTTTACGTGTCAAATACATATGGCAAGTTATTTTAAATTGCCTCTGAAAATACCACCCATACTTGACAACCTACACTGTTATGTCCTTATATTCAGCATTCCATTGTGAATAAACACTTAGTGTATCTTTCACCTTAGAGGTATGGACATGGGTCTTGCACACGACACATCGTCTTCGTATGTGGAACACATGTAGCAAGTGATTTTAAAATCTGTCCATACAAGGGAAAGTAACAGCCCGGACACAACAACCTATACTCTATGTCCTTATATGCAGCACTCCATTGTAAATAAACACTAAGTGTGACCTTGACCTTTGAGGTAGGGACACGGGTCTTGCAGGCGACACGTCGTCTTGGTATGTGGAACACATGTGGCAAGTTATTTTAAAATCTGTCCATACAAGGGAAAGTTACAGCCCGGACACGACAACCTATACTCTATGTCCTTATATGCAGCACTCCATTGTGAATAAACACTAAGTGTGACCTTGACCTTTGAGGTAGGGACACGGGTCTTGCACGCGACACGTCGTCTTGGTATGTGGAACACATGTGGCAAGTTATTTTAAAATCTGTCAATACAAGGGAAAGTTACAGCCCGGACACGACAACCTATACTCTATGTCCTTATATGCAGCACTCCATTGTGAATAAACACTAAGTGAGACCTTGACCTTTGAGGTAGGGACACAGATCTTGCACGCGACACGTCGTCTTGGTATGTGGTACACATGTGGCAAGTTATTTTAAAATCTATCCATACAAGATAAAGTTACAGCCCGGACACGACAACCTATACTCTATGTCATTATATGCAGCACTCCATTGTGAATAAACACTAAGTGTGACCTTGACCTTTGAGGTAGGGACACGGGTCTTGCACGCGACACGTCGTCTTGGTATGTGGAACACATGTGGCAAGTTATTTTAAAATCTGTCCATACAAGGGAAAGTTACAGCCCGGACACGACAACCTATATTCTATGTCCTTATATGCAGCACTCCATTGTGAATAAACACTAAGTGTGACCTTGACCTTTGAGGTAGGGACACGAATCTTGCACACCACACGTCGTCTTGGTATGTGGAACACATGTGGCAAGTTATTTTAAAATCTGTCCATACAAGGGGAAGTTACAGAGCCGGACGGACGGACGGACGGTGCGATTTTAATATGCCCACCTTCGGGGGCATAAAAAGTCTTTATATACTTTCCTATTTACCAAGTTTTGTCACAATATCTCAACGCTACTAATGTCATCCTTGAAGTTGGAGTGGGATGTAAACAAGAGGCCCATGAGGGTAATACAGTCAAACCTGGTTGAACGGTCACCTGCTTTAACCTGCCATATCGGGCCACTCCAAATTCCCCCCATACGATTTTACTATATAAAGTACATGCTTTAAGCAGCCAACTGTTTAACGCGGCCGCGGCCACTAATATTTGTCCCGTGAAACCATTAAAACACTAATTAGCGGCCACTAATCCCTTGTCACTGACACTTCCGCAAGTAATGTTTGCCAATATGCAGCTTTAATTGATACTGAAGTTGACGGAAAAGAACAACAGCCTTGGATATTTCCGTCTTCCAATGAAAATGCCTATAACATCACATGATTACCATGCATGTTTACTTATCCAGAGATCATGTTTATAACACGTCGGCGAATTTTCGATCAGAATCGACACATTTAATGAAGATATTTTAATAATTACAAAGATAATAATCAAATACCGGATATTATAATCAGGGCTTCTAAAACTTTGGAACCTCAATCGGTCCGGACCCGGCGACGACCCCCCACCCCCCCAAAAAAAATCCCCCCCCCCACACTCAAAAAAAGAAAGACCTGTTCAAAAGTCCGATTTTATAGAAATGTCATACATTTTCGCGACGTCTTTTCTGTCAATATTTTTTGCGATGTGGCAATTCGTAAGAGGGTTCTAGAGCCAGCATAGCCGATTCGGATAGTCATTAATACAAGTTTAATTCAAATGAGATTCTCATCGAGTTCTGCGGCGTTTCTAACAAGAAAGACTGCGATCGTATTTAACTCTGGCTGTCGGGAGGCGGTCAGACGACAAAAAGAAACAGTATTATGATTGCTTAATGCTTCTTTTGTGGGTCAACATTCAACTGATAATCTTGAATGATAGTATATATCTAGATTTATAATAGGGGCAACAAGCTTAAAGTGTGATATCGACAACATTTTTGTCATTATTGCGAATAAATATGACGTAAGCGGCGGACTCAGCTGTCAGACTATGTAGTTAATCAAGCGTATCGCTGTTGATATCCTATATATTATGACGTTAATTAATTCGGTATTTTAATGCTTTCACGGATTAACAATGACATGCATTTATCTTTAAAGCCGTTTTTAACCAGCAATGGTTCTTTATAACAATTTAAATTTAACCGTTTTGTAATCAACAAACGGATATCATGTAATGATCGATGACGACATAACATATTGCCATGTGAAAATATGGACCGATTTTAACACTTAATCAGGAAAGCTGCAAGCAGATAATTAACACATAGTTTGTTTAATTGTGTCTTCTGCTGATACCAAAACACGTGACTGGACCGATTGCAAGCGTCTGCTAATTAACAGACAGGCTATAGAGTGATCAGCGTAGCGGAAAAAGCAGCTGGTCTCATGGTAACCAAGACACTTTTATGGCCTATTGGATGTAGTTCTGAATGTGTGAATGACCCATGAATGTTTGTGTATTACAATTTCTACATCTTTAACTTACTTAGTCGTATCGGACCGAAATTACCAAAAAAATTAGAAAATTTCGGACCGATTTTTTTAATACTTTTTGAAACTGAAACCGGTCTGGCTTGGTCAAAATCGGTCCAGACCGGCAAATTGCCGGTTTTTAGAAGCCCTGATGATAATTATGAATTTACAGTTTGCACTTTACTTGATGGTGTGAAACGAGTAACGATGTGTATTCTTTTCCGTATTAATTTCAATTGCACGGCTTTATACTTCTACGAACGGATACTTACATTGCATTGTTTGTGATATTTTTTTTTTAATTTTGGTTATGGCTGACAATAAAATAAATCAATAGTGTTTGACTCTAAAATAACGTGTCGAGTGTATTAAATTATTAGAAAACAGCTGTAGAGCAAGAAGAACTGTGGACGGACTCAAATCAGTTTCTTGCTTATGCTAACAATTGAAATCCAAACACTAAAAGACAGAGGAAAATTACAGGAAACGAGGACTCAATGAACTTGTGTATTCATGGTTTTTGATTCATAGAGGGAAATGCTTGACATTATTAATGTTAATGCACTTTAAAGAGACAGAAGTTAAGCAAATGAAAATGAATGATTACTTTAAAAATTGAACTTAAACATGTACATGTAGTTGTGTGGACTAATTTTTGGCATTTTTTTGCTTATGTTATGTATTAGTTTTCATTAGGGATGCAAACGAATATTTGAATATTCGATCAAACGTTTGATATTCGAATGTCAAAATTGGTATTCGAATATTCAAAAAAAAAGACAAAAAGAGTAATAATACTTATTCTCAACAAAGAGAATAAAAACCATTTTGCCTACAACACTGTTGCTGTTTATTAAGTTTGTTTGTCCTGTTTTTACAATGACTGTCCTCTGAGGCGTGAATATGATGACAATACACTAAACACGCGCCATGTGTCATTTAGGGTCATCGTCGGGTACTGTAAAAAGTCGCCCTACTTTTACAATAACTGACTAGGAATCGGCTTTAACACCAATGTGTTGTTTGCTAAAATTAAGCTGTAACTCCAATAATGCCATGTGCTCCAATAATGTTGTTACATATATGTGCTTAACCTGTTTTCCATGTTTTGATACAATGTTCGTGCTTTGAAATGGAAATGTATAGAATAGCGTTTTAGGATATATTTCCTCCATTTTTTAACAATATATGAGTCAAATCCAGATGTGTTTTTGTTTTATTATTTTACTAGTTCCCAAGTTGATTTGAGTTTTCCATAGTTATATTTAGTAAATTTAGAGGTCAATCTCAGAACGAGGCTGCTTTTCCTACAGAAAGACCCTCCTTTGGAGCAAAACAATTTTTTAACTAGGAATCCATCTAGTTTCGCATTTTTTACAAATATAAAGGCTGCGGAATTGAAATTAATTGATTTTGTTGTTTGTCTGTTTATAATGTATTGTTTTTTTTTTCTTCCCAAAAATTGCTTATTTCAAAGTCTCATTTGGGGAAATCAGGGTCCACCGCTACGACAAAGTAGGGTAAAATTATCCTGACTATTACTTTAAGCAAATAATAATATTATAATAATATTCGAATATCAATTTTGGCATTCGTTTACATCCCTAGTTTTTATAAATTGCATTATATTTGTAATTTTGCAATAAAGTTGTTTTTTCTACAATTGTATTCAACCATCTTTAATGGAACTGATGATACTAATTGTGGGGTGAGGTGGTGGTTAAGATACATAATCAACCTCTGTTTGAACAAAGTTAAAGTGTCAGAAAAGTCCAACCTGGACTAAGTGGCCACCTGTAGTAAGCAGCCACTTTTCCCTTTTCCCAAAGGTGGCCACTTAATACAGGTTTGACTGTATACTGAACTCACATGAAAAGGAAAGCAATCAGTGAATCATGTTTCACAAAGGTCAAGAACTACTTCAACTAGAGAGTTAATTTTTATAATAAAAAAAGTTCTCTCCCTCTAGGAACATTGTCCCAATATGTTGAATAAAGTTACAGTTGAACACCATTAATCCGAAATCGTAGGGACCCAACAAATTACTTCGGAATACCGGTGTTTTGGATTAACAATTTTCCGCAAATGACAGCGTTTGTGAATTATAGATGACGTGAAATACTAAGTCGTGAAAATTGCAATGTCGGTTACACGTTACCAATAACATACACTCGGTTTGAGTTATCTTTTGTATACAAATTTATTTGTTGATTTAGTGTTTAATATTTGACAAATAATTCGTTATTTTGTTAATATTCTTCTTCATTAAAACCAACATAAAACATTTTAAACAAAATGACAGGCATTTGAAACATAGCACAGTTTATAAAAAGCATGTTTAAATGGCACTGAAATTTCATGTTGTTTACTCAGGAGCGTTTTGTTGATTTTTTTAAAGAATGATATGATGTCTCGCTGAACTCTCATTTTCTGACATCGGTGTTTGTAACATACGCGTGCTCAATGTCATTCTTTAACAAGCGCTTATTCTGCTCCAATGTCACCTCAAGCCCATGCCCGAGTGCATTCGCATTATGGTGTGAAAAACTATGACATGATCGAGTACGAAATAAGAATTTATAAATATGTGTGAAATACCAAATGGGGCCGTATTATTTATTTCGGAATAGCAATTATCTCTGAATACGGTAGCTATTTCGGATTACAGACCAAAAATTTAGTTAAACAAAGAAATAGGGACCAAAAAATAATTTCGAAATACCGGATAAAATTTCGGATAAACAGTGTTCGGAATAGCGGTGTTCAACTGTATATAAAATCTGACCTCTAAGTTTTAAGTCATCTCAATATGGTGAAATTTTGTGACATGTAATTTCAAAACCTTTCAAGCGGTTCAAGAGAAATGGATAGGACACAAATTATAGTTGTATGACCTTTGACAATTAAGTGTGACCTTGACCTTGATCTTATTCCAAGTTGGTTGTAACATGCCCAATGCACAGTGTCTAAATATTGGAAACATTTGCGGTAAGTTATTTCAAAACCCTCCAGGAGGTTCAAGAGATATTGAGCGGACACAATATGTAGTCGTATCATCTTTGACCAGTTAAGTGTAACCTTGACCATGAACAGAGCTGGTTGTAACATGCTCTCCGCTCAATATAGTGAACATTTATGATAAGTAATTAAAAATCCTTCAGAAGGTTCAAGAGATATGATGTGGACACAGATATGAAGCGGACCCAAAAAATATAGCCATATTACAGCCATATGACTTTTAATCTATCAGTTTGACATTGACCTTTAACAGAGCATGTTGTTACATGCTCTCTGTACATTGTCTCAATATGGTGAACAATTGTGGGTAGTTATTTCAAAATCTTTCAAGCAGTTGAAGAAAAATAAGGTGAGCACAAAATGTAGTCATATAAAAGCCATCTGACCTTGACCAATTAGTGTAAACTTACATATTTCTGTGGTTGTAACAAGGGGGTTGTAACAAGGGCTCTGCACATCAACTAAATATGGTGAACATTTGCGGAGTTATTTTAAAATCCTTCAAGCAGTTCAAGAAATTGACCTTTAACCTCTAAGTGTGACCTTGAACATTTGTTGGTACATGTAGTATCCATGATATGGTTCAAGAGATATGTAGCCATATGACCTTTGACCTACATATAGTGTGCCCTTTACCTTGAACCTAGCTGGTTGTAACATTTGCTCTGCACATCAACTTAATATGGTGAACATTTGTAGCGAGTTATTTCAATATCCTTTGAAATATTGAGCAAAAACAAAATGCAATCATATGATCTTTAACCTGTTAGTGTGACCTTCAACCGATCTGGTTGTAACATGCCCTCTGCACATGGTCTCTATATGGTATACATTTGTGGGTAGTAATTTCAAAATCCTTCAAATGTTTCAGGAGATATAGAGCAGACACGATTTGTGATGGACAGACAGACTGTACAAAGTTGTCTCCCTTAAAAATACATTTGGAAGGGCTGAAGCATCTATAGGGCCATAATGTTGTCGTGGGTATATAACCACTGTATAAGTTTGATTAAGATACAATCAAAAATGTAGACTAAATCACTTTCACAAGCAATTGTTTACAGACAGGCTTAGAGACAATGAACACTGCTCCATCGTATGGAAATGAAAGCAGCGAGACTGAGAGTATAACTTACTGTTTTTTAGGGGGCCTAACTACCTGAAAAGACTATTCATTGGTTCAATAACTGTCATGTTTTGTAAAACTTATCCTTTCATGGAGATATGACAAAAAAACATAAAATTTGGAGTCTACTCACTGGGGTAGTCTATGTCGAGGACAGTGTATGAAACGGAACAACTGAGGTAGACTGTATACAAAGTTTGCAACCTGCGGCAGGAAAAATAGAAGCATGGTCTTGCTAAAGTGGCCCAGGATTGCCACAACAGCAAACGTCATCCCAGAGAAGTAGCAGAAAGTGTCACCAACAAACACACGGGAAGGGTACCTGACAACAGAAATAAAGGAACTCATGTATTTCAGGTAGTAACAAGGTATAAGTGCTAGATTCACAACCAAAATAACCTAGCCCCAATTTCATGGAATATCTCATATCTTGAGCATATTCTGTTTAAGTATCATATTTTATTTGCAAAAACAAATCTGTAATATTCCAGAGTAGCTCTTTTCCATTGATTTTTCAGTGATTTCCACAGAATTATAATATCCAGCGATTGCAAGGGAAAATAATCTGATCACCCCGACTTGAAAGGATTCTTTATTATATATATAGAGGGCATAGCCAGAAGTTCGTGGAGAAGCTTGATAAAATGAAAACAATATGCAGCAAATCTTTAAAACTTTCATACAATAATAATCAGGTAATTTGAAATTAAGAATGCGAGTTTCATCGTAAAGCATGTTATTACGACAATGTAGTGATCACTATGGAAACAGGTGGTCGCGCATTCCTCCGCAGTTGCTAAAATAACCCATGGGAATATCTTGTTTTGTTGACCACTCACATTGAAACCAATAAAACGGCGCGAAAGTTTGCACATTTGACGTGACTTCAATAACGTGTGATGTCATGAAGTTTTAAGTCAGTGCGTTTGTTTGTTTATTTCAAAGGAAGCATTTTAGTCTGAACGGAATAGTTAAATTTTGTTTAAAATGACTCCAGAAGACAGATTGAAAAAACGGGCAGTGATACAGTTCTGTGTGAACCTAGGAAAAACTCCCATCGCAAACACCTAAACTGATCATCGAGTGAAACTCCAGTGAAGCGAATGCTGGTTTTTATTATGCTATTTGATGAAGTACGCAAAACGCGACAAATGCATTATGTTATAAGCCTCAGCTATGTTCTCCATTTAAGGTTTTGAGGCGTGACTTGTACAGGTCGATGGCATTAAAGAGACCACAGGTGTTGCATGATGGCTTCACCAGGATAATGCACCAGCGCATAGATAGGAGGAGCCCCAGACTACCGCGACAATCCAGCTTGAAGAGGAAAATCTTCCCCACTCCCCTTATTCGCCGGACCTAGCACCATGCGATTTTTTGCCCTATTTCCGAAACTTAAATGTGAACTGAAAGGTAAACGCTCTCAGGAACTACAGAGTGAAGCTCAGACACGCCTGTATTCTTACAAGTCAGATAGGTTCAGTGGCATTTATCGGCATTGGGTAGTGGGACATCGACGTTGTATTGCGGCGAACGGCTCTTACTTTGAGAAATTATGACGTTGATGTCAGATTCTGACGTTTGAACTGCGGGGGCTATACTGACCTCATGTTAATGAAAAATCGGTAGTTTCCTTAATATTGTATGTATCAGTTTTTAATTTTATACGTCATTTACAGCTGAAATAGATTTTATAGCGAGCAGAAATAAACAGACTCTTTCATTAACTGTAATAGGTGTTGGTTTGTTTCATCGACCTGTTTCTATACAAAGTCTATGTGACGAAACACGTAATTTAGTTAATGAGGTTCTATACTTTTCAATGTTAACAATATCTAAATACGGTTGAAATTTAAGTTCAGCAAACAGTCTATACGTTAATGCTCTACTTGAACTTTGTATATCTGCATTCCATTCTTGCTTATATTGGTCACTTAATCTTTGTTTAACATGATATAAAAACAAATTCATATTTCCTACGGTCTGGAATAACCAAGCATCGTTAAGTCCTAATTGTTGTAATATATTTCTAACATGCTTTGCCCAAGATGGCTTATTTGGATATATATCTTAAGTCATTTAACATAATATTATATACAAATTTAGCATACTTTATATCTGATGTACATATAATCTTAGTCCAATATCTAATGACATTGTACATAGTTCTATTTTTACATGGCATCTTGCCCAATTCACCATAAGCAAAGACATTTTGTGTCTGCAATTTGACTCCAAGTAATTGCTTATAAAATCTAAGGTATAATCTCTCTAAGACTCAGGTGCATTAGAATATCCCAAGATTTCACTACCATAACATATCACTGGGTCAATAAGTTAATCAAATAAAGCTAACCTGTGACTTACAGAGATGTATGGAAATTTAACAAGATATGACTTCATCGTGTAAATTGCTTTCGTGGCTTGACCGGCTTTACTTTCAACGGCTATATTAAAAGATCCACCTGTGGTGAACACAATTCCCAAATAATTATTTCAATTTCTTCATTATTATAAGTGATCATAATATTACCTAATCTCTGTCCTCCATTTTTAAATATCACGACTTGAATTTTACTAACATTTACTTTTAGCTTCCTTCCATCACAATATTCTTCCAGTATAAATAAACCATATTGCAGTCCCTTATTTGTTTCAGAAAAAAAACATATATCATCTGCATATAAAATGAGATATAATTTTAACATACCAATATCAATGCCATCATGGCCTTTCAAAATTAAAGTTTCTTTTAAGTCATTCAGATACATAGCAAATAAAAATGGGGAAAGGCTTTCCCCTTGCCTTATACCTAAGTTGCAACTAAATACATCACTAACCTTATCATTGCTTTTAACTCTTGATCTAACATTTATAGTAGGGATGCAAACAAATATTCGATCAAATGTTTGGTATTCAAATGAAAAAATCGGTATTCGAATATTCGTACAATAGTGCAAAAAAGAGAATAATCAAAGCGCTGATAGCGCTGCATGAACAGGGTTTTATACGGGTTTTCACCATTATGATTCACGATCATGTGTGTATTAAGTGGGACATCGACGTTGTATTGCGGCGAACGGCTCTTACTTTGAGAAATTATGACGTTGATGTCAGATTCTGACGTTTGAACTGCGGGGGCTATACTGACCTCATGTTAATGAAAAATCGGTAGTTTCCTTAATATTGTATGTATCAGTTTTTAATTTTATACGTCATTTACAGTTGAAATAGATTTTATAGCGAGCAGAAATAAACAGACTCTTTCATTAACTGTAATAGGTGTTGGTTTGTTTCATCGACCTGTTTCTATACAAAGTCTATGTGACGAAACACGTAATTTAGTTAATGAGGTTCTATACTTTTCAATGTTAACAATATCTAAATACGGTTGAAATTTAAGTTCAGCAAACAGTCTATACGTTAATGCTCTACTTGAACTTTGTATATCTGCATTCCATTCTTGCTTATATTGGTCACTTAATCTTTGTTTAACATGATATAAAAACAAATTCATATTTCCTACGGTCTGGAATAACCAAGCATCGTTAAGTCCTAATTGTTGTAATATATTTCTAACATGCTTTGCCCAAGATGGCTTATTTGGATATATATCTTAAGTCATTTAACATAATATTATATACAAATTTAGCATACTTTATATCTGATGTACATATAATCTTAGTCCAATATCTAATGACATTGTACATAGTTCTATTTTTACATGGCATCTTGCCCAATTCACCATAAGCAAAGACATTTTGTGTCTGCAATTTGACTCCAAGTAATTGCTTATAAAATCTAAGGTATAATCTCTCTAAGACTCAGGTGCATTAGAATATCCCAAGATTTCACTACCATAACATATCACTGGGTCAATAAGTTAATCAAATAAAGCTAACCTGTGACTTACAGAGATGTATGGAAATTTAACAAGATATGACTTCATCGTGTAAATTGCTTTCGTGGCTTGACCGGCTTTACTTTCAACGGCTATATTAAAAGATCCACCTGTGGTGAACACAATTCCCAAATAATTATTTCAATTTCTTCATTATTATAAGTGATCATAATATTACCTAATCTCTGTCCTCCATTTTTAAATATCACGACTTGAATTTTACTAACATTTACTTTTAGCTTCCTTCCATCACAATATTCTTCCAGTATAAATAAACCATATTGCAGTCCCTTATTTGTTTCAGAAAAAAAACATATATCATCTGCATATAAAATGAGATATAATTTTAACATACCAATATCAATGCCATCATGGCCTTTCAAAATTAAAGTTTCTTTTAAGTCATTCAGATACATAGCAAATAAAAATGGGGAAAGGCTTTCCCCTTGCCTTATACCTAAGTTGCAACTAAATACATCACTAACCTTATCATTGCTTTTACTTCTTGATCTAACATTTATAGTAGGGATGCAAACAAATATTCGATCAAATGTTTGGTATTCAAATGACAAAATCGGTATTCGAATATTCGAACAATAGTGCAAAATTCGAACAATAGTGCAAAAAAGAGAATAATCAAAGCGCTGATAGCGCTGCATGAACAGGGTTTTATACGGGTTTTCACCATTATGATTCACGATCATGTGTGTATTAATAAGGTGCTGATATGTAGCACAGCGAATCTAAGAGTCCCCGTGTAAAACAACCAGTGGCCGCCCCAGGTTTATTGAAGCATGATGGTAAATGACAAATTAATATTTTATTGACAATAAAGTTAATGTCGCTGTGTAAGCAGGCAAACCAGGATGGAGAAGAAACCAATCCCAGCATAACTCCATCCTATGGTGTTACAATATAAGTTAGGCTTGCCAAGGATTTATTAACCAAAGAAATAAAATAGAAATTTGTTGATCATCCAGGGTGAATTTAAAATATACACTAAAACCATTTCCGGTTGGTAATTAGATGTTGGTATTAACACAAACTATACTAACTTTGAATTTAAAACGATCCTTTTTAGGGCCACTGTTAAAATTTTAAATAGTATTTTAAAATAATATATACATTATTTACTAGGGATGGAAGCGAATATCCGAGTATCCGGATATCCGGATATCACGCAAGTATTCGGATACCAAAATGGGTATTCGACTATTCGTTAAGAATTAAAATTTCAATGAAATAGCTTAGCAGAGACATAGCAATTGTTATAAAACTTTTCAAATGAAATATTTCAGGTGATCAACAGTGTCTGTCGCGAAGCGGGTATGTGTCACAAATCGTCTGCTAATTGGGTGTTTGCACAAGGCGTGATATTGTGTCCTTGTGCAGCACCATGTGAAGTTCTATGACCTTGTTTACAATGACAAGTGTTGTTTTATGATCTCAGATGTGCTTAATTGACACTTATTGGCACTAGTTGATATTAAACGGATTGATCATTAATCCGTAGGAATTGATCGTCCAATCACAAGTTAAGGGTCGTGCAATCAAAGCTATTAATGACCAATCGCATTTTTGTTGAATATGCATGAAGAAATTATTGCCATCTGAACAACAAATACAAAAACAAATTTGTTTATCTTTTCACTTTTCAATCAAATTTCCATCATTTTGCATCTTGTTTTGAATTATTAATCGTTATTCCTGTATCACGACTACGGAAATATGCCTAGTGTATTTTATTTTTCATACGATATGTAAACATGTTTAGTTTATTGATAAATAAAAAAAAGTACACGCATGTAAATAAAGAATTTGTCTTCTTATCTTTTTAGCAATTATATCCTTCATTACAAAACACCGCAGAAATTGTAGGTATTGCATTAAATCAAACAATGTAATGAAATAAAATTACAATCGACTATCAAAGCGCTATTTAACATGAAACCTGCTGATAAATAACAAACTCGAAATCACGTGGCAGTAACCAAGCAACCACCTCGGCCGAAGTGACAATCAAATTCGCGAGGTGTTTATGTGGTATTCATCATGAGTTTTATGACTTAAAAATGAGTTGTTTAGATTTGATTATAACATTATAAATGATTAAGACTGAGAAAGAATGAATGAAAAAGTGAAATAGCCATATGACGAATTATAAATTAAATGGACAATTATCTCAAATAACAGAAGGTGGGTGACATATACTAGGAAATTTACTTATTATGAAAACATTTTGATACGAGTATCCGGATAGTATTCGAATGCTTGATACAAATATCCGGATACCGATTTGGTATCCGGTTTCCATCCCTATTATTTACATAAAAAATGGATTCTCAGCCGGGAGGAACGATAAAAAGATAATATGCAACGGCTGGTGAATTATTGAAACAGCATAGAAACAAACTCCACGAAGCCTTCCTCCCCGTAAATGTGTGGGGTTTAATAATAGAAAATGAAAATATAAAAAAGGGTGAATGCTTGTGCTATTCCCAACCAAGAAAATGAAATATATACACATCAAACTATACTCATTAGCAAGAGTTTGCCTATGTTTGCCTTATTATTCACCAAACAACTTCGAAAATACAACAGATTAAAGAGAAATAGTTTTTTAATTAAAATGATCAAAATTAAAATAATTGATTTCAAACAACTGTAGATGAAACACCTAAAAAAGTTATAAATCCGTGATATTTTCTCATATTTACACCAAACCAGCAAAAAAATATAACTCAATTCATTTCAATGAAATGCCATTTTCCAAAAAAAATACACAAACATCCGTCTATACGTAAACTATAAAAATATATAAAATAAAGTTAACATTAAGTATTGAAAAATCTTTAATTTCAAAACTTTTTTTTCCTTCATTGTCTATATGGTCAGCAACTCTCTTCTATTTCTATATCGTCAGCTAACTCGCCAGCACTTTAGTACGTGCCTGTCAAAATGGCGTGCGTTTGTTATTCCCACGTGGGCTATCATGTGATGTTTTAAGCGGGGAAACTGTACAATCATTGACAGGGCTTCTAAAACTTTGAAACCTCAATCGGTCCGGTCCCGGCGACGACCCCCCCCCCCCAAAAAAAATAATAAATAAATAAATAAATGATCCCCCCCCCCCCCTCAAAAAAAGAAAGACCTGTTCAATAGTCCGATTTTATAGAAATGTCATACATTTTCGCGACGTCTTTTCTGTCAATATTTTTTGCAATGTGGCAATTCTTAAGAGGGCTCTAGAGCCAGTATAGCCGATTCGGTTAGTCATTGATACAAGTTTAATTCAAATGAGATTCTCATCGAGTTCTGCGGCGTTTCTAACAAGAAAGACTGCGATCGTAATTAACTGTGGCTGTCGGGAAGCGGTCAGACGACAAAAAGTGAAACATGATTTATTTGCTTAATGCTTCTTTAGAGGGTCAACATTCAACTGATAATCTTGAATAGTATAAATCTAGATTTTTAATCGGGGCAACAAGCTTAAAGTGTGATATCGACAACGATCTTTTCATTACT
Organism: Mya arenaria; assembly: GCF_026914265.1. Classification (NCBI taxonomy): domain Eukaryota; kingdom Metazoa; phylum Mollusca; class Bivalvia; order Myida; family Myidae; genus Mya; species Mya arenaria. The sequence goes on from NC_069136.1 coordinate 32,673,031, forward strand.
GCGAATAAATATGACGTAAGCGGCGGACTCAGCTGTCAGACAATGTAGTTAATCAAGCGTATCGCTGTTGATATCTTATATATTATTACGTTAATTAATTCGGTATTTTAATGCTTTCATGGATTAACAATGACATGCATTTATCTTTAAAGCCGTTTTTAACCAGCAATGGTTCTTTATAACAATTTAAATTTAACCGTTTTGTAATCAACAAACGGATATCATGTACCAGTAATGACCGACGACGACATAGCATATTGCCATGTGAAAATATGGACCGATTTTAACACTTAATCAGGAAAGCTGCAAGCAGATAATTAACACATAGTTTGTTTAATTGTGTCTTCTGCTTATACCAAAACACGTGATTGGACCGATTGCAAGCGTCTGCTAATTAACAGATAGGCTATATAGTGATCAGCGTAGCGGAAAAAGCAGCTGGTCGCATCGGTCTCATGGTAACCAAGACACTTTTATGACCTATTGGATGTAGTTTTGAATGTGTGAATGACCCATGAATGTTTTTGTATTACAATTTCTACATCTTTTACTGACTTAGTCGTTTTGGAAAAAAAAAAAAAATTCGGACCAATTTTTTTACACTTTTTGAAACTAAAATCGGTCTGGCTTGGTCAAAATCGGTCCAGACCGGCAAATTGCCGGTTTTTAGAAGCCCTGATCATTGAGATCAATGAGATCATTGTGTCACGTGATGGAATGATGCGCTTTGAGTGGATAGTAATCCTTTGTTTACGTTTCGATGTTCATTCACTTTTGGGCGCAGGGATACTACTTTAACATTATCTTTATTTAAGTTCAACAAATTAAATGATTAAAATAGATATTGCGTTATGATTGCTTCTTGCTTTCTCAAATCTAGCTTGGTTATTGGAAACATAGCTTGCAATTTATATAGTCCACACTTTCTCAAACTATATTTTTGGTGGTAAAGAGGCAGACGACACTTGTTACTATTAATAGGCATTTTATGTTGTGAGTGTCGAGTTTGTGGATACACTGAACAGAGTTGAAAACAACCCTGTTCAAAAACCTTTTGCCTACAACACTGTTTTTGTTTATAAAGTCCGCTTGTCTTGTTTTTACAACGATATACCCCTAATGCCAGAGGTGTGAATGTGATGACAATACACTCAACACGCGCCATATGTCATTTAGGGACATATCGTCAGGTACTATAAAGAGTTCCCCTAATGTTTCAATAACTGGCTAGGAATCGGCTTTAACACCAAAGTTGTGCAGCATAGCCTTAATCGCAGTGATGATATGAATGCCATGTGCTACAATTATGTTGTGAAATGCATGTGCTTTAAATGGTTTTCCATGTTTCGTTACAATGTTCAAGCATTGAAATACAAATGTAATTATATATATATATAATATAGCGTTTTAGGATACATTTCCTATATCGTTGTACATAAAATGAGTCAAATCAACATTTGTTTTCGTTTTACTATTTTACTAGTTCCCAAGTTGGTTTGGGTTTTCCATAGTTATATTAAGTTAATTAAGAGGTCAATCTCAGAACGAGGCTGCTCATCCTATGGAAAGGCCCTCCTTTGGTGCAAATGCTATTTGACTAGTAATCCATCTAATTTCACATTGTTTAAAAATATAAAGGCTACGGAATTGAAATTATTCCGTATTTGTTTGTTTATAATATATTGCTTTTTTCTTCCTGATAATGAAAAAAAATCAAACTTATTTGGGGGAAATCGGTATCCGCCGCGCATACTGGCTACGACAATGTAGGGTAAAAATGCCCCGGCTATTACTTTAGACAATAATTATAGTAGTTAACTACATCTTCTAAAATATGTATTTTGGAAATCAAATATTCGATCAAAAGAATTACCGAATATTCGAATATCAGTTTTGCCATTCGTTTGCATCCCTAATTTATATACATATTTCTAACAATATCATAAATTTCCTCTCAATCATAGTTTGATAAGCTTGTAAAAATAGTGTTTGTCCTTCAATATAATCAAAGGCTTTTGTAAAATCTATAAAGGCAACAAATAATCTTTTATTTTTGTTAAACATATGCTGTAATAGTCCATCGACAACAAAAATATTATCCACAATACTCATTTTTTGTTTAAAACCAGCCTGTGCTTCAACATATACATTATAATTCTCTGCCTAGCCTGTCATCCCAATGTACTAAGAAGAGTGATTTCCCTATAGTTTACAGAGTCTTCCCTACTTCCCATTTTGAAAATTGGCACAATATAGCCTTCAGTCCACAAGTCTGGAAAATATCCTATATCAAACAGTTTATTAAACAACTTATGTAGGTATTCAAGTACATTATTGGGAGCATATTTAAAGAATTCATTAATGACATAATCAGGACCTTCTGAGAGCCCAGATTTCAGATTACAAGCTTTAACAATATATTTTAACAAGATCTCTTGATTCAGTTCATCAAACATACATGTAAATTCTCCATTCATATCACATGTGCTAATAAGTTAAATTTTCACAGGTGTTTGTTTGGATTGCAGTTGATGGGACTTAAATTAGGAGAAATAAATAACCATTGAATATTGCGAATAAATAATGTATATTAAATGATTAATGGAATGTGTATTGAAACATGCCAGAATGTCCGTATGTCCGCAAAGCCTAATTGTTAGAAAAAAATAATTTCAATTTCCGATATGGAAAAATAAAACCATGATTATTTTTTTTCAAAATATTTTAATTATAAAATGTTGAATATTACTGATTCTGACTCTATTCTTTCTGAATCTCTTATAGACTCACATATAAGACAGGCCCTCTACTTTGAGGTTAAAATAGTCTCATAGTCGAGGAAATAATTATGGTAGATGAAAATGGTCAATATTACGATGAGCCATGTACAGGGTACATGCACATGTTAGGAGATAAAAATATTCCTGAGTGTATTGTTCAGTACAGGCTCACCAGTTATGGTAAAGAAGTGCAGCACAAACTGCTGTATATGGTAGCATGAAGTAGGCACTAAACACATGAGCCGCCCTGCAGTCCCCTGAAAGTATATATGCAGTTAAATCAGGCATTATAACATATGAAATGGACAGAATCAAGGCCCATCCTGCACCTTTTCAGGACACATTTTGCCCATGTGAGATTTTTTCTCTCAAAATATGGGAATAGGAAATCTAACTTATTGCAAAGGTGAGGCCACAATAAATTTATCAGTTGTTCATCGATTTACTGCACCTCTTTTTCCGAAATGAAAATGAAAATGAATTGCCAAGATTGACTATTTAAACAAAACAAACCGGAATTATTAATGCCTGGTTGTGAAAAACATATGAGCCGCATTAGGTTTCAATGCAATACATGATTTATTCGAATTTCTATATTGAATAAAAAAGGGCCATAATTTGAATTTAATGCAAACTACAGTTATCTTACTTGGTTATTTAAGAAGATTGGATGGTTGAGTATCATTGTATAAAGTCTCAATGCAATACATAAAGTGGTTGCTGAGATAATAACCTATGTGTGCTTACATGCAAAACCTTAACCAGAATTCCTAAATCAAATAATAAAAGCCCATAAGGCCTTTTTTATTTGATTCTATGTTTTACGAACACCGCCGCTCAAAAAAACTCATTTTTGAAATAAAAATAAAATTGTGATTTCGTTTTTTTATTTTATTTCCGCCGATGAAACTTTATCGCGGCAAATCATTAAAAGCAGAGGACATCGCAATAGTTGTAAAAACATTGGTGTAAACATCTCTGAAAAAGTTTAAGCCAATGAAAAACATTCATCGGATTTGCAGGCTGGTGCTAAAAACCTGGTATCCGGTACCTGGTATCCCCCGGTATCCGGTATCACTTTCTGATACCGAATTATGTTAATATCAGATGATAAATTCAAGTATCCACAGTCCGTTATTAATTGCTTTTCGACAACCAATGCATACTTTAAATAACACAGTATCAACATAATCCGGTATCATAAACTGTGATAACGGCTTTTCTCGATATCGATACCTGGTACCGGGTTTTAGCTCACCCGGATAATCCTTTGCGGCAGAGTGACTTCCGGGTTATAACAGCGATAAATATGGACTAATTATCGTTCCAGGTTTGTTATTATTTATTTATTTTTATTAGATTTGTCAATTAAATGAGTTTATATTACATTATTGTGATATAATTGAATGTCATGAGCTATAAATCGCTTGACTGTTTACCTGAACAGTTTAGTTCTGGTGGGTGGGGTAGATGGTTCAGAAAAGACTGCGGTTACTATTCTTATTGGAGTATTATTAATAACAAAAAATATCTATTCTAAAACCTTTGTTTTGAAAATTAACACAAATAATACATTAAGCTGTTTTACTATCTGACATGTAATTATGATAATCTATAATGAGGAATCTGTATGTATATTACCAGGAACAGTATAACTATTTAATAGTCTTATGAATGAACATATATAAATCATCATCAATATAAATGATGTTATTTATACTGCTCTGTGTGTTATAATACTATGTAATAATTTTTTTTAGATAAATAAGTCTGAAAGTAACTTATTTTTTTTATAAAAAATATACTTTTAATGTTCCATTCTTTTCTTTACAGATATGATTCAAATATGCTGATGTTATCTACTGAGACCATCACTTTCAATGTAGAACATCACTACAATCAGTTGGGCTGCTAGATTGGTAGCAACATGATGTAAGCTAGTGCCTGTTGAAACTCTATTGTTGGTTGGGCATCTATTGCTTACTGGACCGCTATATTGGATGGACCATACGTGTTGGTTGAACAACAGTTACTATAAATGGATGGACCGGAAGTGTTGGTTGGACCACCAGTGTTGTTTGAACTGCTTGTTGGACAGAATGTGTGATGGACAACTAGTATTATTTGAATCACTGTTGGATAGACAGCTTTTGTTTTATCAGACAGCTAGAATCAGTTGATTTACAAGTTCCTGGATCGCTAGTTCCTGGCGGATAAATATTCCCTGTATAGAAGGAAACAAAAAAGCTCTTTTGCTAACTGTAACAATGACATGGTTGGTGAATTGGTATCAGACAATTTGCAGCCAAGACAACACAGTGAAGTGATAGCCGTTTCCTTAAACTCAAAATGGCAAATAGATTTACCGAAAATAATTGATTATTATTATGTCACTTGTCTATTATAACCTGCATTTACAAAGTATAAAGAGTGATTAATGAAAATATGAAGTGAACTTGTCAGATAAAGCAAAAACAAATGTGCACACTAACATATTGACTTGACATTAAAATAGAACGTCATAGAGAATACATCATAGCTTTTGCTTTTCTGTGTGTTTTTTTCCCGACCAAAAAATAAAATTCCAGAAATGTAATTTTATTTTTATTTTTATTTCCTCCTCCTCCGACACTTCACAACTCTGGCCGTTCGTAAAACATATAATTAAAAAAAGGCCTAATTTGCATTATATTCAAAAAAGTGTTATCTAACTTCATTAATTTAGTAGGTTAGATAGTTGGGAATACATACATCAAAAGTTTCAATGCAATACATGATGTATTTACTGAGATAATGACTTAAATGTGGTTACATGCAAAACCTTAACCAGAATTTCTAAGTCAAATAATAAAGGGTCATTATTTGCATTAAATGCAAACTAGAGTTATATTACTTGGTTAATTAAGTAGGTTGGATGGTTGAGTACCATTGTATAAAGTGCAATATATCAAGTAGTTGCTGAGATATTAACCTATGTGGGCTAACATGCAAAACCTTAACTGGAATTTCTAAGTAAAATTAAAAAGGCCCATTTTTTTGCATTAAATTCAAATAAGTGTCATCTTACTTCATTAATTTAGTAGGTTAGATAGTTGGAAATACATATCTAAAGTTTCAATGCAATACATGATGTATTTACTGAGATAATGACTTAAATGTGCAAAATTGCAAAATTATTGCAAAACCTTGACCAAGGTGTGACGCCGACGTTGACGCTTGGGTGAGTTATATAGCTCTCCTTATTCTTTGAATAGTTGAGCTAATTATTCTTCGAATAGTCAAGCTAAAAACCATCAATAGTCAATAATTGTAAACAGGGCTTCTAAAATTTTGGAACCTCAATCGGTCCGGACCCAGTCACAATCGGTCTAGATCCGCCCCACCCCCCCCCCAAAAAAAAAAGAAAGGCCTGTTAAAAAGTCTGATTATTTAAAAACGTCACACATTTTCGCGACGTCTTTTCTGTCAATAGTTTTTCGCGATATTGCAATTCCTAAGAGGGTTCTAGAGCCGCATAGCCGATTCAGATAGTCATTGATACAAGCTTAATTCAAATGAGATTCTCATCGAGTACTGCGGCGTTTCTAATAAGAACAATTGCGATCGTAAATAACTGTGGCTGTCGGGAAGCGGTCAGACGACAAAAAGTGAAACAGTATTATGTTTTATTTGCTTAATGCATCTACAGTGGGTCAACATTCAACTGATACTCTTGAATAATAATATATATCTAGATTTATAATCGGGGCTTCAAGCTATAAGTGTGATATCGACAATGATTTATTCATTACTGCGAATTAAAATGACGTAAGCGGCGCACTCAGCTTCCAGACTATGTAGTTAATCAAGCGTATCGCTGTTGATATCCTATATATGACTAGGTTCGGATTAACAATGACATTCTATGCAATTTAAAAGAACAATATAAATTTAACAGTTTGGTAATCAACAAACGGATATATCATGTAATGATCGACGACGACATAGCATATTCATATTGCCATGTGAAAATATTGACCGATTTTAACACTTCATCAGGATAGCTGCAAGCACATAATTAACACATAGTTTGTTTAATTGTGTCTTCTGCCAATATCAAAACACGTGATTGGACCGATTGCAAGCATCTGCTAATTACAGATAGGCTTTAGAGTGTTCAGCGTAGCGGAAAAAAGCAGCTGGTCGCATCGGTCTCATGGTAACTAAGTCACTTTTATGACCTATTGGGGGTAGTTTTGAATGTGTGAATGACCCGTAAATGTTTGTGTATTACAATTTCTACAACTTTGATTGACTTAGTCGTTTTGGACCGAAATTCTAAAAAAAATGAGAAAATTTCGGACCGATTTTTTTTATACTTTTTGAAACTGAAATCGGTCTGGCTTGGCCAAAATCGGTCCAGACCGGCAAATTGCCGGTTTTTAGAAGCCCTGATTGTAAATCAATCAAACATTAGGAATCAAGTATTATTTTACAATTTGGGGTTTTACAATACTATGTTACAGATGCACCAATGACAAACCCTTTAAAGAAAGAAGTTTGGAAAAAATTGATATACATAGATATACATAGAAAACAACTTCATTTTGGGCATTTCATATCAATGCTTATTTCATTTGTAATAATTATTTCCCAAGGCGCTCATATAAGCTTTGTCTTCAAGAAGAAAATCTTCAAGTAAACCGGCAAAATACATCATGCCTGTGATTGTGCTAGCAGTTTCATAATATTTTCTGCTTCTTTGGACATCCACAAGACAAGAAATAAGATTGGGGAAGTTTATCATGGCAGTTAAAACAGATTGTACTTGAGAATTTGGAGTGAAGAAAGTACATGAGGATTTTACCGTGATTCAAACTCTGGAAACAATAATCAGAGTGGCCGTCAAGTGAATCAGCCGAGTGATTGGCAGACCTTCTGTATTTGTGGACTTACTGAGGTGAAATGCTGAGTAATCAACATCAGCTTTCAGAACTCAATTCACAAGTGACATGTTAGAGAAGTACATCCTTCAGGTAACAATGTTCATATTACATGTTTTCGCAAAAATAGGGAAAATACTGACATGACTCAAATAATGTTCAGCTTGTTTTCAAACAGTTAATTTAACAAACCCATTGACATTTTTATGAATACTGTATCAGTATGGTTAAGAGGTCAATGCCCTTAAAAACAACAACACCTTTTTCTTTTTAAAAGGGGATTTTTTGACCTGGGTAAGGGAATTATTTATAGAAGGGAATGGGGCCGAATATTGGCCCCAAAAAGAGCTGAACAAACACTGCATTGTGTAACAATGTATAAAAACAATAATACAAGGTGGTGTGACATTCTGTATACAACAAACCAGTACAATTAGTGAAGTGTTCTTTCAAACGCACTGCTCATGTAAAACTACAACTATGGACAATGGTGATTTGATTTCATGCAGTACCTGTGTAAATAATGATAAAATGCTAACAGAACCTGCATTACATCAGAATAAAATGTGTTTTTCATCAAATATGTAAAGGTTAGGAATATATTATACAACTTTCCCCTTGCCTTTAGAATGTGTTTGTTTATTTTAATATGAAAATCGCCTTTCATTGCTTTGTTATATCTTTGAAATGGAAAAAAAATGTTCTTTTTTTTTTACTCCCTTATAATTTTTCTTGAAAATCAGTAGAACAGAAGATTAAATAGGTGTAGCCTGATAACCATTATCTACTCCGTTTCTCCACTTTGTTGATCAGTAAATATCTTGACGATGAGACATGTTGAAGAACTCTGCCTAAAATGTTTCAATTTAACTGGAAAATGTTGAGAAATTGTGATCTTCTTGCGAACTTTATTAAGTCTGCGAGCACCTTGATGACAGTAAACAACTTACATTTTGGTTGATTATTTATAAACTATTTAACATCAAATTTGATTCAACAGGGAAATTAAAGGTATGCAAGAAAAGTTTTAAATCATGTGTACCAATGGGAAAGCATTATTTAACATATCGGTGACTGGGCGGTATTGGACGATCATGTAAACTTTATATAGATCTATCTCTTACTGAATCATAGTTCAAAACTTAAACTTTGTAAGTTTTAAATAGTTCAAAACTAAAACTTTGTAAGTTTTAATTAAAAGCTGGTACTTGTCTTATTAGCAGTATGAGATAAAATCATTTCTCAAAAACCTTGTTTATCTTTGGCATCATATCAAAGACTGATTTAGGTATCCACATATAAGCTATTTCTCAATAGCTTCCTTAACAAGCAAGTTTATTCTTGATACCTGGTGAATACCATATTACTCTGATATTATTTGAAAGGTAATTGATTGCCAATTATAGAATAAATGACCAAGAAGTCATTATACATAAAATTATTTCAGTTTGTATGATGGTAATTAATTGTGAAGCCAACGCCAGCGTGAGTAGTAAAGCTCTCAATATTCTTAGAGAGTCAAGCTAAAAAAACTAAACACTTATAATAAAAACATTAATACTACAATAGCTGTTATTATTTAAGTACAATTCACACGAAAATTGTAGCATGACCTTCAGTTTCCTACAGCATTTGTTTGACTAGTGAGATTTAAACATTGGGCAAAAAGAATCAACACTTCATAAAGCAGCCAGTTTGGCCAACACCCTTCATTGGCTGCTTAACACATATCCCTAATAGTTTTTTATGGCCAAAGATTGAATTTTGTTTGCTGTCGCTGGAACTCAAAAGCAAGGACACTATTTTTGTGTGTGATTTTTTTTGCTCCAGTCAATACTCTATCCACATGTGATGTTGGAAGTTTCATTTCAATTAGACCAGTCGTTTCGGAGGAGTTGCACTAATTAAGTTTGTGACACTCAGACAGTACAACTCAACAGATCTCCGCCTAAGAATATATGGGGCAACATAACATTAAAGCTCCACTCTCACAGATTTACCGTTTTTCCAACTTTTATTTTTTGTCTTGAAATTAGCAAATTTTTTACATAAATATCTGCAAACCAGTGATGAAAGACTGCTAATAAAAGATCAGATCAAAGATTTTCATACTTCCATTCCAAATTTTATGTTTTATGGCTTAAAAAATAACGGTTTAAAAAAGAGAGCATAAAACATCCATTTTGGAGAGGAAATATGAAAACAAGTACACAGACCCTGACCAATATCAATGTTAAATAGATATAGTCAGATCCTTGAAATACATGTAAATTTAATGTTGTGCCTTTGGGGCTAGGGAAATCCCTATAAGATATTGCTACAAGACAATTGTGATGAAAAAATTGATACAGCATCTTTAATACCACAATTTCACCAAGGATTGTTAATTTCCAATTGGCCCGATCTGTACCAGATTATCCCCGATGATTTTTTTTTTGATTGGCCAGATTGTCATCTTGAATCGCATCCAATCATCCCCATTTTTTAAGCCGAGTCCCAACCAATGAACCACGGCGAGGGACGATTCACGGACGCTCCTCGAGCCATCAACACATCGTCCGAGGATCTGGTGATGGTCAGGTGCTTACACTCTGACGACACTACGCACGACCCAAGGAAGAGAGCGGCAATGGCTAAACGAAAGCTCCAGAGGGCTCCAGAGGGCGGGCGAGACAAGTGGACCTTCAGAGGACCCTCGGACGACCAAGGCGACCACAGGCCGACGGTTTTTGATCAGCTACTGTTTTTCAACTTGTTTAAAAACAGTAGCCGATCACTTTTGAGGTACCCGACCCTCGGGGGATTAATGCATTCGCACCAGATCTTACCCTGAAGGTATAGGTTAGTGCACGTTAGTGCATTCAGGTTCCCCAACTTATTTTGCAAAAATAGGGCCGATCGACTAAAAGAGGGATCCGGTACTCTCGAAACCAAAACAATCCTTGGTGAAATGGCCCTATAACTTACCTAATAGCTCAAGGAAGTTAAAGATGAGAACCGAGACAGCAATGATGAAGCTTTGTCCAGTCTCCAGGCCATTCACCCCAGAGAAAATGTTGATAGCATTTGTACAGAACACAGCCAACATCCCCATGTACAAATAATAAAACAAACCTGGAAATAGATCAAGCATATCAATGGAAGCATCAAAATGAACTCAAGATACTCAGAGCTTTCAAACATTTATCGAGATTACTGTGAAACATGCTTTTGCTATGTGAAAGAAATAAAACTAGAAGCACCGCAATGCGATGAAACCAGGTTTTTAATATGGGCAATCAGAAATTATTTGCAATAAATTTCTTGTGCAAGTTAGGATCCAGACCCCTTCAAAAGCAATCCCAACCTTGCTCTTCACATAAGCTAAATTTCATCACTATCCATCAATACATACTTAAGTTATTGGGTGGAAACCGCATTTTCTATTTTTTGTAAAAGTGACCTTGACTCCACAACCTTCAATCCCAAGCTAGCTCTTTACATAGGCTACCTACACACCAACTTTCATTACTATCCATCAATGCTAGCTTACGTAATTGGGGGGAAATCAATATTTGACGCGCGCCTGCCCGCCAAACAACATCTCTATTCTTATAACCTGGTTTTCGTTGAAAACCTGGTTAACAAGAGCTGTCAAAGGACAGTGAGCTCAACTTCATGGTGCTTTGTCTTAGAAATGAATACAATCTTCAAGAAACATCGCAATGGGACGAAACCAGGTATTCAATGATTGACAGAAGAACTTCAACCTGCCTTGTGAGGTTAAGTTTTAACTGTTTTTTTCTATTTTTAGTATCAGTGACCTTGACATTGACCCTAGGCGCCCTGAATGCAATTCCATGGAAGTCCTTCATAAACTCTTCCTACATACCAAGTTTGGTCAGCATATGCCAAACCAAATTATTCTATACCATAGGCGTCTATGTCGTTCTAATAACCAGGTTTCACTTTAGTTAAAAATATAAAGTGCCTGTCAAACGCAAATTTTTTTTTTATAAAAAGTTGATCAAGGGCCATAATGTGTATTTAAGGTTAATATGGAGTTATGCAACTGTAACCAACTGTGTGAAGTATTAAGCCAATTGAATGAAGTAATAGAAGTAATTAGTGAAAATTCCACCTTGCAATTAAACTTTCACCGGACGCAATGTACCCTAAAACTTTCACCCTAGTTCCAAGTCAATCTTGGACCATAATTTGTATTTAGGATAATAACTATGGAGTTATCTAACCTCATTGTGTAATGGTCCTGAACAACTGTTGAAGTATTAAGTGAATTAAATGAATGGTATTGGTGTTAATAATGAAAATGCCTATTTGCCCTCAAACCATGATCGTATGCAGTAGACGCAATGCCAGGGTGAGTAGTAAAGCCTTCTTATTTTTTGAATAGCCAAGCTAAAAAATGTAGAAATTGAAAATATATACACAAACATTGTTTGTCATTTAAACATCCCCAAACCGACAGGAGACATCCTTGAAGGTGATAACTTCACTCTGAATTAATCAAATTTATGTTTTATCTACATCAAAGATAAGTCGATCTGCTGTCTTTTTCTAATGAAATAATTGTCACACTTCTGCTTCAAAGAGCCATTATCGTTTAAGTATGTCATTGTTCAGTAACTCCGCAAAGCCATAACATAAAATTAATTAACCTAGTTGTGTGCATAAAACGGCCATTTAAGAAACAACTTAGATAGCTGCAACAAGATAGTTACATAGTTATCAAAATGTTTATAGGTTGGAGTGGGGGTAGGTCGATTTCGACGGGTCCGGACCGGTTGAGGTTCCAAACTTTTAGAAGCCCTGATTAATATAGTATGATTTAGATTAGCTTAAACATGGATCAATGGTATTGCAAAAATAAATGCATGAAATATTTAACTGATTTATGTCCAGATTTACTAAAAGACAACATTTCTGTTTTATACTATTGATGGTTATGCAGCGGCGTTTCACAAATACTCAAGCGCGTACTACTAAAAAAATAACTGAAAATATAACAAACGTTTTAATGGCGACATTTCATATAAAAAAAACCAACCCTTACCCGGGTAAGGCACAATGGTACCAATAGTAGTAACATGTAAAGCAAATGTTACAGTTCTGTACAAGAAGTAATGGTTAAAAAGAGTCTGAAATGTTTCATCTTTATTTGAATTTCACATGTGATTTGTGTAAAATATAAACATTTTTAAAAGCACAAAAAGTCATGAAATACAAAAAAAGATTCACCTGTAACCCCACCACAAACTGTATGCGAGTACATGCTAAATGTTTCTAGGTATGCCCCTGTCATGTATATTAATTTGCATAAAATAGCATTTGTAAAGCAGATATTTGTTTGACAACTTACTGGGTTAGTTTCTCACAGCCTTAAGATTTAAGTTTGAAGGTAAAATTATTTTGCCATTTGCTGGACTAGATAAATCGGTAGAAAATCTGCGTTTACTTTACCTAGGTTTACATCAAATCCAAACAGTGCTCTAAATGGCTTTGGCACGATGATGATGGTGGAATTAAAATTGACAAAATAGACCATAAGGAGTGGAAGAGAAGCCATTGTGGGGAGCCAGAGCTTGTGTCTCCACTTGAGTGCAAGGACATCATCAGCAAAACCAAGAAATATCATACAGCAAATGGACAGCAACGCTGCTATATACTCTATATACTGAAAAACAGAAAACACATTAATTTGAAGATATGATGTGCAGGATTAATATTTAAATTTCATGGTAAAAAATAGCTAGTGCTCTTCAAATTAAGACACGTGAAACCGAACGGAACTACTGGTGCAATTTCTTCCTAAAAGCATGAAGCCCTTTTGCAGGTATATTTTAGTATCAATTAACTTATTTCCAACAAGAGGCTCATAAGGGCCTATGCTCTACTGGCATGGCTCGTGTGGTCATTTTCAATCCAGAGCATGTATGTATGGGTAAAAGGCAACAAACATATAGTTCACGTTTTGTGTTTGGGTTTTCCTGAAAACATTGCACGTTTAACATCTGCGGACAGGAAGTGTTGTAAGCAGATTAGTTGCATGAACCATTTTAATGACTTTTTAGTCATCTGACAAAAGAAAAAAATGCTTTCAAACTGTACTCATGGTCAAAATTTCATTTCTGTAGCTTTAAAAATAAAAAAAAGTTGGTCAAAAGGTCAAAGTCAAGGTCATCCGAGAACAACGTTAATGCTCGTTTGCAAAACTGTACACATGGTCCAAATATCATTGCTGTAACTTTAAAAATAAAAAAGAAGGTCAAAAGGGGTGGGGCCAGCTTTGGCCCCAGTGGCATAATTTCAAATGTTTTGCTATACAGTCATCATATGATGCCCCACAACAAATATCAAAGCAGGGCTCGACATTAACGGTGGTCCGATGGTCCGGGACCACCAGATTCATGGTCCTGACCAGTAGAAACCAGTTCTGGCTAGTCCGACTGGACCAGTGAAATTTCCAAGAAGAAATAATTTAATCAGAAATGTTAAGCACGATCCCTGACTAAATCTGACAATATGTATAATCCAACAAATAAATGCAGTGCAAGCAGCGTTCGTTGTTTTTATTTACATTCCCTTGCGCATGCGTTACATCTGCGACCGGAAGTAAACAGCACAGAACAGTTTACGATAGCTGTGAAATCATCGGAATTAGGTCAATCTTTATTACGATGTAAAATTCCAGTAACTTATTTTAGCAAATCATTTCGTCCATATTTATAGCACTGAATTTGGTTTTTAAGAATTTATCGTATGCATAGTAAATTAAAGCCATTTGCTAATGTGATTGACAAATTTTAATGTACATTCAAGTCAGATATGTACTATATATCTTTTATTGCTGCCTGATAATCCAACGTATATTCTAGTCAATCCTCATACTATTGTTTCATTGTTGTAATGTTAACCAGTTAAAGTTTTATATTAAAATTAAAAGCTCACTATTATTTTCATCATGTGTGTATATAATAAACCTTCACAGGCAAAGAATTTTAAATCATATCATCAAAAAGTATCAATTTGGTCAGGACCAGTGGATATTAGGTCAGGACCAGTAGAAAATATATCTACTAGTCCGAATGGACCAGTGGATTTAAAAGTTAACGTCGAGCCCTGTATGAGTCTTGTGGTTTGAAACAAGAAGATTTTGAAAATATTTCTTAAATAAGTCGCTAGGAATCTTGTGACCCCCGGGGCTGGGCATTAATCTGAACAACCATGGTAGCAGACCACTAAATTATGCCTTATTCAAAATAGCAAGTGTCTGCATAGCTGGTTCAGACAAAAAGATTTACAAACATTCCCAATTTAAGTATATCAAACCTGTGAGCCTCCGGGATGGCCAGTAATGACCCCAGGGGTATAATTTGAACAAACATTCACAAGCAATAAAATTATTGTTCTTAGATGGATGCGCGAACACACAAAAAGATTTTAAACATTTCCCAATTGAAATATACCAAACCTGTGAACCCTAGGGTTTGGCCAGTAATGACCCTGGGGGCATAATTTGAACAATCATTCACAACCAATTCTGTTTAGATGAATGCGAGAACTAAACACTTTGGCCAATAGAGCTAAAAAAGGCCTTTGGCCTTTCAACAAGAACAAGGCTAAGTAATTCACAAAATCAACTGCAGAATCAAAAAAGCAAGTTGTCTCCCTATCATCCTAGACTTTACTTTACATGTGAACTTGACTAAAAATAGACAATTTCGGTCATGCAGACTTGGCTAAAAATAGGTTAGCTAAAAATAGCATTTCTTTAAAATTTCAAGGCCCATAATCTAGGCATGCATGGGCGGATCTGGCTGGTTTTTGAAAGGAACTAAGCTCTGATGGATATCTAAATACTGTTCAAATTTTATCGAGATACAATCAAAACTGAAGACTGTATCGTGTTCACAACCAATTGTTTACACATAGCATTTTTTTATACTATCAAGGGCCATAATCTAGGCATGCATGGGCGGATCTTGCTGGTTTTCGAAAGGAACCGAGCTCTAATGGATATCTAGATACTGTACAAGTTTCATCGAGATACAATCAAAAATGAAGACTGTATTGTGATCACAAGCAATTGTTTACAGATGCACGGACGAACATACTACGTACACAATACCATCGCATAAGCTCTTCTGGCCTTTGGCCAGTAGAGCTAAAAACTAGGGATTCTCCCACCATTTGAAAACATCACCTGTTTAATACTGAGTTGAAGGAGTACCCTGGGAGTACCCTTAGAGTACCCTGCTTAAAAATACATATTGAAGATAATCAAATAAATCTATGAAACATACCTGGTAATTTAAAAAAAATATATATTTCTGTTACAGGTACCTCATGATGTGGAAACTTTGCATTAGTTGGATCAGCCAGGTGCTTGTAGAAAGGTACTGGGATAAAGAGGAACATGATCACCAGGAACACAGCTCCACATATTACACCCATTGCCTCAGGGCTGAAAAACATGGAACACACTACATTTTCATGGAATTGAACAAGAGAGCATCAAAACATTTTGACCTGGTGACCTAGTTTGAGGCCATGAGTCTTTGTCAAGTACAACAGTAACAATAGATCATAATAATCAAAGCAACCATTTATAAACATTATTTGTAAAACTTGAGTAAATTAATGTTTTATTGCTTAAACCGTTACTAACGGTTTAAGAACAAGAGGGCCATGATGGCCCTAAACCGCTCACCTGAGTAAAAGAGTTTAACGTTTGTTATCAATATATATTGATATTTGTTCTCGAAGAATATTGAAAAACATACTGATCAAACATGTTGCCTGGATAATCACTAACAGGACTTGTCACAGTTGCCTGCACACTGACAGGACTTGTCAATTGACTGCATACTGGCAGGATTTCGTTCAGTTGCCTGCACACTGACAGGACTTGATGATTGACTGCACACTGACAGAATTTGATACTCATACCTGCGCACTGACAGGACTAGTGTTGGGAATCGGACAGAAAAATTACTATCAATAATCGGTCAAATGAAACCCATCAATGATTAATCGATTCAATTATAATTTGATTAACTTTGGCCATCATATTAAAGGCATACAGATACAGTGCATGCACCAGTTTTAAGAACCAATGTTCCCTTACAATATTGTTTGTAGATTTCTTTATATAAATTACATTATTTATTCAGAAAGCGACTATCATTTAGTGATGACAAGTTGAAGATCAATTGTCGATTATAATTAATCACATGGCACAGCGCTAGACAGGACTTTGTTCAGTTGCCTACACACTGACAGGACTTTATATTTGACTGCACACTGACAGCTATTGGTACAGATACCTGCACACTGACAGGACTTTTTTCAGTTGGGCCTAAAAAAAAAATTGTTTGGTTAGGGTTACATCCTTTTCAAAAATAGGTAGGGTAGGTAGGCTTTTTATTTTTTTTTATTTATTTTTTTTATTAGGCTTTATATAAGAATGTCATTTTCATCATTGAAGAATGGTGTTAAAGTTATCTTCTGTATAAGCATTTAAGGTTTTAAACTTCATATTGAAAAGCAAAAAAAAAAAAAGAAAAACATTTTTTTTTTTTTTTTTTTTTAGTTTTTCATTTTTTTTTCAAACTGACTATAAAAACGTTAGGGTCGGCGCCTATTCCGTAGGTTGGGTCGGGTAACCCGAACCAAATGTATTTTTTTTTTAGGCCTTGCCTGCACACTGACAGGACTTTGTTCAATTGCCTGCACACAAACAGGACTTCGTTCAATCGCTGCACACTGACACAACTATGTTAAATTGCTTGCACACTGAAAGAACTTTAAGTATAGATACACCAATAACAAACAGTGCACCTTCCAATAAAATCAATAAACTTTCTTAAGCTCTAAAAATCAAATATCAGATCACATACAACACCTTCAACTAATATCATTGCTTCTTCCATCTAGGTCAACATCATCTTCTGTTCAGAATCATTTTTTTCTTTAAATTCATTAAGGCTTATTCACTATCCACACAGAAGATATAATTGTAGCTTAGAATAATCTACATGAAGTTCAATGGAAAAGTCTCATTATTGAATTAATCATAAAGTAAAAATGAAATTTCTTCTAAAGAATAAAGTGTATAAACGCCGATCACAATAGCTCACCTTAAGCACTTCGTGCTCTGGTGAGCTAAAAATGCATAAAACATCAATTTTTGAACTTAAATATAACAAGAGCTGTCACAGAGACAGCGCGCTCGACTATTCCGCTTCTTTTCAGTGTAAGGATTGAAAAGTTTTGGCGGAACATGCATGGATCACTGTTAGATAAGATTTCAATGCGATACATGATGTGCTGAGATATTAACATAAATGTGGTAACATGCAAAATTTTAACCAGATTTTTTGAGTCTTATAATACAGGGCCATTATTTGCAAAATACAGTTATCTAACTTGGTTATTCAATAAGGTTGGGTGGTTGTACCATTGTATAAAGTCTCAATGCAATACATCAAGTAGTTGCTGAGATATTAACCTATGTGTGCTTACATGCAAAACCTTACCCAGGATTTCTAAGTAAAATTAAAAAGGCCCATAATTAGCATTGTATTCAAAAAAGTGTTATCTTACTTCATTAATTTAGTAGGTTAGATAGTTGGGAATACATATCTTAAGTCTCAATGCAATACATCAAGTAGTTGCTGAGATATTAACCTATGTGTGCTTACATGCAAAACCTTAACCAGGATTTCTAAGTAAAATTAAAAAGGCCCATAATTAGCATTGTATTCAAAAAAGTGTTATCTTACTTCATTAATTTAGTAGGTTAGATAGTTGGAAATACATATCTTCAGTTCCAATGCAATACATGATATATTTGCTGAGATATTGACTTAAATGTGTGGTTACATGCAAAACCTTAACCAGAATTTCTAAGTCGAATAATAAAGGGCAATTATTTGCATTAAATGCAAACTAGAGTTATCTAACTTGGTTAATTAAGTAGGTTGGATGGTTAAGAACCATTGTATCAGGTCTCAATGCAATACCTCAAGTAGTTGCTGAGATATTAACTTATGTGTGCTTGCACGCAAAACCTTAACCAAGGCAGTCTTCCCGAAATTATAAAAATTCTGCCTGTCCTCCGGACAGGCACTTTGGAAGTTTTTGCCTGTACAAAAAAAGATTTGGCTGTCCGAACAAATATGTCATTACATAGTATACATAAAAAGTGAAAAAATGAATGTCAACTGTTTTTAATGCTTTCCTGATTTAGTTCACAAAAAACAACATCTAAGCACTACATTGACATGTTGTTTAGTAAAAATGAACTCAATTGGTCTCGCAAAAAATATTTAAACACTGCCGCCATTTAAGTGCTTTCTTGTTTTTGGTTGTCCGGTAATTCCACCAACCCCTGCCATTTTGACTGCAGACGAAGTAAATTGAGTGCCAACAATTTTTATTGTACTTTGTTGTAAACCAAGAACCAATCAAAATAGTTGTAATAAAATGCTGTTTACTGATGAATCTTATTTACTCATTTATCCTCGGGAATCAACATCATGACTGGTTATCAGAAATCCGAAATGGTCGACTTTTGGCGATGTTATGTGATGTCAATATCAGTATGAGATCGACTAACTACCGCAAAAGCAAATAATCAGCGAAAGTTTTTATAGATATTTCGCTTTCAAATACCTTTTCGCTATTTAGTTGTCTCAAAATATGTCGGTCATCCGGACCGTCATTTTCGGAAGAGCTGCCGGACCCGTATAAAATTTGCCGGACATGTCCGGCAGACTGGCACACTTCGGGAAGACTGCCAAGGTGTGACGCCAACGCCAACGCCTGGGTGAGTAGTATAGCTCTCCTTATTCTTTGAATAGTCGAGCTAAAAATCTGCAATCTATTTTTTCAGCAGTCTTAAGTACTGTCAAATGTTGTAGTGATTAAGGTTATCCAGACATTATATTGATATTTGTTTTCAAAACTGTACACATGTTCCAAACTTCATTGCTGTGGATTAAAAAATAGAAAGTTTGTCAAAAAGCCAAAGTTTAATCCAATTCTGGGAAACATTGATATTTGTTTGCATTACTGCACACATGGTCTAAATTTAATTGCTATAGCTTCAAAATAAGGAAGTTGGTCAAAAGGCTAGTCATGGTCAACAGTTTTAAAAACTGTACTAATGGTTGAAATTTTATTGATGTAGCTTCAAAAATAAGAAAGTAGATTAATGTCACAGTATACATGTAGGTCACTGGAGGACAACAAAGAAATTTGTTTTTAAAACTAGAGATTGCTTTTTTGAAAAAGCGCATGTCTCCCCCATTGTGTGGTCGTAGGTGAGAAATAATCAATGATGGATCCCAAAATCAATAGGGGCCATCAACTAGTCATGACTAACTGGCATACCAAGTATGAAGTTCCTGGGTGTAAACGTTCTTGAGTTATTGAGCAGAAACCGGTTCTTCACCTCAAGGTCAGTGACCTTGACCTTTGACCAACTGATTGCAAAATCAACTAGACATCATGACCAACCTCACTTCAAAGTTTGGTGAACCTAGATCAAAGCATTCTCAAGATATTGCACGGAAATATTTTTTTACATTAGAGGTCACAGCGACGTTGACCTTTGACCTTGTGACCCCCCAAAATATAGGAGTTTTCTAAACCTCATGATCAACCTCCCTACCAAGTTTGGTGAACCTAGGTCAAACCATTCTCAAGATATTGAGCGGAAATGTTTTTTACATTGGGGGTCGCCGCGACCTTGACCTTTGACCTAGTGACCCCAAAAACAATAGGGATCTTCTACACCTCATGACCAACCTCCCTACCAAGTTTGGTGAACCTAGGTCAAACCGTTCTCAAGATTTTGAGCAGAAAAGTTTTTTATATTGGGGGTCGCCGCGACCTTGACCTTTGACCTAGTGACCCCAAAAACAATAGGGATCCTCTACACCTCACGACCAACCTCCCTACCAAGTTTGGTGAACCTAGGTCAAACCATTCTCAAGATATTGAGCGGAAATGTTTTTTACATTGGGGGTCGCCGCGACCTTGACCTTTGACCTAGTGACCCCAAAAACAATAGGGATCCTCTACACCTCACGACCAACCTCCCTACCAAGTTTGGTGAACCTAGGTCAAACCATTCTCAAGATATTGAGCGGAAATGTTTTTTACATTGGGGGTCGCCGCGACCTTGACCTTTGACCTAGTGACCCCAAAAACAATAGGGATCCTCTACACCTCACGACCAACCTCCCTACCAAGTTTGGTGAACCTAGGTCAAACCATTCTCAAGATATTGAGCGGAAATGTTTTTTACATTGGGGGTCGCCGCGACCTTGACCTTTGACCTAGTGACCCCAAAAACAATAGGGATCTTCTACACCTCATGACCAACCTCCCTACCAAGTTTGGTGAACCTAGGTCAAACCATTGTCAAGATATTGAGCGGAAATGTTTTTTACATTGGGGGTCGCCGCGACCTTGACCTTTGACCTAGTGACCCCAAAAACAATTGGGATCTTCTACACCTCATGACCAACCTCCCTACCAAGTTTGGTGATCCTAGGTCATGCGGTTTTCCAGTTATCGATCGGAAACGAAGTGTGACGTACGGACGGACTGACGGACTACCGGACTGACGGACAGGGCAAAAACAATATGTCTCCCCCAGAGAGGGGGAGACATAACTATACAAAGGGTTAAAATTTAACTGTACTTAGTAGAGAGCCATCATATGATTATACCTGCCAAATATCAAGGGTTTTTAGACTTAAAGGTTTTCAATGATTTCTTTATATATCTTCATGTACATTAAAACAGGTGACCTCCAGGGCATGTTAAATTTTGACCCAAGAGGCTGAATTTGGTTGAGGACCACTAGAAAATTTTACACACCAAATATCTAAGCTCTAGGCCTTACTGTATTTGTCCAGATATTTTCCCAGTTTTAGATTGCCATGGCAACCAAAGTTCTGCATGGAATGCATTTAGTTGAATCATTACGAAAAGGGCACCGCGAAGAAACATCCCTGTGAAGTTTCATCAAAATTGTCAAAGCAGTTTAGAAGGAACTAGATGTAATTTAAAGCAATTGTTGACATCAGACATAGACCGATCACAATAGCTCACCTTGAGCATTTCTTTCTTTTTTTTAAATTGTTTGAGCGATTCTTGAACATGTATGTATGTGAATGTGAATGCATAATGCAAGATATATTTTTGTCAGTATTCAAGTTTTTAATAAAGAAAAGAATAGAAAAAAATCAACGTCCAGGTGAAACTGAATGAAGAAACAAAAAACAATCATTGGATAACTTTTAAGTGAATGATGTAGATAAATGGCTTGATCATGGTTATTGTATTGGTTATTGTATTGAACTCCTATTACCCATAATTCATCTACTTGTCAAGACCAACATGTCTACCAAGTTTGAGGTCATAAAGCCGGAAGGTTTTTGGTAACTGATAAAAAAAAAAATTCAGGTTATATTTACCATGGCCTTGAGAATTGACCAACTGACCCCAAAATTGATAGGGTTCAATTAGTGGCCATGACTAATCATCCAAAGAAGTTAAATTAAACTTGGGTCAATTGGTCTTAGCTTTCTTCAAATATTGGTGGGTAACAGATGACAAGACACTGACCTCAAAATCAATTTGGGTTACCTGCTGGTCATGACCAACCTGCATAGCAAGCTTGAGGTCCCTCAGGGCCTAAACATTGCAGGTTATTGATTTGAAATGTGTGGAAATGGATAGACAAAAGTTTGAGATCCATGAGCCTTAAACCTTTCTTCAGTTATTGACTGGAAACAGTTTTATAGTTCAAAGTCACTCTGACAGCAATCTTTGACCTCAAAATCAATGCGTACATCTACTGGTCATGACCCCTTTGCCTGCCAAGTTTGGCATTTGGCCCAAATAATGTTCAGTTATTGATCAGATACAGATTTTCAGCTCTGGAGCAACAGATAACTTTTTTGTGTATTTTACACCCTTATGCAATCTAGTAAAGTGTATGGTGCACCCATGGGTCATTCATTAAAGTGTCATGGCGATTTCTAAAGTGTACTGGTACATTAATGACTTATTTTATTTAATTAACTTGTATAGCACATATATATAAGAACTTACACAAAACTGAAATGTTGTTCAACAAAAAAAAAAAACACGCTACGCAGCGGTTACGTCCCCTGGCGTTCCCTTTATACCTTTACACACATTGCGTAGGATAGTTAATCAATTTTAACAAACTGGGTTAACATTTAGTCAAAACGGCTAGCGTAAAAACAGTCAAAAATACTCTACTTTATTTATTTTTATTCGTACCGGTACGAACAGCTGTTTGATTTTATGTCGTTATGGGGGATTTTTAAAGTGTATTTACACCCATTACGACCCTTATCAGTAGCTCTGCAGCTATGACCTTGACCTTTGACCCACTAACTGTATTACAATTGTGTTCATCAACTAGTCATGAAGAACCTGCCTTCCAAGTTTGAGGTCCCATAGGGCCCAAGCTTCATAAGTCATTGATTGGAAACATTTGGAAATAAACAAATGATAACTATATGCCACCCTTCAGGGGCCAAAATATGATTTTATCCATTTTCTTTTCAAAGCCAGAGAAGGCGAAGGTGAAGCAATTGTTCAGTACTGGGTTCCCACATTTTTCTGCAAGTAAAATTCCAGACTTTTTCAAGTTTTTTTTTGCAAATTCCAGACTTTCTCTCAACCATTTTTCACAGTTGTTACAACGAAACATTTCAGTGAAATATTGTTAACATTCTCACATGCTAAAAATAAATTTATTGGCCATTTTAAAAATTTAATAAACAACTTGTTAAATAACAACAAATGTCATTTTCAAAGGGTTTTAATCTCAAAAACAAAACCTTTCACTAAATCTGAACTTCTTTGACATTTATTGAACAACTTGATAAACCTTCAGCATGCTGAATACTATTGGCCCCTGTGACCAGTGAAGACACAGATCATCTTGCATGATCAGGGTCTAGGCTATTTGCTACTTGGAAACTTAAAGGCTTATCTACTATCTGTGCATAGAGCAGCCTGGACCCTGATCAGCCAGCATGCTTTGGTGCTGGCTGATCTCTGTATACATTACCAATTTTTGTAATTAGTGGATAAATGCATGCTCAAGGTAAATATAATCAAATATCACATTAAAAAAAGTTTTACTCACTGAACAAAAACTTACTTTCTGAACAATTTTTAAAGCTGCACTCTCATAGATATACTATTTTAACAACTTATTTAATTTTTGGTCTTGGATAGAGCAACTTTTGACATAAATATCTGCAAACCAACGATAAAAGATTGCCGACAAAAGATCAGATTGCTGATTTTCATATTTCCGTTAGAAAAATTATGTTTTATGGTTTACTATCGGTTAAATAAAATTGCATAAAACATCAATTTTTGAACTTAAATATAAATATCTGCGATCTATTATTTTGTCAGCAGTCTTATATAACTGGTTTTCATGGATTTTCGCCAAAATTGGCTTGCTCCAAGACAAAGGTTAAAAAGCTGTCAAATTGTTCAATCCGTGAGAGGGAAGCTTTAAACATTTATTGAACAACTTGAACTCATAACATCCAGTGTCATTTTATAAGAGTTTAACTCTCTTTTAAAAAAAAATACATTCTGAACAAAACTGTTTTTTGATCTACTTGCATCAGTGAGCATGCAATTCAGCTATATCTTAACATCAACTTCATCAATCCATGTTCTTCACTTCAACCATGGGTGAAAATGAAAATAAGTGACTATTTTGCACAAGTTTAAAACTATTATGATGTCTACTGGCCAAAGAACTTTGGTCTTCTCAATGTCTATAAATACGAATAAGGTCAGTCTAAAGGCATGATCATTCATAGATTCACACTTGAATAGCACATATTTGTCAGGCTCGCAGACTAGTGAGATCATTGCAATTAACATTCATGTATGTTATTGACAGCGTATGTAAAGTTTATTTTAATGAACTAGGGCCAATTTCACGTTTAAAATAACTTTCGATGAATGCAGAGATCGCTAATATCCATGATCAAAAGCATATCGTCCTAGTCCCTAAAATCGCGACCAACCTTGATTCGCGGCCATCTTTGTTTTTACCTGGTTATCACGTGAAATGCACGTATCTGCAAAGCTACATGTATGACGTCATTTTTACTACGAACTATTTACAAGAGTAGATGCTTTCAAACTCGCGAAAAAATGTCTTTAAAACAGATAAATTCACTTAAAACAATGGTTAACACTGCAAACAACATAGTTTTACTAATCCCAAATTAATTGCCATAGAAACCAACCATATTTGCCACATAACATCCTTAAAAATTCATTGGTTATTTCATCTGCTTTGTATACATTTTAACAATGACGGTCACGTGAACTAAATTCTTGTAGGAAGGCAAAGCAAAATTATAATATGTGTTTTCATGACCCATAGTCTTAGTGTAAAAATAAAGTAATTAGTGAATGTTAATTTCTGTTTTAGGTGCATCCCTAAGCAGTGATAAAAAGTACATTATTTATTTCAAACTGCCCTTAAACATGCTAATGTACAAAATGATCAGAGAGGAAGGCACTTATGTCCTTAAGTCATCTAGAAAGTTCAGTGTCCCTGAAAATACACTTAAAGAGACAGTTTTGTCTTTGGGGTAAATTATACTATCCCCCACTACGAGTTATTGGACATGATTTAATGTTTATGTTTACAAAATACTGTAAATCTTTTATTACAAGTTGAAATTTTGAAATTAACATTTTTAAAGATATTTTTGACTGCTTTTTTAAAAAAACAATTGATCAAAATAGTGTTGGCCTAATTAAAACGTGCTGACCTAGATTACGTCAGAGCTCACGAATCAAGGTACTAGAATAAAGATGGCGGCCTAGTTTCAGTGTCTGTACTCTGTTGACATTATTTACGTGAATGTTTGACCGTTTGTTCTTAAATACTTGTGGAAATATGGATAAATTAATGGCATGTCTGACAAAAGTAATTAAATTATTTCATTGTTTTGCTCAATTTTATTATTTTTTATTTATTCCTTACATCCGTGAATCATGTTTAGTCGAGGATACTGTAGACTAAAAAGATCGTTGTAGAAAGCATCCACGATATTTACTGACAGCTTATAATAAAGCGAATCCCGACGAACTGCGGCCAATTTCTCGTTTAAAATAACTTTTGAATGCAGACGGCAATGCAGACACAGCTACTCAGCATGATCAATAAACGCTTACATGTGGTAACGGATACCTTCTTAGTCTTGATCATTCAGCCGCTCTGATCAGAGTCAATTCAATACAGAACAGTGTCAGATGCAAGCGTAGAGATGATCGAGACTACCAACGTTAACTAGTTTCGTACCCAAAACGGTTCGAACTTTAGTACTTTTCCCGGCTTTTCCCGATTTTAACCTTATTTCGCAAAATTCAAGGCATTTTCACGACCGGGAACAGATTTTTTGATATTCCCGACTTTTTCCCGTTTTTCCGGTAGCGTGGGAACCCTGTCAGTAATGCACCAGTCAATTGTAACCACTGCCCCCCAGGTCCGGGATTTTGACTTTCGGTCCAGCAAAGCCCGGGTAAAACCCGTGGGAACGACCTGTTGGTAAAATCCCCACCAAATGCCCCCGCACCCCAGGGACACTAGGTAAGTCCAATTACCTGCTATATTTTGCGCGAAGACAAAACCACCGCATTCACCTGGCACTGCGGAGCCACCTGGAAGGTAAAAACACGGCCCATTTCCCCAGGGACTTGTGGTTACAATTGACTGGTGCATAACATCTTAAGAATGTTCATGTTATGCAATAATTAATTGATTTCCCTTTAAAGTTGAAAAAAAATAAACATATTTAACATAATATTGAATAGAAATTAGTTATTTACAAATCTTGTACGCACATTGTTAAGACAGTCCCACAATGAAATAAAACATGAAACCCAATTCTATGACAGTAACAAAAGAAGAAGAGAAAAATATTTTCTGATTCTTATAAACATATCATTTATTGAATGAATTCTGCACATACAATTTATTCTGTTATCCAATGCATCTTTGTCGAAATCCAATAAGCTCCAGTGATTGGGCACTGTCATTTTTCTTTTAGAAATTCTAGTCTACTTTAAGTTTCACTTTCAAGTTTGCGAAGTTAACATAAACATTTGATGTTTCTTTTGCAATATTCCTATTAATTGTTCTTTTAAATAAATGGAAAAGCAATAAAAAGGTATTTAAGAGAAGATAACAACGATTTAATCATGTCCAACAGTTCTCCTTTCACTTTCATTAAAATTGACAGGAAGGAAACATGCACTTGTTTCCCGCGCCTTTAAGACGATGTGTAAACAATATTATTTTTTCTGTTGCGCATTAAAAACTTAAAGATGTATCTTTTCAGTTTAGCTGATAAATAAAATATACTTGAACAAAATAAACTAAGTGTAAATTTTAAAAATTGTTATTGTTGTTTTTCAAAGCCATTGTAGTTAGAGAAAGTTGCCGAAGGTATCTATTTATTTACATAATATATTATATTGGGCTGATTTTTCACATCATTGAGTTTGACTGTTCCTAATTGACACAGTTACTGATCAGAAGCAGATCGAAAATCACTTTTCACTTTTTAACTTTTCGAGTGATTACTTGACATGCTTGCACACATGACCCTTAAACTTGACATGACCTCTATTGATTTTGATATCATCAGGTCTAAGATCAAAGTCACAGTAGCCTTGAATGTGAAAAGCTTGTCAGAGTGATGACTTTAGAATGCCTACAACTATGGCTCTCAAACTTGACATGAAGGTTGAGTGATACCAGTAGATGACCACTTTTGATTTTAAGGTCATCAGTTCCAAGGTCGTTTTGGCCTTGAATGTGAAAAGCTTGTCAGAGTGATAACTTGACAATGCCTGCAACTACAGTGTGTGAATACCACGTGATAAATTGCTCCATAAATGCTACGTCGGAAGGCAATATTTTGCCTCAAATGAAAACTTTGAACAAGGGTAACTTTACTATCTCTTCACCATTTCAAATGAAACATAGCACAGTCTATGCCGCTTACAGAGCCCTGCATTCGGTCTTTTACCCGAGTTTGATTGAGTTTCTTAAAACACTTTGACATACCTTTTCACAAATGGGTTGTCTGACGGAGCACTGCCAAAACATTATTTCGGAAACAAGTTTGTCAAAGAGTTTGATGAAAGTCCGGTATGAATCAAATGCGGAGCTCTTTAGCTGCCCTTTGGTTCATTTCAAAATGGTGTAGTAACAGAAAAGTAATCTTTGTTTAAAGTCTTCATTTTAAGTAAAATGTTGCCTTCCGACATAGCATATATTACGTAATTTATCATGTGGTATGCACACACACTGAACTATGTCCCTCAAACTTGACATGAAGGTTGTGGGTGTGAGCAGTAGATGACCCCTATTGATTTTGAGGTTATTAGGTCAAGGGTCACAGTGACCTTGAATGGAAAAAGCTTGTCCGAGTGATAACTAGACAATGAATAGACCTATGGCCCTAAAAGTTGACATGGATGACCATATACTGATCACACTCATCGGATGCCCCAGGACATTGTTGATTTGGCAGTTCTGATAAATTGGACTCACAAACATATGGGTCATGTATTAAGACATTTATGGGAAAACGTAAATGTTTTTTTATTAGAAATTTGATAAAATA
This sequence comes from Mya arenaria, assembly GCF_026914265.1. NCBI lineage: Eukaryota > Metazoa > Mollusca > Bivalvia > Myida > Myidae > Mya > Mya arenaria. The sequence continues at coordinate 32,701,468 of NC_069136.1, forward strand.
TTCTTTCATAAAAATGCCCAACTCCTTATTACAGCTTCTCATGTTGCAACGGAAATATGAATCATGCTTGTTAAATATTGATCCTCAAAACTAAATAGAAAATGATTTTTTTAAACATTTCAGATTTGGTCCTTCAATCGACTTATGCATCTCTGCAGACCCTTAAAATATAGTGCCAATACAACTGCATTTAATGTGGATTAAATGCGCATTTAACACACTTTCTTGTAAAAGGGTACACGGTCATTTTAGTGGATTTTAACAGAGTATGATTGGCACATAAATTCATTCTAAAAACAACCATACAAAATACATATCATTAGTGATTTTAAGAGGAACTTTTTCTCTTAGACATATTTGTTTAATATTCCTCAAGTTATTAAAAGTTGTCGTAAACAGTTTAAAATATTTCTTACATTCTTATTTTGGACTTTTTGCTCAGATCCATTCCCGAGAGATTTGCACGCATAAACATCTCGCTAAATTTAGGTATTATATTCAGACAAATTAAAAACCCTATTAAGGACATTCCTGCGTTAATAAGCAGGTGATAAATTGTTTCGCTTAGCTCCATTTCCCAAAAAAGACTGTCTAACTGGTTATTCTAGCAACGTTGTCCACAATTGCTCTTAATCTTAACCCGGAAGTGACTACTCAGGTTTTTTTTCTTAGTTTTTTTTAACACATGGCAGTGATTTAAACCATGGCTATAGTACCATTACTGATCATCGGCTACTTTTCACTTTTGTTAGGTTTAAAGCTAAACAGTTTATGATTTAATGAAATACTGAACGTGCTGGATCTACTTGATCTACTTTTTCTGTTTACATTTGTACCGCATTGTCTTCTTACGTGTCAGTGTAAAACGCAGATTTTTGCGCAGCCAATATTGACATTTAGAGAAAACGCAGCCAATATATAACTAAGCGTATTAAAACATACAGGAAAAAGATGTTAATGGCCCTATTGCGGTTTGACTGAAATAATAAGATTTTTGACCTAAATACGATTAAAAGGTTTATTTTTCGCGAAAATTAAGATTTAGAAGGGTCACGTCCATTTAGGACCATGGACATTACAGACCAGACAAAACGGACCACATTTCGGACCATGATATATAATTTTACTCACAGTTTGTTTTAACTTTATAACATACCATATTTGCGGACTATGATTTATAATTTATCTCACAGTTTTTTTTACTTATAATGTGCCGTATTTTGAGACATTACGGACCATGAATTTTAATTTTACTCACAGTTTGTTTTAACTTTATATTATTATTAACATACCACATTTGATGACATTACGGACAATGAATTATAATTTTACATGCAACTTTTGTATATTTGTGAATGTGGATATTTATATGTTCTCATAGACAACAGATTGTACACGTATATTTAACAGCACTAAGCGCAAAAACATTAAATGATTGGTGAATGCTTAAACATTTACTGCGGTCTACTATAGTCTCATTAGGTAGAAACACTGTGTTTAATGATCATTTCTTTCAAATTAAACTCGATATCCTTCATAAAAAAACATTGTTTTTGACATGTATTCATCCTTTTGGGAATATTTTAAGAATAATATTTATTGTGGTAAACCTTATCTGGCAGTAAGAGTGCATCTTTAAACATCAGTTTGCAAAAAACGAACATCGTTCCTTAACTACAATACATTTATTACGGCTTTAAACTTACAAAGTTTATAGCAGTGAATGATGCCACGAACGTAGATGGTACCGAGCTTCAATTCACTTGCACCATGGACAAATTATTAGAAAACTTTGTTATAAAATGGATTTCCTTGTTAGTAAAAAATGAAATATCAATTTCGAATTTAGTTGATATTAAGGTGATAGATATTAAGCTTGTAGCAAAGAATAGACTATCAATCTTAACTGCACGCTCAAACTTGACGACATATATTGACTACACTATGACATCATTCAGGTGACGATTTCACTTGGAATCAGACACTGTACAACGAGCCAACTCCATCGATAGGTGATCAACAAACGGTATATATAGGTTTCGTTGCCAGTACTCTGTTACAGTGGTCTGCAGACGAATTATGTCGATGCTGTTGACGACGGTTGTTGTGTGCCATTGGGCGAGATGTCTCAACAGTAACTATATGTGGCATGTCGACGGATTTGTTATATAGGACATCCCAGACTGCCGGGTTATCGTTTGCACTTCTCCCATGGCTTCAACCAGAGCACAGGTTTTGTTCTGTAACATCTGTGATTACGACAACAACGGATGAAGACGAACTGAGTGATCGCAGCTCTATATGCCCCGGCGGTGGCATCACCATAGTGAAGGTTGAGGTCATCTAAGCTATCAACGATCGTCATACACGACCACTTAAACGTTTTAAGCGCGTCAGCCCTGCATGCCGATCGTGTTTCACAAAGCGACTGTAATTTTGTCCGATTTTACATGTGTTCCCTGCATACTAGTATTTGATAATTCGTGAGAGTTTCCTGAACACACAGCAGCTGTTTGCCCGAATAGTTAAACAGAAACGCTACTTCTTGAACGGTGTTCTTCATGTTTCTGGCAAGTGGTTTCTCGGACATATGAATAATAAGCCAGGTTTAGGCATTGAACTTTGCAATGGGTGTACACTACGTCGGGAGGTTTCCGCCGAATTCGCGTTTGAACACCACGGGACTTTCCCGATATGTTGGATGCGCCATCGTAGCATTGACCCCTCTTTTTACAATATCTTCACCGGCTATTCTTAAATTTGTCAGGAACGTGTCGGACAAAGATTCGCCTGTAGTAGCTTTACATTCTGCAAAGGGTATGAAATCTACCCTAACCGACTTGCTGTGTGGCCGAAGTACCTCTAACAGAGCACCATTAGCACCATATAGTAGACGCGTCAGTGGCCATAAATCCAAAGAACGGGGGACTGTTGCATTTGCGAACAATTTTCTCCCTGATTTGATCCCCGTTTTTTTTTCAGGTGAAGTGTACTTTGTTCTCGGGCCACCGTTCTCCAAATGATCACGCAACACAGGATTATATTTGGCTTGGTATTCATAAGTGCTTTAAAGTTACTATCTGCATCTTCATCACCATGTAGAACTATTTCTTGTTTACCACATATGATCATTTGTCCAATTATGCCTTGTAATATTGTATATTCTTGTTAACCAGGACATCATGCGCACAGGAAATTGATTGGGCGATGTTCTTCTCCGTTCCAGACATAACTGCAGAGAAGTTTTCAGCTGCCCCAAGCGAATCTGCATGTGTCTTGCAATTCATGATGATGATGTTCACGAGCGGTGATGACCTTTGCCTAAAATACTTGGGCCAGTCGCTGTTTGCGACACAAGCGATATCTTCTCAGATGCAAATGAATGACACGGACCACAAATTATTAATATGCCCCACCAGTAGACTTCGTAGCCGTGTAAACCAATGGGACTCTAATTTTTGGAACTTTTCATTAATGCACCTGTATAATACCAAATGATTATAGACTATGTAAGACTAGGTTATGACCTATGACAGTCAACCACGTCGCTTTTAAACGAATGACCGTCATTTTGATATTTTATAGTTTGCTTTGTAATCGGTTCCGATGCTTTTTAGAAATGCGATCTACTAAATAAATTAATATAATAATATGCATATAAATCAATAAGAAAGTTTGTTTTTATAGCATTTACAAAAAAATGGCAGAGCGGGTTTCGAGAACGGAAATATTCCAAGTTTATTTGTTTTCCAGAACCGGCCCATAACCACTCAGCTCTCAATTCCATTACGTTTCATCACGATATTTGTAATACATACATGTTTACATAATTACCCCTTCAGCGGTAGTTCATACATATGATTTTTTTTTAAATTTCGTGGATGTAATTACTGGTATAATTTAATATTAATTAATGTAAGGATACATTGAAAATAATAATTTCCTAAAAGCAGCATGTCACTCAAGATCAATAGCTTACTGATCTTGGTACAAACGTCTGAAATGAAATTTCAGATTAGAGTTATTTACCTGCTGGGGGGAATAAATTGCTGCACAGTATCTCACTCGTTAAGAGGCACAACATTTTGTCAACATATATTTTACGCACGTGCGTACGTGCATAAGCCTTGCTACGCACCTGGAAACTATCTAGAAAACAACTGTTATATCTGCCCATTTAAAAACAAAGTACTGTTCGGTTATAATTCATAGAAATTAAAGTTGGCATTGAGAAACAAGCATATAATAAAATATAACTGTATTAACAAAGTAGAAATAGTTCATATGGAATGGAGTCTTCATAGACTTCATCTGATGTCACACATGTTGTACTAGCGTCAACTAACGTTCGCAGCACTGCTTTCAGACTCGTCAAAACAGATGCCGATGTCCTGTGGTACTTCAAACGAACGTGACTTGAATGTCTTCACTTGAAACGATCTATAAAAAAGCAACATTGATTTACAATGGTCACCTTACACTATTTAATAGTAACTTAAAATGAAATACACATTCAATTTATATCGACAGTAAACAATAGACAAATAAATCGCTTTAAAAAATATTTTTTTTATAGAAAGTATTCAACACGTGGTAGGTAGTATACTATTATGGAACGTTTGTAACAAGTTTCATTTGTCACACAGTTTGTTTCATTTATAAAAGCTCGTCAAATTTCTTTCAGTTCAGATGCCAAAAGGTGGTTGAACTGTTATCAGCACACAATTAGGTGGTTAAACCAAAACAAAAATGAACATGAAGGCTCTTGTACAGCAAAGGAATTGTCAGGAAATTAAAATACCATATTTAAATAATGTTAAAGTAGAAACAATTGCAAACAATGTGTTTTTGGAGCTTAAACGTCCTTAAAAGTATAAAATTCTTGCTTCCCACATTTGTAAACAACAGACTGGTCGAAGGTTTTCCTTCAATAACTTTTTATTCCGTAACCTAGAAGCATGAAATAAAAAGCCGAGTGAGGGATGATAATTGTACAGCCGAATGCGCATCATGATATTTTGAAAATATATACTTTATACTACTTACCAGGCGAAAACAGGTTCCGAAAATCCTATTTTGTCATTTTTTCGCCGCCATCTTGCATACCAGACTCCAAAACCTCACTTAAACCGTTGCAGATTCGGAATACATGTACCCCCCCCCCCCCCCCCTGTGAAATAGAGACACAATTACAATAGATTTTGGAAATAGGGTTATAAAGTACTTCCGTTGGTTTGAACTCTTCACCATGAAAGCGGCCATATCAGGTACTAAAACTATACCATTTTCCATATGGTTTTGACGGTTATCGAATCAGATTTGTCCAATTTAGCATGGTTATATACGGGAATTGTTTGTCGGGTTCTACTGTTTGTGCTTTACTCAGTTCAGTAGATTTTGCCTTTACGTAACAGGTCTTATGATTGCTTGTCTGCTAATGTTCATTGTGGAGGGTGAGAGGGTGTCTTATTGGTACGGATTTATTAATTGATTGATGTATTAATTGATTGTTTGATTTGATTGATTGATTGATTGATTGATTGATTGATTGATTACAATCATCTGTCATGAAGTCGGGAAATTTCAGCAAGGGCAAGTCTCAATCATCTGTAGGCTGCGACGTCTCGTTAAATGTTCCTAGGAAACTATATCAGACAAACGTCTCCCCTCGAAATACCTCTGTCCCCTGGGTAGAACACCACATACCACAACCGTAGTCCTATGTATAAATTTAAAATAATCAGCTTATGCTCCGAATTGACATGATGCCTAAATAAATTGATTAACGCAATGTAACGATTGCCGGTCAGAATTTTTTGAAACATATATCAAGTAAACACTAACAAAGGACAAACAATGCGGTGAAAATGTAAACAATGAAAAGTAAATCAAGAAGATCCAGCATGTGTGTTTATCCTGTTGTTCGTTTAAAATCACAAAACGGCATTGTAGCCGATGGTCTAAGACAGCAGTATCATGCACTGGCGTGTGTTAATTCAAAGAAATAAGGCATGTAACAATGAGTAGGCACTTCCGAAATGGTGTATTTTGTCCTTTTGCCAACCGGTCGGTTGGGCAGGCACAAGCAAGGAGAATATCATTCGGCTATTTTATCGAAAACACCCTCGGAGGTATATGGACGGTTTACATTGTCAGAAATCAGGACTTTTTAAGTCCACTGCACGTAGACCGCGTAGTAATTTAATTTAGCAGTTAAACTTAATTACTTAACTCTGGAAACTTAATTATGCAATAATACACTTAACTGGCAATCAATTTAATTTAAGATCAGCAAATACAAGCTAAAACACTGCATTAAGGTGGAGCACGAACAAGTGAAGCTTCTTTTATAGTCACAATTTTAACGTTGTCTCAACATTCATGGCATTTTAACTTGTTGCCGTACAAGACCAGAAGAACTTAATACTATTACGTTGACTTTCGTGAATATTCAGGTGACTCCAAGTGAATCACATTCGAACGTGTCCGAAAAAGTCACAGATCATGTTCGCTGTCGTGCGGTTTGTCAGTAAAGCAACATGTTTAAATGTTTAACTTTCTCTCTGAGCGGCGATTCCTTTTGGCGGTTTGGTCCACCAAGATACGTTTTTGGAAAACATTTCTAAAGTATCATAGTGGCTTAACAACATATATGACATTTTAATAAATCTTATTCAACCTTTTTTGTTTTCCTTCGATCCATACTAGTTCGCCAGTCTCTGAAATTTACCAAACCACCATCTCCATTCCTACACTTAATTTTTAGTATTCGCATTTTTGTGTCTTCCAAGGTCCATCCTGATATTTATTTATTATATCTATTCTATCCCTTCATGGCTTCGTACTTGACGATATACCATTTCTTCCATATACCGTTTTGTATTTTCGTTTTCGTTATTACTGTTTACACTGAATGTGTACTCCAAATTTGTTAATTTTGTGATTTTATGTTGTTTTTGTATTTTTATGATTTTCTTTCTGACCTCTTTGTTAATTCATTTCTGCATCAATCGGGTGGGCGTTCACCCAGATATGTTTTTTTTCGGAAACCTTTTTAAAATACCTTCTTAGTAACTAACAACGTTTATGGCATTTTAATAAATGCCCGGTTTTCATTCAACCTGTGTTTGTTTTCCTTCAATCAATACTAGTTCCGACTTCCCTGTACATAATGTAACCATGACTTTGGACAATACATGATTCCTAATCTTGTTGCATCCGTCTTGATTTTACGGCTAAAACACTCGTTTCCAAGACGGGGCCAGTGGCATTTATACATTTACGATATCACCAAACGCGTTTAGATAGACGATCTTTGATCTCCGTAAATGTTCTAGCTATGATTCACCAGACATTTGGTATTAATGCGTTTTCAGCAATTAAACACACGGTAACAATGTTGTTATCAGTACTTGATATTTTCCATAAATGCTGTAAATAGCCATTTTGCATTAAAATGAGTGTGTAGCATATCTCTAGAAGTACAATTTGTTTCCTATTACACATGTAGAACACATAATTATTAAAGTTAACTTCTTTTCCGCAGTAAATGAATAACCAAATAAATCAATGAATTAAATGGACGACAGCCTCTTTATAAATTAAAGCTGCACTCTCGCATATTTACCATTTTTATAACTTTTTTTGTTTTTTTGTCTATGAAAGAGCAAATTTTTGAGTAAATATCTGCAAACCAATGATATAAGACTGCTGACAAAAAATTAAATCGTAGATTTGGCCAACGGTTTAAGAAAAATGCATAAAACATCATTATTTTTTAACTTAAATATCAAAATATGCGATCTATTTTTTGTCAGCAGTCTTATTTAATTGGTTTCCATGGATTTTCGCAAAAAAATGGCTTGTTCCAAGACAAAAAATAATAAAGTTGTCAAAACGTTCAATCTGTGAGAGTGCAGCTCTAATACATGTTGTGTTTCATTTTGTAGAACTGATATAATACTAGCCATTTAGCAGTAATGATGTAAAGTTCTATCGAAACATTGAATTCACAACCTATAGTGCCCAATGAATTCAATACTTAAATAAAATGGTTCGAATATGTTTGTGTCCATGATGTATTATCCAAGGCTTCTAGGACATAAGTCCTGCGTAAGTATATATACATACATGCACCGTGCTAATTCATTTACACATTGATTTAATGACATTTTGACCCGTGATATATACCTAGTACAGTCGTCATCAAATCATTTGACCAGCTAATGGAGATGCCAACTAAAACCCTTTGATGTAACAATTTTTTGCCATATCAAAATGATTATTTTGCAATTTAACATAAACATGTTGGGTTGAATGCAAACAATAGAAAAACGTGTATACATGATTAGAACTTTGCTATGCAAGCTCTGCTAAAGAGCATTTTGACTCGATAAATATATTCAACGTATTGTTGGGCTTCTACTTTTGATAGACCAATATTCATAATGTTTCATAGCAAACGATATGATATCGATATATATTACCAATACTGCCTATAGAACCTGAAACTGTTTAAAGAAAACTTTCAATTCAAAAACTTTATGTTAACTGGCAGTAGGATTTTATTATTGGTCTCAAATATAAAAAATAACTTTCGATACAGTTTAACCTTTTATCATCAAATAAATAATAACACATTATAAAATACATTATAACTGTCTCACATCAAGAATCATTATTTGGTTTCAATTATGATAATAAAAAATGATGTCAAGCTTAAACCAAAAAATCAGATCGAACAAAAGAGTAAATTAAATAGTTATGAAATACATGTAATTCATTTCTTTAATGATCAATGCCATATAACTTGCCGATGGATTTATTTGTCTTCCCTGCTATGCTTATGCAGTAAGAGGGGCAATAAAACCAACATCGTACAGTTGAATACGCTGGAATCCATTTTCTACTCATTAAAAAAACAAAAAGAGCCAAAATACAGTTTTAAGTTCATTTTTCCGGGAAGTACATTTGAAAAAGAGAAAAATCTGCATAGTTATCCGCTGGAAGCTAAAAGATCAGATGTCTATAAAAAAAATAATAGCAAAACAAATACCTCCTTCTTAATTCAATAACCAAAAACAAATCTTTAAGGGAAATAATTATCTGAACATATATGTAGGAAGTAAGTTGATCGATTAAAAGACTAATTTTTAGGAACTGTTTAACCATTTCCTGCTATATAATTATATAGCTAGGCTGTTTCTCTACACTGGATTTCTCCAAAGTTTTTTATTTTTTAAACGTGATGTTTTCAACTGTCTCGGCACCATTCTTTCTTGTACTGGGTTTGTTCAATTCGCATGGCTTGTATTATCAGATTCAGCAGCATGCCCTTCTATGGCATACAATAACCATGCAATATGCGTGCATCCCTCACCAAGGCTTAAAGAAGCACCATTTATATATGCACTATTTAAGGTATCCGATGTACAATCAGTTGATTTTTTATAACTGGTGACCAAATTTCCTTTGAAATAGTTCGGGTATCAAAATTTAATTTATTGGTATAACATAATTAATTGGCTTGGTCATTGATATATGAGAGAGAAAGACTTGTTCACTTTACATGTTCTATATTCAGCAAGCAACACCCTCACTAACTTGTTTTTTTATATATGGGGTCGCCAGGCATCAACAACAAACATTACAGCCAATGATAGGAAAACAAAGAGCTTATTTCTACATTGGGTGTCTTAAATGTATTAAGGAATAAAACAGTGTACACATTTCCGCGTAGCTCCTGTTGTTATCGTATAACTTCCGTTATTGTTTATTTATTCTGTTCTATAGCATGCGCTATTGAATGCGTTTGAAGGGATTTCTATAAAATGAAACAGTAAACATTTTACAAATATATGTTTGTTATTCTTAAAATGTATCTATAAGAAACAACAAAGATACTAGTTTATTTAGTTACCCAGCTGGACAAGTGCAGTTAGCTTTCAAGATCAACAGGACGTCCTTAGGTATAAATATCCTGTTTCATGGAAGGATGGCATTTTGATATAACATAGCAGTGACTAATAGACTTAGAGATGGTATTAATAATAACTTTGTGGACGTATTTTTCTTTATAAAAAATCAGCCCTCTAATATGCTGCCTGTAACACTCCATTTTCATAGAGTCAGATGCTCTATGACTGCTATGTTTTAGATATTTCTCAATATCAGATATAGCAGGTTTCGGCAAAAGTGCAGAGTCCCTTGACCACCCTATAGTTAGTTCATCATAATTTGGTTAATTGTCACTGCGTGGTGGAATTGGAGTATTTTCAGAGGGAGAAAGACTATCACGAATGCCTAGTTCGATTCGTAAAAAAATTTTCAGCGCTCTGGTGGCGATGTCATGTTTGTTTCCACTATTTTTCTGCTTTCGGCTTTTTACGTATGCTACAATTTGATCTGTTTTCAAGTTGACTATATCGTCTAGTGTTGTTAGTTTCGATAAAAATATTTCAGATGTATTCATTTTGCATAAAGATTAAGAAACGTGATTAGCTATGTTTATTTTAAGCCGAAAGCGCTGTCAAAACTTAAACCGGAATCAATTGCTATATTATATGAGCCTCATTAATTTCGTAGGTATGAATATACCTGTGCATAGAATATGCATTCCGAGACTTCCGTTTTAAAGGTAAACATAGTGAATATATAATGTTTTAACAGTCTGAGCATTTGTCCACGATTTTTAAACTGGAAAATGATTGTTTCTTGTTCCAAATCGTACAACATAATTCAATTATTTTGGCGGTGTTTTAACAAGAAAGTTGTCAAATTCAAAGCATAAACATTAATGTTAATAACATTATAGATCATGGTCCGTTATGTTTCTCGAAATGGTCCGTAATGTCCCAAAATCTGGTCCATAATGTCCCCAAATCTGGTTCGTAATGTCCATGGTCCGTTAAATTATGTCCGTAATTCCTTATAATAAATGCTATTTCTGTTTGAAAATCAAAATGAAGCCTTATTACTTTTAACTAAAAATATTACCTTATTGTTTTAATTTATTTTCTGCATTATGTAAAGTGTGATTAACATGTCGTATAACATGACCCGTGATTGGAAATAAAATTGATCTTATCTATATTTACCAAATGTGACGTCACAATCCACGTGGTATGTCTACACTGTCAGAATGAGCTGGCGACATAGATACAGAATAATGTATGGTTCACTCGGAATGGTTCAGCGTATGACGTCACTTTACTTTTACTTAGGATTATCGTTTGAAAGAAGATTTTAGCAAATGTGTATTTTTTTAAGTGTTAATTATGTTTTCTTTGTTTATTCACAGAGTTAGCACAGTCAAGCTTTTCATTATGAAACTCCATGATCACACAGTTTAAAACCTTTCATTTGCTAAAGCAGACTGTGTGGGACTTTCATAGTTTCAAACAATCATTTTGTTTTTGCCTTGGGTACTCTGAATTGTATTCCTTCGTTTGCAGATAGAGTTGGGATCCTTTACCATAGAATTACTTTGGTAATATAGGTTTACCCATTAGTTTATTATCATATGTTTTATTCTTAAGTTTCCTCAAGTTAATGCATACTTTGAGAAGATTTACCATTTTATAATAAGGACGGTTTTTCAAACATATATAAAGGAAATACAACAATCCGTTTAATGAGAAATGACCTAATGTTAAAGTTTTTGCACGACTAGGCTGTCGCCACCAACAATGAAGACACTGATCAGCGCTTACAAGGATCGAATACATCTAATTACATTCAATTTATGAATTAAAACGAATTATTCAAGTTGTGGCTTTAATCAAAATATCCCATTTTAATATTGTCAGTATTTAAAAATAATCGTTCTTTATTTTAGTTGTCAGCACTTTCTTAAATATACCAGCTTCTTGTCAGCAAAGCAGATAATTTAAAGCTAAATCCACAAATAAAATAATTGTTTCAAATAAGCAAAAATAAAAAAACCTAAAATAAAATACTTAAATCTTTGATAGTGTCTCACAATTATACCAAACCAGCAACAAAATCTAACTCAATTTATTTCTATAAAAAGTACATTTAAAAAAAATCACAATATCAATTATACTAACTTAAGATGTACGAAAAAAACATAAATTAAACAAAATTGTTCTTGAAAAACTTTTTATTTCAAAATTATTTTTTTTCGTTCTTTTTCCTTCTTTATCTGTATGGTCAGCAGTTGGTAGGGTTTCACATCTTTTTCTAAGTCGCTAGCCATCTCGTCAGCACTTTAGTTTGGGCCGTAAACCGTTCCGTTCCAGAAGGTCAAAAAGCGGGAAAACCCCCCATAGTTAATTGCGCCAAAAGTCTTCGTGACGTTCATAAGTCAGCTAAAAGAATTCCAAAATGTCTGGTCGCGGGAAAGGTGGAAAAGCTAAATCAAAGGCAAAGAGCCGATCATCTCGTGCCGGACTCCAATTTCCTGTTGGAAGAATTCACAGACTTCTGAGAAAAGGAAATTACGCGGAAAGAGTCGGGGCCGGAGCGCCAGTATACCTGGCTGCCGTCTTGGAATATCTCGCTGCAGAAGTACTCGAGTTGGCGGGTAATGCAGCTAGGGACAACAAAAAATCTAGAATCATCCCCCGACATTTGCAGCTGGCAATCAGAAACGACGAAGAGTTAAATAAACTGTTGTCCGGCGTGACCATTGCACAAGGAGGTGTTTTGCCAAACATTCAGGCTGTTCTGCTACCGAAGAAAACTGGCAGTGCTTCTAAAGGAGGCAAAGCTACCTCACAGAGCCAAGAATACTAGGTGGGTATATTGACTATATTCATGTAATGTTTCTTAATTTTAGACCAAAATCCATATTGTTGTAATTGTCTGGTTTTGCCATTGGATTCAATGTATTGGTTGTTGCCCTTTTGCTTTTCTGTTACTGATTTTTGGCAGCCTTTGTTGCGGCTTGTAGCATTCTTCAATCTAGGATTATAACTGTCCTTAAATGAGTTTATTCTGGTGATGGAAAATTCATATACGAGTTCATGTTCAAATTTCTCATCAGAAGCCCTTGGAAGGCAATTCATTATCACCATTGGGATCAGTCTTCAACAAAAGTTCGATGTTCGAAAAAAAATATAATGCCATGGAAGGAAAATTGGCGAGGGCAATGAAAAATATGGTTACAAAATAGTTACACAAAAATATAAATCCTTAATTGCTCCCCAGTCTGTATTATGCACCAGTCAATTGTAACCACGGCCCCCCCAGGTTCTGGGAATAGCGGGGACTTCGACTTTCGGTCCAGCCAAGCCCAGGCAAACTGCTGGTGAAACCCCCGCCAAATGCCCCCCACCCAAGGGACTCTAGGTATGGCACATTCCCCGCTATATTTGTGAAAAAAACAAAACCACCGCATTCACCTGGCACTGCGGGGCCACCTTGAGGGTAAAAACACGGCCCTTTCCCCGGCTATCCCCCCAGACCTTGGGGGGGGGGGGGGTACAATTGACTGGTGCATTACATCAATTTGTTTTTGACCTCGGCATTTCTCAATGTGGATACTCGTAAGGGTAGGAAGTAACCATTTGATATGTATCTTGCTTCAGTTGGCATGCTCTTGCATAAGTTTTGTTTCACATCTTGAAAACAGATTCAGTGGATGATTATGAATCAAATTTAATTATGGTTTCCCTGAATTGAAAACTACCCAAAATAGTTAATTAAAATTACAGATCATTCAATATACATGTAACTACCATGCATTAAAAAACATGTAAATCAGTTATTATTGATTGGCGCAAGTGATAAACAGAGTCATAAATACGATATCCATAAGCTGCTCGAAATGCAGCCTGTCATTGAAAATTACGTAATACCCATGTTTGGCATGTGCCTTTAAATAAGTCAAGAAAATGCTAGCGTCCGGGAATCTGATCATAGCTGACCTATTTCTGGCAAAATAACTTCTTTAAATTGTTTACATAATAAAATACAATGGCCACAGGAGTTACAGACACTAAAGTTGCCTTGGGACGGCCCTGATATTTTTACCATATTGGCAGGATTGTCAATTCTACCGATAGATGAGCAACTTGGATCTGCAAAGTTGTGACCACATGTGCTCCCATCATTTCAGTGAACAACGCAATTTTTCTCAAAATGTCTAGGCAAATTTTCTTAAAATATCTAGGGTCTTTTTGGCAAAAATGGGCAGAAAAAGCCCTTGCAAATGTTATTTTCATTAATGGACCATTGTTTATCAAAGGTTAATCTTTTGCGTTTCCCTTATTGGCCTTTAACTAGTCAAAGGCCCCTTTATGAACCGCCTTCTTGTGGCCGATGGACAAACTTTGTGAAAAACAGCTAAAATGATACCACACAAGGAAAATACAAGTGAAGCCTACATACATGTTCTTAATACTTTAAAATTCATGGTCATTTTTAAGAAATTGTGTACATGTGTTTAATAGCAAGGCCCATAAACCTGGCTTAAATAATTGTTCTGGTTCTTGTTTTGTGTAAAATGTTACAACAGATATGCCATGGTGTTTACTTTTATTTTGTTCTTGACTTTTTCAGAGAGTCCTTTGCTTCATAAGCTGCAGTTTGATGCCATTTGATCATCAAATCATCATTTCTCTTCGGCAAGATCAGGAGAAATCAACTCCAGCGATGTTCCGATTTGAAATTCTTTGGTGCCCATTATTTGAATATGAATTATGAGTAGTCATGACTGTTGTTGCTAACTTTTTAAAAATAAATGTTCCAACTTTTTATTGTGTACCTTTTTCATGTAGTTTATTAAAACAACATACCTGTATGAACGGATGGATGGAAATATGAAATTTTAAATGGATAGAGGGGTAATGCAATTCCTTCACCATGGCAACCCCAAAAAGTGTAAATGTCTCCATCCCTCCTTAAAAAATATCTCCCAACAGAATGAAGTGTGCATGCTGGTTTTATGAAACTAAATAAGGGAATATGAACACCATTTTATAAAGAGAAAAGGGTAAAATACTACACTATAACTTATTATCATGTTCATGAAACTTGGTATGATGCAAGTCATTTTTCATGGAAGAAAAACTGGCTGCATTGTCAACAGTAATAGAGTCTCTGTTTGTCTAGAAAGTATTTTGAGACGAAAAGTAAGAGACACCTAGTAAGACCTGTAATAATCTTGACATAAGTATGCCACAGAATTTAGAACCTGTGACTTCTGTAGACAACATTTGTTTGTCAGTAAGTACTTTTTTACGTTCATAAAATAGACATTCTATTTTTACCTGCACCATATGTCCGGGCATCGTCCAGTCTGATCAATAACTTGAAGCATTTGTTCAACTATCAACAAATATGGTCTCTCCAGAGATTTGACCCTTGAATTTTTCAAAACTACAATGATCGCTCTCAATAAATTTGGCTGACATACAACCTAGTGTTCTAATAAAGGACATGAATATTTTGCGAATTTTGTCGCTCTTATGAAGTACGCTTCATCTGATTGACAGGAAGCACATGCATACACCTGCTTTAAAACAATTTAAGCACTAAAATTATGAAAATTAATCTTACTAAGCTAAAGATATTTCTGCCCATCTTGTCTTGAAGAGCAGGGGTATATTACTCCTTCTCGTACACCAGAGCGATGATGCTATGCATTCATGTGTTAGATTTATCATAATCAAACATATGCTGTATGATATTGGTTTGATTTGTCATTTCATCGATGGTAGTCCAAACTAGTGTTGGGAATCGGACATAAAAATTACTATCGATAATCGGTTAATGAAACTGATCAATGATCAATTATTAATCGATTTAAATATTATATTAATCAATTTAATTGTTTTAATATTTAATTATCTTTGGTCATTTAAGGAATTTAAGATGCAATACATGCACCAGTTTTAAGCACCAATGTTCTCTTACAATATTGTATATTTCATTGTATAATTTACATTATTTATTCAGAATGCAACTGTCCTTTAGTGTTTACAAGTTACAATTACAGAACATGAAACCACAGGCTCTAATTTTTGTCTTACATTTAGTATTGTTTACACGTGTAAAATATACAATGAATTATATCAATTACTTTTTAATTATCAGTCAGTAACAAGTACAACAAGCAGTTCAATATTCTGTTTGTTTCATAACATATCCTTTCAGAAAACTGAGAAAACTGAATTCTTACATATTAAGAAGTAATTGGTAACATGTAATAATCAAAGCGCTGAGGAACGGTGGCCCCTAGAGGGTTAGCATTTTTTTCAAATGATGACAGGAATTACAGAAACGAATTGATAGGAACACACAGGGAAGTTGAGAGGTGGGGTTCATATGTTTCACAACAACGTATGAGTTGACAGGCTTCAATTTTATTAGGCGTGATATATACATATAGAACATATATATATAGTGTAAGATAAAAATAATGTATGTAGAATATGTTTGAACATTCTAGGGTTGGGACGTTTGTTATTTCGAAGTAGTTGAAAGGGAAATACAGATACACAAGTTGATACGAAATGTATGTCATTGTATATTTTCATGCAGTTAGTATGCATAATATGGTCATTTTTTAAAACTCATCCAGGCATGTATGCTAAAAGATGTTAATATTGTTCTCAAGGGATAGGTTTCACATTGGAAATAAACATCACGTTAATTTTGAACAAGAGCTGTCACAGAGACAGCTGGCTTGACTATTCCGCTGCTGTTCAGTGGAAGGATTAAAAAGTTTTGGCGAAACATGCATGGATCGCTGTAAGATAAGATTTCAATGCAATTCATGTGGTGAGATTTTAACATAAATGTGGTTATAGGAAATTTTCAACCAGAATGTTTGTCTAATAATAAAGGGCAATTATTTGCAAAATACAGTTATATATCTTGGTTATTCAATGACATTGAGTGGTTGAATACCATTCTATAAAGTCTCAATGCAATACATCGTGTAGTTGCTGAGAAATTTACCTATGTGTGCTTACATGCAAAACTTTAACTAGAATTTCTATGTCGAATAATAAAGGGCAACTAATTGCATTAAATGAAACTAGAGCTATCTTACATGGGGAAGTTTGATGGTTGAGTACAATTGTAGGAGTATCAATGCAATACATCAAGTAGTTGCTTTGATATTTATATAATGTGTGCTTGCACACAAAACCTTAATCAGAATATCTAAGTCGAATAATTAAGTCCTATTATTTGGATTAAATGCAAACTACAGTTATCTAACTTTGTTAATTAAGTAGGTTGGATGGTTGAGTACCATTGTATCAAGTCTCAATGCAATACCTCAAGTACTTATGAGACATTTACCTATGTGTGCTTGCACGCAAAACCTTAACCAGAATTTCTAAGTCAAATAATAAAAGCCTATACCGGGTAATTTGCATTAAATGGAAAGTAGAGTTATCTAACTTGGTTAATTAAGTAGGTTGGATGGTTGAGTACCATTGTATCAAGTCTCAATCCGATACCTCAAGAAGTAACTTAGATATTAACCTATGTGTGCTTGCACACAAAACCTTAACCAAGGTGTGACGCCAACGCCGACACTTGGGTGTGTAGTATAGCTCTCCATATTCTACGAATAGTCAAGCTAAAAATTGATATGAAAATATCATCTGTATGCAGACAGAACATGGAAACAAACAACATAGCAAATGAAAAGTGTTTTGTACAAACGAGAAGTACAATGTTTTATTTACATATCAAAATCAACGTAAAGTAGTAATACATTCAGTAAATGTCTGTGTTGGAAATATGTATGTGAGCAAACTTTGCATGTTTTTATGAGGTTGGCAATAAACACATGTGTAAATGCACATGAAATATGTCTTAACATTATCAACATATACACTGAAAGAAAATGTACAAATGTATGAATGGAACATTTATGTGTTGTCAGTGTTTATGTTTATTTTCAATAAAGGTTTCAGTATAAAGCAACAACTGGTACATAAAAATGTGGTCATTGCAGCATTGCTATATTATGATAGATGGCACAGTGTAATTGCAAGCATGTTTAGTTGTGGAATACGAATGAGTAAGAGATGCTTATGAGTAAGACTGTTTGTCATTATTCAGTAAAATTTACATCGAAATTGGCTGATGAAATAAACAGAGCATCCGAAAAGTTTATGGTCAGTTCGTGGTACATCTCATATTCAAAACAAGTGACAGTTTGTGTGCTCTTCCTCATAATGATTTCCATGGCAACAGGGCAATGGTCCATTTAGAACGTCTGAATGTTCTTCGGATAGTGGCTTGAAGGCATTTTACATCACAGCTGAGTACATCAGAGCTGAGTAAATTAATATCATGGTGGCATTGACTTCCTGAAGGCTTCAGTTTTCTGAAAGTACATGTACCACATACATAGTTATTAATATTCATTGCATGATAGAGGGGGGAACAGGCTTCAAAACTCATATAGTTCATCTGCAGGCTATATGCAACACATACTGAAAGTTTGGAAATGATATATTAAACAATAAATGATTGAGACAAATATTAGCACCTGTGGTATTTTCATAAAAAGCAGAAACAGCCATTTCCCTCAAATGGTAAGCTGCAAACCTTTGAAGAGCCATTATTTCCTTATGCATTGGAATAATTTGACCAAGTAAAGTTTTCCTTGTAGCTTTCAATGGTGTCTACAGAACAGCACCACAAAAATGACCTGCCTACTCTTATAGGGTTTTTTTCTAAGCAAAATAAGGTTTTTGCACATCTTTTGCGCTTAGAGTTTTATATAAACAAGAGGCCCAAAAGGGCGTATGCTCTACTGGCTGAGTGGATCTGGCTGGTTTTCAAAAGGAACCGAGCTCTTATGGATATGAAGATACTGTACAAGTTTCATCGAGATACAATCAAAACTGAAGGCTGTATCACGTAAACAGGAATTGTTTACAGAAACTGAAGGCTGTATCGCGTAAACATGAATTGTTTACAGACGCACATACTACGTACAAATTACCATCGCATAAGGCTGTATCGTGTTAACGAGCAATTGTTTACAGGATTTTTATACTATCAAGGCCCATAATCTAGGCAAGCATGGTTGTCTCTGGCTGGTTTTCAAAAGAAACCGAGCTCTAATATGTAAATACTGTACAGGTTTCATCAAGATACAACCATAACTGAAGGCTGTATCGCGTCAACATGAATTGTTTACAGACGCATGGACACACATACTACGTACAAATTACCATCGCATAACAAAAATGACATAGAGCCAAACTGAAATGCTTCAACTTGTCAAAATTTTGCTTTTCTTATCCACTTATATACAAAGGTAACAGAACTGTTCAGTTTAACAAAAGAATTAGTGATTATGTGTTTATAGACAGTCAAAACACCACTATATGCCAAACTGTTTGCTTCAGGGACAAATGGCGCAACAAAAGTAATGGTAAAAAACACACCAAAACTGACAGATTCATGACAACTGCTAGTTTTTTCATGTATGAGGTGGCTACATGATGTAGAAAATGCAGAGATAGCATTAATATGCCCATTTTTAATATTTTTTTTACTTTAAGTATCTGTTTTGAAGGCTAGATTTGGCATTAAAATCAGAGTACAGCACTTCACCAATGTCTATACGTTGCTTATTTACACCTGATATGCTTTTAATCTCACTCTTTTGATCATTAACTCACAAACAAGTACTACAGAGTTGCCTTACATATTCATTCTTCTAAAATATTGGATTCAGAGCTGCATCTCCTTGATTCAGATTGCAGGACTACCGGTGGGAGGAAAAAGGCGCAGCAAACTGGAGCTTATTGGCACATCATGATCTGCAAGCAAGACACAAAAGCAATGTTTTACACTTATTAAACTATCTGTCAATACTGTTAAAGTTTGAAAAAAGCATGTTAACACTCATTTGAGGCATACACAACCTTTTATGTGGTCATAAATGTGATAAATATGCAGAAAAGCTCATGAATTGAAAGATTTTCAAGACAAATTTTATGAAATATATAGTCTTTTGGACATTTTGCTATCAGTTTTTAACAATTCAAAGGTTAATCTCATCTTATTGAGTACCCAGATGCATTTTGAGAGCATTAAAACCAGACATGCTTAGAATTTCTTCCTACTTGGAGACAGTATTCCTTTCTCTGAAATCCTTGCTGAACGCCGGTATGGAAAACCACATGAGACCACATTTTTACCAGCACTGGTTCTTGTCCTTTAAAATTCCCCTGTGGCTACAGCAATCAGGCTGGCTATTGAAAAAAACAATACATTAGGGTTTTAAGACATTTATAATGTATTAAGGTTGTTTTTTTAATGCATGAAGGGAAAAGGCTCTAATTTTTATGAAAGTGGCTCAGTTTTTATTTCTTTTGCCTTGAGCTATGTAAATTCCCCTGTGGCTACAGCAACCAGGCTGGCTATTGAAATAAACAATACATTAGGGTTTTAAGACATCTATTATGTATTAATGTTTTTTTTTTTAATGCATGAAGGGAAAAGGCTCTAATCTTTATGAAAGTGGTTCACTTTTTATTTCTTTTGCCTTAAGAAATGTCAAGTTTTTCAATGTATAAACTGCATAAATAAATGAATATATATGAATGATTGATGGAATGAATTAATTATTTGAAAGGTGGCATTATTTCTTTAAAATAGGGATCTCATTGTGGTGCTGTGATTGTTGAAGTAGATGTTTTCTTGTCCATAAGCTGAAAATCATATGCACACTAAATAAAACATCATTCTGCATCAAATGTGCAGTAAGTTTTGTTTAATTGCTTATAGAATTTTGAATTAATGTAATGTTTGCTTAAAAGAGCAAACAAAATGTGCGAATAGATGCACAATACAGACCAAAGACTAATACGAGTCAGCAGTTTCATAAGAAAATAATATTATTATCAAAGCCGCACCAGAAATGATCAACAAACAACATGAAAGAAATTCATTTAGGAATGGAACAAACAGAATCAATGGGCTTATATGACCCAAACTTACTCACTTTATACTTCAGTTTGGATACAGTTTTCCATTATATGATCTTGAAGTACTAACCAACAACAGCATGGCGGCATGTTGGCATGCACAAACTCCAAGTCAAGCTTGGCCGGTTGGGCAGCTCGGCGGGCGGGCTGTCTGGTTGGTTCTTCACAATTCCTCCCGGGTCTGTTTAAAATAATAAGAAAGGAAAATAAATAAATCAACAACACCCAAACATACAATCATTGACGCCCTTATAGCCTACACAACATACTCAATTAACACATCTCTGGCATACCAGTTTAAATTGATGGGTTCAACTTTTAAGTGTTCCACCATGACCAAAAGCTGCTCATGACAGGTGCGATGAAGCCAACACTTGAAGATGAACCCAATATCACATTTCAGTTAGAAAACTACTGATGTAACCTAAAACTGTCATTTTTCTCGGGCTTTATTTTTTTTATAAACACGTCATTACATAATGTAAACATATATAAAAACGAAACCGTACGAAACTGGGGACGAACACAAACTTTGTAAAAACACACAAACTTTGTGAAAAACACATGTTTTTTTTAACAAATATTTAAAGAACAGACATAAAATGTACTTATTCTTTCACTTCGCGGCAGCCATTTTGGATTATTGTTTACATTTTAGCGAAGTCTATAAATGGTCTAAGAACGTTCATAGTCCAGTTGTTTTCGTATCAAAAGTGATACAAACTATAAGAGACCCCACTCATACTTAAATACAAACCAAATAATCCGTTGTACTTGCCTTAAAACATGAAAACGTTTAATCAAATTTTCATTTTCGTTTTTCTTTTATAGAAAAACCACGTTTTCAGTGAACTCTGGGATCCCAGAATATTTCATCATCTAATTAACTATAAAAGCCACATGGTTCTCCGCAAATGTTGATACACGTGTTTTAACATTCGGAACTCCTCGGCCATTTTTTTTCAAAAAACAACCTCGGATGTATTTGGACGGTTTACATATTCAGAAAGTGGTACGTTTAAGTCCGCTACAAGTAGATCGCGTAGTAATTTTATTTAGCAGTTAAACTTTGTGACTTAACTCTTTGGATTCTTCATTATGTTTGCAATAATACAATTCAATGACAATCAATTTAAACTTAGATCAATAAATACAACTCTAAAACACTACATTTAATTAATGATATAATTCAAAGTTTTACGAACTACTTCAACAGATGTACCGGCATACATCCGAGTTTGTTTTCGATAAAATGGCCGAGGAGCTCCGAATGGTGTATTAAAAGGGTGTATAAAACCGGTACCAGCATTGAGTCGCCTTCCGTGAAAAATTAATATTCATGAGATTCATAATGGGAGATTACTACAATCGACTTGGCATCGCTACTGAGTACATTCGTGGTATGTAACTACGTAGTAGGTCACCTAAGGTCACGAAGCTGTGTGAGTCACGAACGGCACGAAGGCATAAAATAACGAAAAGCATAATATACGTCACCAAAATTAGCTAGATGAACTACACAAATTCACATCGTAATCTAAACAAATTAAATAATAGAATAAACACGCAGGTTCATGATTTAGGCCTCTCAATTAATGTAGGTCACGCACATAAACAACGCAGGTAAAACACAGATATTTGCATAAAGAGCAATATGTATACAGTGCAAATAATGAAGCAATTTCAATAACTGTCATGTCACGCACACGTAGAGCCGTGCATGTGTAACAATCTGATTATAAAATACTTACAATACACATTTAATCCAGCTGAAGTCCATGAGACACTTTTAGGCAGGGCGCTTACAAAATGGCGACGATCGAAAAGTGAAATGATCATGATCAATATAGGCGGAGTAATCTGTATAATATACTTTATCGATAAAAAGTTTCCAAAAAGCATTCACTTCGTTCATTTGTTTATTTAAGGAATGAATTGCGGGGTTGATGTCATTATCGGGGTATGAACGCAATTGGGTTGGTCAATGTGTGTGGAGTCCGAAGAACTCCACGCGTACTTTGACCAACCCAATTGCGTTCATATCCCCGATAATGACATTAACCCGGCAATTCATTCCTTATATTTACACCAATAGTTCATTATTTCATTCAAAAATTGTTAAAAAAACACTTCATTTCATTTAAGAAAACCTTTCAGTAACCCGTTCTTACCCATTCGGTAAATAGAACGACTCGACTATAACCGGAAACATTTTTTTCAAATGACGTCACAATAACGCGGGAAAAGATCAACCACTTGAAATCACTTTAAAACGTAAAATTAAAACACTTCTGGTATCAATATATTTAAACTATAATAAACTAACACTTTTAAAAATGTTGATCTATATTTTACGGGACCTGCAGACACAATACAACCAATAACAAGATCAATAGCTAGTGTTAACATATCATTTCATTTTTAAGGAAATTTTAGAATTGTTTGGAATCGATTAATTAATTATGGTAACTACTTCTTTTAACCGACTCACACCTGTAACAATACACTTAGTTTTTCGCCGTTTTCTAGCGGTTGCGTATAAATATGGTGTATTCATTTCGTGATTTTTTCAGCTGCATTTTCAGGGATATGCAAAATGTACATTTCTATACATCAATTCAGATTTGTTGAAGTTTAAAATGTCATGTGTATTCAAGCATTCAATGAGCGCATTATTTCGACCGAATCACCGTGTAATCATTTGTAGTAACGGATCTGATGTGCCTACTATGAACGTGGCCCTGAAGGGCCCCCCTTCAAAAATCACTTTTAAACCACAAACCTGAGATGAGAACTAATCCTTTAGCAGTTAAATTACAAAGAAAATTTGTAACAATGTTCTGTAGTGACATACTGACTTGATAAGAATATGACTTGATAACTGAACAGTACCACCTTAACATTTCAACATTAACTAGCATTAACCAGAAAAAGTAAAAATAGTAGGTAGCGGTTATGTCCCTTATTTCAAAAATCGATTGTTCAAATTTCACTATCGATTGTTGCCGATAAAGGCCTTAATGATCAATTGTAGATAATAATCGATCATTGGCACAACACTAGTCCAAATCATGTCTGATTGAGTAACTAGAGTAATCTTGAAGGTCCATAACCTCTTTAGGTAGGTTGGTCATGACATTGTAGTGTTGATTTGGTTAGTAAGGTTGTGAACTTGAACTAGAAAAACTAAGGACCAAGAGTCCTCAACTTTGGCAGGGAGGTTGGTCATGACCAACAGATGCATTATATAGGTCAAAGTTCATGTTGCCACAAAAAGTATAAATTAAAGCTGCACTCTCACAGATTTACCATTTTTACAACTTTTTTTATTTTTGGTCTTGGAAAGAGCTAATTTTTGCGTAAATGTCTGCAAATCAATGATACAGGATTGCTGACAAAAAATCAGATCCTAGATTTCATATTTCTGTTCGAAAATAAATGTTTTATGGCCTAAACCTTTACTAACAGTTTAAGAAAAATGCATAAAACATCAATGTTTGAACTTAAATATAAAACTCTTTATTCAGGGCTTCCATTAAGAATTTGAATCTCGAAGTATGAACTTCCTGTCCATCAAATTTGGAAGTTTTTCACTGAAATGTGGAAGTTTAGGTCTCCTGAATAAGATATCTTTTTCCACTTTTTTTCAATTAGTAATAAAAATCAAATAATTTGCAACTTTAACTTGCCAAATTCACATACTTATACTATAATGATTCATCTTTCTTAAAGACTGATTGAAATTGTGACCCTAAAATTAATATTGACACCAGGTTTTGATATTTTGAACTTCCAAGCTTTCAACTTTGAAAGTTTACTTAAAAATTATGTTAGTTTTTGTACTTCCAAGGAATCAATTTTGGAAGTTTTAACCCATTTCTAGGGAGTAATAAACTTCCAAACTTCCTTTAACTGAAGCTCTGTTTGATCTAATTTTTTGTCAGCATGCAGTCTTATTTAACTGGTTTCCATGATTTTCGCAAAAAGTTGCTTGTACCAAGACAAAAAATAAAAAAGTTGTCCAAACGTTCTATCTGTGAAAGTGCAGCTTTAACAGGCAGCGGTTTTATTTTGAATTTACAAGCGTATGCGCATTAAGTACTATTTACTATGAGAAACATAATATATGTTACTGTTTTACTGCGACATGCTGTGCCAAGGTTATTATTAGATGTTCATTAAGTACTATTTACTATGGGATACATATGTATGTTACAGTTTTACTGCGGCATGCTGTGCCAAGGTTATTATTAGATGCGCATTAAATACTATTTACTATGGGAAACATATGTATGTTACTGTTTTACTGTGACATGCTGTGCCAAGGTTATTATTAGACAACGCATTTTGCTTTGTACGGTGCAGCCAAAAAAGCTGTCCATATTATTGCTGTATGCCAACATTTCTCCATAAGAACATTATAGGTTCATCTAACGTTAAATGATATTAGATGAACTTCACCACCGAAACGACTGGGTCACCCAAATACAGCAAAGAGGATAAACAAGGTGTAGTGAACCAGTACTTTGTTGTCTGCTGAGATTGTAACAATCACGAAATAACCTGGAAACCCAAATCGTCCTGCGCAAGGGGTCATTTTATTTTGTAGAATTATAGCGTCGTCAAACCATTGTTGAGGGCTAGGTTGTAACAATAAAAACAAGGCGCATTTTATTATTTAGGTACATGAGGTTATTTTCTACTGCACTAATATGTGTATAAAAACAAGAATCTAAGCATTGAGACCAATGTACAACTTTTCTACAAGATCGTTATTAAACTGAGAACTAGTATTGCTTAAATAGAATGATAATATCTGGACTATGATTGTTTTTGTTGACACGCTCTGATACATGTCTTGCAGTATGGACAGAATAAGTGCTGCGAAATTAATAAATGCTAGGTTAAAGTTGGTCCGATTGCTTCTGAATGAAAGTCAAACAATGCTGAATGAACAGGGGGTCCAACGTAAATTGTTTTGCAAACATTTTAAGTGAGTGACTTGTTGTGAACCTTTTTATTTACCAAGGATATTTTGACCTGGTTAGTAGGTTTATATCACAGTTATCGTAATATTAACACCCCGCCTTCGGTATTAACACCCCGCCCCAAAGGCAAGATGCTTTAACAAAAAGGTTATTGAATGTATGAGCTGAAAGATTGTTGGTTTATAATGGAAATCTTTCCCCATACACATTTTTATCCCCCGCCTTGAAAAGGGGAGGGGATATAGTAATGGTAGGCAGGATTCCGTGCATCTCCTCTTACATTTCTCATGCGATTTCTATCAAACTTTCACATATTGATGATCATAAAGTGAAGCAGCGTATATTGTCGGGCTTTCCCGATTCGACCATTTTTGAAAGAGTTATTGCCCTTTGCTTATTTTACATTTAAAATTGGTTTCTGCGCAACTCCTCTTAAGTTTTTCATGCGATTTCTACTGAACTTTCACAGATTGATAATCATAAAGTGAAGCAGGGCATATTGTCGGGCTTTCCCGATTTGACCATTTTTGAAAGAGTTATTGCCCCTTGCTTATTTTACATTTAAAATTGATTTCTTTGCAACCCCTCTTATGGTTTTCATGCGATTTCTACTAAACTTTCACAGATTGATAATCATAAAGTGAAGGAGGGCATATTGTCGGGTTTTCCCGATTTCACCATTTTTGAAAGAGTTATTGCCCTTTGCTTATTTTACATTTAAAATTGGTTTCTTCGCAACTCCTCTTACGTTTTTCATGCGATTTCTACCAAACGTTCACAGATTGATGACTATATAGTGACGCAGCACATGTTGTCATGCTTTCGCGATTCGACCATTTTAGGAAGAGTTATTGCCCTTTCTTAATTTTACGCATTTCTTATGTTCCTGAGAAACTACCCTTACCATTGAGTGGCTTTCGTTACAAAAAATGCCCCCATGAGGCGGGGGATATAGCTGTCTGTGACCGCTCTTGTCTAGATATGTTTAAACTTCCAATGTGTGTTTATCTGACGAGCCACATGTCTTAGATATGCTGGCTAGATTAATTAAGCCTTATTTCAGGCAGTATGAAATCCTATGTTGCCTTTAACTATTTGTGCGCGAGGAAATTGTGAACAATATTGATAGTCTTACAGAAAAATCATTACTTAAAACAGTGGTATGCTATAGATGAATGTGCACAGATACCCTATATTTTGCATCTATGCCAATAAGAATCAAAGGCTATGTTGTTCAGTTGTTGTCTTACCCCAGTGCACTATGTTGTACAGTCATTGTTCAGTCATTGTCTTTCCCTAGTGCACTATGTTTTACAGTCATTGTCTTACTTTAGTGCACTATGTTGTGCATTCATTGTCTTAACCTAGTGTACTATGTTTTACAGTTATTGTCTTCCTATAGCGCACTGTGTTGTTTATTCATTGTTCATTCATTGTCTTACCCTAGTGCACTATGTTGTTTAATCCTTGTCTTAACCTAGTGCACTATGTTCTTGAGTGGTTGTCTTACTCTAGTGAACTGTGTTGTTCAGTCATTGTCTTACTCTAGTGCACTTTGTTGTTCAGTCCTTGTCTTACTCTAGTGCACTTTGTTGTTCAGTCCTTGTCTTACTCTAGTGCACTTTGTTGTTCAGTCCTTGTCTTACTCTAGTGCACTTTGTTGTTCAGTCCTTGTCTTACTCTAGTGCACTTTGTTGTTCAGTCCTTGTCTTACCCTAGTGCAATATGTTCTTCTGTCATTGTCATACTCTAGTGCACTATCTTCTTCAGTCAGTGTCTCACCCTAGTGCACTATGTTGTTCAGTCCTTGTCTTACCCTAGTGCAATATGTTCTTCTGTCATTGTCATACTCTAGTGCACTATCTTCTTCAGTCAGTGTCTCACCCTAGTGCACTATGTTGTTCAGTCATTGTCTTACCCTAGTGCACTATGTTGCTCAGTCATTGTCTTACCCTAGTGCACTACGTTGTTCAGTCATTGTCTTACTCTAGTGCACTACGTTGTTCAGTCATTGTCTTACTCTAGTGCATTACGTTGTTCAGTCATTGTCTTACCCTAGTGCACTACGTTGTTCAGTCATTGTCTTACTCTAGTGCACTACGTTGTTCAGTCATTGTCTTACTCTAGTGCATTACGTTGTTCAGTCATTGTCTTACCCTAGTGCACTTTGTTGTTCAGTCATTGTCTTACCCTAGTGTAGTAAGTTATTCAGTCCTTGTCCTACCCTACTGCACTATGTTGTCTTCCCCTTATGCACTATGTTGCCCAGTCATTGTCTTACTCTAGTGCATAAAATTGTTCATTCATTGTCTTACTCTAGTGCACTATGTTGTTCAGTCATTGTCTTACTCTAGTGCAATTTGTTGTTCAGTCATTGTCTTACTCTAGTGCACTATGTTGTTCAGTCATTGTCTTACTCTAGTGCACTATGTTGTTCAGTCATTGTCTTACTCTAGTGCACTATGTTGTTCAGACAACACCCTAGTGTACTTTGTTGTTCAGTCATTGTCTTACCCTAGTGCACTACGTTGTTCAGTCATTGTCTTACCCTATTGTTCTTTGTTGTTCAGTCATTGTCTTACCCTAGTGCACTATTTTGTTCAGTCATTGTCTTACCCTATTGTATGTTGTTCAGTCATTGTCTTACCCTAGTGTTCTATGTTGTTCAGTCATTGTTTTACCCTAGTGCACTACGTTGTTCAGTCATTGTCTTACCCTAGTGTTCTATGTTGTTCAGTCATTGTTTTACCCTAGTGCACTACGTTGTTCAGTCATTGTCTTACCCTAGTGTTCTATGTTGTTCAGTCATTGTCTTACCCTAGTGTTCTATGTTGTTCAGTCATTGTTTTACCCTAGTGCACTACGTTGTTCAGTCATTGTCTTACCCTAGTGTTCTATGTTGTTCAGTCACTGTCTCACCCTAGTGTTCTATGTTGTTCAGTCATTGTCTTACCCTAGTGCACTACGTTGTTCAGTCATTGTCTTACCCTAGTGCATTACGTTGTTCAGCCCATGTCTTAACTTAGTGCACTTGGTTGTTCAGTCCATGTCTAACCAGAGTGCACTTGGTAATTTTGCCCTGGTTTGACACCTGTAAATTAGGTAGTTCAGTTGTTGTCTTAAGCTAGTATACTAGACTGTTTAGTGTTTGTATTATTATAGTACATTAGGTTATTGTAAGCTAGTTTACTTGGACTTCCTTTTACAGACATCTATTTACAAACAATCTGTTTCATCAATTTGACAGAAGTACAGAAGACAGGAAGAACAGATGGATGGACGGACATAGTGGCAACCATATATGCTTCTCCTTTCGGGGAAGAAAATTTAAAGCAATTGGAACCTTGTGACATAATACATGTATTTTCTTTACATAGACATGCAAGACCTGCAGTTTTTGTGATCACTAAAGAGGTGACATATAGGTTTAACTTTTGGCATGGGTGCTATACCCTGTGCAGACAAAACCATAGTATATTTGTCAATTTCGATAATGAGATTTATCACTGAAGAAACATCTGTTATGCCCCTTTTACATTTAACTAGCTATCGCAGGAGATATGAATACAGCCAATCTGCCAATGCTGCCTGGACACAGAATTGGCAAACTATTTTTTTTTTAAAAAGCTATAACTTCCAGGTAATAACATGGCTTTTCCACTCATCATGCTTGACCAAAGTATGTTGTTTATTTAAAATCATTGAGTAATATTGGTTATAAGATATGCCCATATACATTCAGACCAGATTTGGTGATGATTGGACAATGGCTTTTCAAGTTATTGATCAGACAATACCTATTTTAGGTAATTTTTTATTTTTCGAAGTTTTCCATGTAGCAGATAGTGAAAACTAGTCTTGCCCTGGCAGCCATGTTTTTAAGAATCACAATGAGGTGAACAAATTTGATAAATGTTCACCTAAGGAACATTTCTGTGAAATTATTTTGAAATTGGGTCAATGGTTTGTAAAGAGAAGATTTTCAATGTTTTCCATTTAGAATTATAGTGGTAACTAGTCCCACCCCTGTCAACCATGTTTTTTTATGGGGTGAAGAAATTTCAATACATGTCACCTTACAAACATTTCTGTGAAATTATTTTGAAGTTGGACCAGAAGTTTCTGAAGATCAGATTTTCAAAGTTTTCCATAAAGACATATAGTGAAAGGTATCCCTGCCCCTGGTGGCCATTTTTGTTTTATGAATCAACCTGGGGTGAAGGAACTTGATAATCTATTTAACATTTCTGTGAAATTATTTTAAAATTTGGCAAGCAGATTCTGAGGATAAGATTGTCAAAGTTTTCTTTATAGACATATAGTAAAAGGTAGCCACAATCCCTGGCAGCCATCTTTTAACAAATCAACGTGGGGAGAAGAAATTTGATACAGTGTCACCTAAGGAACATTTCGATAAAATTATTTTTAATTTGGGTAAGCAGATTCTGAGGATAAGATTTTCAAAGTTTTTCATATAGACATATGGTGAAAAGTAGCCCAACCCCTGGTGGTCATGTTTGTTCACGAATGAACACGGGGTGAAGAAACTTGATACAGGGTCACCTATGGAACATTTCTGTATAATTATTTTAAATTCGGGCCAGCTGATTCTGAGTAAAAGATTTTCTTTATGGTTACTATGGCAACCTGAGTTCTGCAGGGAACCTCTTTTATTAAAGGAATCTGGAAGAGGACAACCCAAGGAACATTCCTGTGAAAATTTGGTCCCAGTGATTTAGGAGAAAATGTTGAAGGAAAATGATGAGGAAGGAGCGATGGCGACAGACGATTGACAATCACCTGATCACAATAGCTCACACTGAGCACTTTGTGCTCAGATGTGGTAGAAACCCATCTCCAGTCAGTTCGCATAAAGCATCTTAGGTCATTTTCTAACAGTCATTTTCAGACAGTATCTTGTTAGTCAAAAAATATAATTATATATTATTTTCTGAAAGAAAAATTTCATTGATTTTAATTTCAATGATTATATAACATGGTTACATAATATTTAAAATTGATGTTAGTACATATGAAATTTGACAATAAAACATTGAATTAAGTTTAGAAATGACTTAAGATGTTTTATGAATACCAGCCCAGAGGCTTATGGAATACTGCTTTAATGTTTTTAATTCAGAATACCAGCCCAGAGGCTTATGGAATACTGCTTTTATGTTTTTAATTCTGAATACCAGCCCAGAGGCTTATGGAATACTGCTTTTATGTTTTTAATTCAGAATACCAGCCCAGAGGCTTATGGAATACTGCTTTTATGTTTTTAATTCTGAATACCAGCCCAGAGGCTTATGGAATACTGCTTTTATGTTTTTAATTCAGAATACCAGCCCAGAGGCTTATGGAATACTGCTTTTATGTTTTTGATTCTGAATACCAGCCCAAAGGCTTATGGAATACTGCTTTCATGTTTTTAATTCTGAATATGTTTTTATTTCAGAATACCAGCCCAGAGGCTTATGGAATACTGCTTTTATGTTTTTAATTCTGAATACCAGCCCAGAGGCTTATGGAATACTGTTTTTATGTTTTTAATTCAGAATACAAGCCCAGAGGCTTATGGAATACTGCTTTTATGTTTTTAATTCTGAATACCAGCCCAGAGGCTTATGGAATACTGCTTTCATGTTTTTAATTCTGAATACCAGCCCAGAGGCTAATGGAATACTGCTTTCATGTTTATAATTCTGAATACCAGCCCAGAGGCTTATGGAATACTGCTTTTATGTTTTTAATTCTGAATACCAGCCCAGAGGCTTATGGAATACTGCTTTCATGTTTTTAATTCAGAATACCAGCCCAGATGTTTTTAATTCTGAATACCAGCCCAGAGGCTTATGGAATACTGTTTTTATGTTTTTAATTCTGAATATGTTTTTAATTCAGAATACAAGCCCAGAGGCTTATGGAATACTGCTTTTATGTTTTTAATTCTGAATACCAGCCCAGAGGCTTATGGAATACTGCTTTTATGTTTTTAATTCTGAATACCAGCCCAGAGGCTTATGGAATACTGCTTTCATGTTTTTAATTCTGAATACCAGCCCAGAGGCTTATGGAATACTGCTTTCATGTTTTTAATTTTGAATACCAGCCCAGAGGCTTTTGGAATACTGCTTTCATGTTTTTAATTCTAATGGCTGCAGTGGATCATGATTTGCATGGTCTCTGAGTAGCTGCTAAACAACAAGGCCTAGGTTTTATTCATTGCTTTAATTACAACAAATTTACATTTCACATTGATTCAAACACTAAGAAATAACACATTAAAATATTAATGACAAAAAATAAATCGGTCAATAATTTACACAGAACACAATAAACATAAATGTTTTTGAAATAATAGAACTGTTGAATATATGAAACAAAGTTGTCAATAGTTAGTTTGGACCTTTACATAAGTTGACCATTCAATAAACATGTTGGCTAACTGATCAAACCAAGGAATTTTAACTGAGGCTGCTGCTGATCTGTAGGTATGCCTGAATGCAATCATTTAAATCCAGAATCAGTTAAAGGCAATTGATGTTAAACAGTGTAAAACAATGGAAAAAGGTAACGCAGAAATTTGGTGAAAAGGGGACTTTTCCACAAGTATGAAAATCAAACAAGAGGGCCATAATGGCCCTTAATCGCTCACCTGAGTAAAGGAGTTTAACCTTTGTAATCAATATAGCTTGATATTTGTTCTCAAAGAATATTAAATAAAAATACTGGTCAAACATGTTGCCTGGATAATCACTGACAGGACTTGTTACAGTTGGCTGCACACTGACAGGACTTGTTACAGTTGGCGCACACTGACAGGACTTGGTGATTAACTGCACACTGACAGGATTTTGTTCAGTTGCCTGCACACTGACAGAATTTGATTC
This sequence comes from Mya arenaria, assembly GCF_026914265.1. NCBI lineage: Eukaryota > Metazoa > Mollusca > Bivalvia > Myida > Myidae > Mya > Mya arenaria. The sequence goes on from NC_069136.1 coordinate 32,734,282, forward strand.
TCATACCTGCACACTGACAGGACTTTGTTCAGTTGCCTGCACACTGACAGGACTTGATAATTGACTGCACACTGACAGCACTTGGAACAGATACCTGCACACTGACAGGACTTTTTCATTTGCTTGCACACTGACAGGACTCTGTTCAATGTTAAATTGCTTGCACACTGAAAGAACTTTTAGTATAGACACATAAACAACAATCAGTGCACCATCCAATAAAATCAATAAAATGCCTTAAGCTCTAAAAATCAAATATCAGAACACATTCAGCACCTTCCACTAATATCATTGCTTCTTCCATCTAGGTCAACATCACCTTCCTTCACATGTTCAGAATCATGGTGGTGGTTGGTGGTTTTAGTAGTTTATACTCCGGGTCCCGGCGTGAGCACATTGAAGGGTCCCAGAGTGACAGTTCAACCACCGCACACCTATCCTGGGCGGTGAACCAGTACTAGGTGCCTTCACTTCTGCAAGGAACTGACAACTTCTGTACATGCCAGGGGCAGTGGTACAGTGCGAATGGTCGTAGAAAGGATTTCATAACCAATCACAACAGAAGTGACCTGGTCTGCCCGGGAATCGAACCCGGGCTGTCCGATTAACAGTCCAACGCTCTACCGACTGAGCTAACCGGGCGGACGGTTCAGACATTCGGAGCTCCTCGGCCATTTTTTCAAAAACAACCTCGGATGTATGCCGGTAAATCTGTTGAAGTAGTCCGTATTTTTTTTTAATAAAAGCATTAATTAAATGTAGTGTTTAAGAGTTGTATTCATTGCTCTCAGTTTAAATTGATTGCCAGTGAAGTGTATTATTGCAAACATAATTACGATTCCCAAGAGTTAAGTCATAAATTTTAACTACTAAATAAGATTACTACGCGATCTATTTGCAGCGGACTTAAACGTACCACTTTTTAAGTATGTAAACCGTCCATATACATCCGAGGTTGTTTTTGAAAAAATGGCCGAGGAGTTCCGAATGCCGTTCAGAATCATGTTTTTCTTCAAATTCAGTAAGGCTTATTCACTATCCACACAGAAGATAAGATTGTAGCTTAGAATAATCTACATGAAGTTCAATGGAAAAGTAAAAATGAAATTTCTCCTAAGAATAAAGTGTATACTAATTATTTGAATCTATGAACCTAGAAAAATAACAATAATTAGCTTTAAGGGACTATGTAGCAGATGTAGGACTATGTTGAAGACTTAAAATTTAAAATCTATTCCCTTGTTACTAAAAATAGAAAGTAGTGGAATCTCCAACAAAAAGGGAGACCATATAAAGAGTAAACTTTACATAACTATCAGATTTTAACATTTTGGCCATTTTGTTGTTGTTGTTGTTGATCAATCATGACCCCTTGTTGTATTTTTGTAGAGGGTCACCCAAGGAATCTTTCTGTAAAGTTTAATTGAATTTGGACTGGTAGTTCTAAAGGAGATGTTTTTTTAAAGCAAAATAGGAAGCTGGCCTTTTTGTTGTTGTTGCTGTTGTTGTTATTGTTGATCAATCGGGACCCCTTGTTGTATTTTTGTAGAGGGTCACTCAAGAAAGCTTCCTGTACAGTTTCATTGAATTTGGAGCTGTAGTTTCAGAGATGTTTTTTTAAAGCAAAACAGGAAGTCGGCTATTCTGTTGTTTTTGCTGTTGTTTTTGTTGTTGATCAATCGTGACCTCTTGTTGTATTTTTGTAGTTGGTCACCCAAGGAAGCTTTCTGTGAAGTTTCATTGAATTTGGCCAGGTAGTTTAAGAGGAGAAGTTTTTTAAGCAATTGTTGACGGACTGACGCCGGACAAAGACCAATCACAATAGCTCACCTTGAGCACTTCGTGCTCTGGCGAGCTAAAAATGGTGAAAATATGAACATTGAAAACTTGTCTGTCATCTTGAACGCAACAAATACTTATCCAGTGGTGATTCAACAGAATATAAACTTTGACCTGGCTTATCAGCCAATCAAACAGTTTTCACATGGAGACACATTAATGAGTTGTTAAAGGTATGGGTTTTTTTTTCTTAAAACATTAATTTCATAACAATCATCTAATTGATCATTTTTGTGAGTTTCAGACTGAAGGTAAAATTAAGATCATTAAAAAGAGCGGCAAACCAATGCTGGAAAATTTGCCACCATTTTTAATTTAATTGCTTGGTGAATATCAGTCGCAATCATGGTGTAAAACAGTTCCAATACTCTAACATGGTGGCAAATATTTGCTGGCAAACAATGTAAAACTGTTTCAATACCCTGACGCGGTGCCAAATGATGAATATAATTTCAGTTTTCTGTTCCTTCAATTTTTCATAATTTTTTATAAAATGTCAATTTTTTTCAAATTTTGAACTGTATATTTATCAACACAACATTTTTACTTACAAGTTTCATGAATATAGCTTATACTTCTAGATTTATACTAAGATCCTCTCAAGTGGTATTTTCATTCCCAGCAACCACAATTTTAAGCTGAACAAATAATGATGTGCATACATGTAATTTCCTAATGGCCCTTGATCTACAAGCCAAGTTTCATTAATTTTCCTTTTCTAATTATTAAGTACATGCAGGTTCTAGTAAAAAAAGTGACATTTACTCTATCTATTTTGCAACAACAATAACAAATTTTGTCTGACATAAACATAAAATTACTAACATAAACTAGGAAAGGCTCTCTATCTACAAACAAAGTTTCTTTAACCTAGCTGGCCTACTTCTTGACTGCCTGCATTGTCTAGTTTTATGGATGTACCGAGGGTAAACCTATATGTAACTGATTAAATTTTAAACTGTTATGGAAGGTGACATTAAACAAACCATAAAAAGCTGTCACAGTAGGTGATAAATGCCCCCCCCCCCCAAATGCCATCCAGTTCAATGGATAATGCAATTACTTATATTCCTACATTCAAGAAGAGCCATCACAAACTAAAATCATATGCTAGCTCCACCAGTAAAAAGGTCACAAGATCTCAAGACAAAATATTTGATATCTGATTTCAAAACTGCACTCATGGGCCAAATTTCATTTTTGTAGCTTCAAATATAAGAAAGTTTGTCAAAAGGGTTGGGGTCAGCTTTGAACCCAGGGACATAATTTGAAAAATCTTGGTAGAAGGCCATCATATGATACTTCATAACAAATAGCAAAGGTCTGGGCTATGTGGTTTGATAAAAGATTTTCCTATTTGAGTCTATAGGAAACTTGTGAACCCCAGGGTTTGGCCAGTTTTGATCAAATGGTCATTATTTAAACAATCTTGGTAAAAAACTACTGTATGATGCTACATAAAAAAAGTTTGTTTCATACATGTCTATAGAGAACTTGTGACCCCAGGGCTGGACCATTTTTAAATCAAGGGGCAGGATTTGAACAAACTTGATAGAGGACTACTATATGTTGCTACGTACAAAAAAAACCCAAAGGGTCTAGGCCTAGCAGTTTCAGACAAGAATATTTTCAAACATTTCTCAATTTAAGTACATTAGAAACTTGTGACCTCAACAGTGGGGGCCAGAAAATATGCGCTTTTAATGCAGTAAAAATGCGCTTTATTGCATAAACGCGCTTTTAGCCCCAAAAAACACACTTATAATGTGGAAAAAATGCACTTTTAACACAAAAATAATGTGCTTTAAAACTGAAAAAAAATGCAATTTTAATGCAGAAAAAATGTGCTTATAACACAAAAAAAGAGGGTCCTAAAACACTTACCTAAGCAAAGGGCCACAACTCTGTGATAAAGCATTAATAAAAATGTTGCAATTTAAACATATTTTTACTGCTGACAATGCCTTCTTTTATATTTCTGAAGGGTCATGCAATGAAGCTACCTGTAAAGTTTCATTGAATTTGGCCTGGTAGTTTTAGAGATTTTTTTAAAGCAAAAAAGTATGTCGGCCATTTTGTTGTTGATCAATCTCAATGCCTTGTTGTATTTTTGTAGAGGGTCATGCAATGAAGCTTCCTGTAAAGTTTCAGTGAATTTGGCCTGGTAGTTTCAGAGGAGATGTTTTTTAAAGCAAAACAGGAAGTTGGCCATTTTCTTGTTGTTGTTGTTGATCAATAGTGATCCCTTGTTGTATTTTTATAGAGGGTCACCCAAGGAAGCTTCCTGTAAAGTTTCATTGAATGTGGCCAGGTAGTTTCAGAGGAGATGTTTTTTTAAGCAAAACAGGAAGTCAGCCATTTTGTTGTTGTTGCTGTTGTTGTTGACCCTTGGGTGACCCCTTGTTGTATTTTTGCAGAGGGTCACCCAAGGAAGCTTCCTGTAAAGTTTCATTGAATTTGGACTGGTAGTTTCAGAGGCTATGTTTTTTTAAAGCAAAACAGGAAGTTGGCCATTTTGTTGTTGTTGTTGTTGTTGATCAATCGTGACCCCTTGTTCTATTTTTGTAGATCAGAGGAGATGTTTTTTTAAAGCAAAACAAGAAGTCAGCCATTTTGTTGTTGTTAAACAATCGTGACCCCTTGATGTATTTTTGTAGAGGGACACCCAAGGAAGCTTCTTGTGAAGTTTCATTAAATTTGGCCGGGTAGTTTCAGAGGAGATTTGTTAAAGCAATTATTGACAGACGGACTGACGACGGACAAAGACCGATCACAATAGCTCACTTTGAGCACTTCGTGCTCTGGTGAGCTAAAAATGTGCTTTTAAGACAGACAAAATGCACTTACTTGTATAAATGTGTTTTTAACACAGAAACAAATACAGTGCCAATACCCCTGCGTTTGATGTGGATGTTCTAAGCTCTAGGCCACAAGCTTTTTGTCAAGAAGATTTTTTGAATAAATTAATTGAGTATAAAAATAATCAAAGGTCAATAACTCTTCAATATATAAACAAAATAATGTTTCTTTTTGTGTAGCATTTCTCCTCAACACAGTCAATATGTGTATGAAGTTTGAAGACAATACCTAAAAATTATTAAGAGAAATGGAGAAAAGTAGACTTTGACTTATTTCCCAGGACAGACGGTACAAGGTGATTCCTAATAAAACTAACTATACTGTACATAGAAGACCATATAAATTATTCATTATCATCATACATAATACATTAAAACAATTACCATGGATTGCTAACAATGTGGACAATAAGGCGTTCAGTTATAGTTAATAATTAGGATACACCTACATTCTGAAATTTGTTATAAATCTGAAAATATGCTACACTGAAAGTAAAAGTTTCCGATGACAAAAGAGTAATAAGTACAAACACATACAACTTCTAAACGCCCAATTCTTCCAATTAACATCAATGAAGGCCAAGACGAGCTTCAACATCATAACCAACCAAGATAAAGTTGTCAAACTTATTACCCTCAAAAAGATGTTGCCTTTACTTTATTTGACAATAAGAAGGTGTAAGATAGCTATGATGTTCAAATGATGTCCATGCTGCGAGCGTTGGGCACTTTAATTGAGACAAAGTCCATCTTCTCCTGCCAGTTATAGCTGTCCACTAGCTTCATCCATGCCACAGACGGGGTCTTGAATGTCCTAGACCTTAAAAAACATATTTAAACATGTACTATACCATATAAACAGAGATGATGACATGAGCTTATTATACAAAATCACTACTATTTATAGGTTATAAGAGCTTCCAGTAGGAGATGGCCAATACATGGCAGTTTTTAATCAATCACAAAAATAATCAAGAAAAAAGTTGATGCATAGCATCAAGTCGGCGCAATGAAATTAGAAGAAAAACGTGCATGCAGATAACCAAAAATGGTTATTATTTCAATGATAATATTTGTTTTTATGTTGGGTGTACATATGCTCGAAGGACAATATGGTTAATAATATTGTTACAATAGTTTAAGCCCGGAATTACTGATATTCTGTTATTTTTTCCCAAGCTAAACCTCCGGTTAAAACTAAATTAAAACAAAAATATACATACGTTTCTTAGAAAGAAATAGAGTCAATGGTCTAATACATAGATTTCAATACAGTCATACCTGTATTAAGTGGCCACCCTTGGGAAATGATCAAAGTGGCTGCTTAAGACAGGTGGCCACTTAATCCAGGTTTGGCATTTCCGCCACTTTAGCTATATTCAGAGATGGAGTATGTATCTTAACCACCACCTCACACCACAATCAATAACATATGTATCAATATTATTGAAGAAGGTTGAATAAAAATACATTAGTATAGATAAAATAACTTTATTTCAAATTTATAAATAAAATACATTAGTTAATGTTGATACAAGGCATAAAAAAACACACCACATATCAGTCTACACATTTACACAACTACATGTGCATACACATTTCCTGTACGAGTGTACATACACGTTTTTCGTTCACTTTTTAAAGTAGTCCGTACATTAAATAAATGTTGATGCATAGCATAAACAAAACACCAAAGATCAGTCTACACATTTACACAACTACATGTGCATACACATTTCCTGTAATTTTCCTCTGTCTTTTTGCGTTTGGATTTCCATTGCTTTCATATCCCTCCACAATTTCATGCTTAAGTAAGAAATTGATTTGAGTCCGTCCACAGTTAAATTCCTTGGCAACACTTCTTGCACTATGGACGTTTTCTAATAACTTTATACACTTGACACGTTCGTTTAGTGTCAAACACTTTTGAATAGTCTTTTTTTCAGCCAAAATCAAAGTAAAAAAACATATCAAGAACAATGCATTGTAAATATCCGTTCGTAGAAATATAAATCCGTGCAATTTCAAAATTAATATTTTTAGTGAATAAAAATCGTAACTCGTTTCACGCCGTCGAATGACAATGCAAACTGTGAATTCATAATAACCGATGTTTTTGTCTGTATTTAATAATTAACTTCTTAATTATTTAATTATCTTATTAATTGTGTCATTAATTGTGTCAATTCTGATCAAAACATTTGCCGACGTGTTATAAACATGATTTCTCGATGAGTAAACATGCATGACAATCGTGTGATGCAATATTCATTTTCATTGGATGACGGAGATACTCGTTCTTTTTCGTAAACTTCTATACGCAATTAAAGCTGTGTAATGGAAAAATTTATAAGCAGAAGTGTCAGTGACAAGGGATTAAGTGGCCGCTTATTAGTGATAATATGGCTTCATGGGGACAAAAATTAGTGGCCGTGGCCGCGTTAGACAGTTGGCTGCTTAATGCACGTACATTATATAGTAAAAACGTACAGGGGGAATTTGGATTGGCCCGTTAAGGCAGGTGGCCATTTAAAGCAGGTGACCATTCAGCCAGGTTTGACTGTAGCATGAAATTCACCTTTTATTTGTACTGGCATGTTATGTGAATTCCTTGCTTTATATTTTGTATAAGTTTTTGTAACACATTTCACTCATATGAGTATATAGAACGGGGATAAAAAATACTATACATCAAGAGGGAATTATCTGGAGTTCATTCTTTCGAATGACATTTTCAAAACAAACAATTAAGCTCAAGGTTAATTTTTCAAAAATCGGCATTTTTGCCATCACCAAGGGAGATTACTGCGTAGGAGGTTTACAAACATAAAGGATATTGTAATAGTACCGTGTAACCTTCATCTATTTGGGTGGAAGTTGATATCAATCGGAACACCTCGGCCTGTATCTATCTCGGAGTTTTTATGATTGAGTTGGTATTTAAAATCAAAATTTTAAAAATAATAAGCAAGGCTATTATAATTTAAGGTTTCATTATCAATTAAAGTGTAAAGTTTTATAAAACATACTAAAATTCATATTTTATCATGCAACGTGGAAACTATTGAAAGCATCGTTCTGCAATTTATGAACTAGTCGGAATATTTCTAAAGAAATATCAAATATAGTCGGCGCCCTTCTATTAGGTATTGCCCAATAACAAAGACATTGGCACTAATGATAACAACAAGGTGATATCAAAATACCTAAACAAGTAAATGGTACAACTTTCTTTATAAAACTGAACAGGCTTGGGCAAAGTTAAAAAGTATCTATATTAGCCCTTTAAATCTATTACAGCCTGATCTGGCTATCACAAACTAATTATAGGTATCCAAGATCAAGTTCAGCCTCCTTATAAAGCCTTGCTCTCTCGTACTATTTCATAACATAAGCACTGCTTTAACCCCTTACCACTTCACGTAGAACAAAAATAAACAGATAAATTTGTCTGTGGTATAACTTCATACATAACATAATTTAATATCCTCCATCTTGAATATAGTCTTTTGGAATAAAAAGGCCTTTAAACCCAATTTTATATTTCACAAGAAGTTATTGCACACTTAATGTAACTCCTTCATGGTTTGTAAAATACACTTTTTTTAATTATGAAATAAAGTGTGGCAAATCATGATTGTTGAAACAAAAACACTAAAAGCTGGAACCCTTCAGCAAATGTTGATATTTGCTCAAATATCGTCTTTGAAGACCGCAATTGTCAATCGCATTACTAAGGCGATTGAAAATTAATTACAGCTGTGGTGATAGGTTGATTGACTTTTTCACGTGATGTTATCAATGTATCCTTAACAGGTCAACGTATCCACCACTTTTGTTAAAGTCTCGGTGGCTGTGTGGACTAGCTGGCTATTTTCTACTTTTTTCTTGACCACCGGCGTGGGTTCGAAACCCACTAAAACCAAAATACATTTTTATGCTATAACTGTTTTTTTTCCATATCATAGAGTAAAATAATGATAAAATAAATGTTTTCAGATGCCTTACCGGGAAAACTAATTTTTGGTCCAAAAAACATGAGCCAGTCACTTCAAAGAAACTGAATCAAGGAAATAATATAGTTATGTCATTCTGGTACCTTTCATTCATATATATTTTTGAAAAACACACAATGTACACTGCTGGGAGAAACAGGTCATTGGGGCATGATGAGGATGGTTTTATAGCTGATAAATATACCTTACACCTTACATAGGTGTCCATTCTTTGTATTTGTATATCAATGTATTTTAATAAAAAAAACACTTTTTTGATGTCATCGGTCCAAAAAACATTTCTGGTCGGTCAGCACCTGTCCAAAAATATCTTTTCGACCTCTCACCTCATCAAACTGTTCAGCGCTGCTTTACAATTTACAGAAAAAAAATGTCACTTGCAAACATAGCCAAACGACCAATAAAACACATCAAAAGTGCCTTGAAAATATTGAAGATAAAATATAGTATAATATAAGAAATATTCCACACCACTTCACCTCAGTCCATATACACCTTCAGGGGCTTACTGGTCGGTCATCACAATGTCATATGACCCTCAATGGTGTGTAATATTTCTTAATTATATTGTGATATATATATTATCGTAAGACGTTAATAATTTAAACAAAAATGTTTTTCAATTAAAGTTATTCAATATTATTTTGAATAATAAATTGAATTGAACAATAATTAAACATGCATATAAAAAGCAAAGTTTCGCACTGTCAAAATATTTTTTGTCAGTTGTATAATAAGGTGTGAAAAACTCGCATTGCCTTTTGTTCTGTTTAACATTACCAATACTACAAATTGATGCAATAATGGTCTTGTTTTTTTCACACATTTACGCGAACTTTATTGTTTTCTATAGGTGTTGACATTTTGAGAAAAAACCCGTACAATATAAGGTTTATGCATATTTTCATAAAAGGCACCTTTCAGTGCTATCCAGAAACAAATGGTCACAATCAGTTTTTTTAAGTGCCTTTCCTAACATAAAACGAATTAAAATGAAACACATTTTGCATTATCATTGTATGGTTTTAAAGAAAACCATTGCCATTTTCACGAAAAAAATATTTTTCGTCACTGTCAACAAACATGGTGGCCGAAATTGACAGACCTTTTTGACATATTTTCTATGCGTCCTTTAACCCAAAACATAGATTAAACGTTTTTTTTCTCAGTTTTTTCACATATTTTTTTGTCTGCGTCTAATACCCCCTATCGTCTTATACCAAGTCATAAACAGTAATTCTAATTTTGACTAACAGATGAAATAAAATGTTTTCTTACGTAGAGGAACCATTGTCAAATGTGCCATCCAATAGTCTGGTTATCTTGTCTTCAGATACAGCCCTCCAGTCAAAATTTGCTGTTTCTGAAAAATACATTCACGCTGATAATTATTAAAAAGTACAATGATATAACTTTTATCAAAAATGGTTCATTTAGATGCATAGACGGTTGAAATAACAAGGGTTGATCTAGATACATAGACGGTTGAATAACAAGGGTTGATCTAGATACATAGACGGTTGAATAACAAGGGTTGATCTAGATACATAGACGGTTGAAATAACAAGGGTTGATCTAGATACATAGACGGTTGAAATAACAAGGGTTGATCTAGATACATAGACGGTTGAATAACAAGGGTTGATCTAGATACATAGACGGTTGAATAACAAGGGTTGATCTAGATACATAGACCGTTGAAATAACAAGGGTTGATCTAGATACATAGACCGTTGAAATAACAAGGGTTGATCTAGATGCATATACGGTTGAAAAACAAGGGTTGATCTAGATGCATATACGGTTGAAAAACAAGGGTTGATCTAGATACATAGACAGTTGAATAACAAGGGTTGATCTAGATGCATATACGGTTGAAAAACAAGGGTTGATCCAGATACATAGACGGTTGAATAACAAGGGTTGATCCAGATACATAGACGGTTGAATAACAAGGGTTGATCCAGATACATAGACGGTTGAATAACAAGGGTTGATCTAGATACATAGACGGTTGAATAACAAGGGTTGATCTAGATACATAGACGGTTGAATAACAAGGGTTGATCTAGATACATCGACGGTTGAAAAACAAGGGTTGATCTAGATACATAGACGGTTGAAAAACAAGGGTTGATCTAGATACATAGACGGTTGAAAAACAAGGGTTGATCTAGATACATAGACGGTTGAATAACAAGGGTTGATCTAGATACATAGACGGTTGAAAAACAAGGGTTGATCTAGATACATAGACGGTTGAATAACAAGGGTTGATCCAGATACATAGACGGTTGAAAAACAAGGGTTGATCTAGATACATAGACGGTTGAATAACAACGGTTGAAATAACAAGGGTTGATCAAGATACAAAGACGGTTGAAATAACAAGGGTTGATCTAGATACATAGACGGTTGAAATAACAAGGGTTGATCTAGATATATAGACGGTTGAAATAACAAGGGTTGGTCAAGATACAAAGATGGTTGAAATAACAAGGGTTGATCTAGATACATAGACGGTTGAAATAACAAGGGTTGATCTAGATACATAGACGGTTGAAATAACAAGGGTTGATCTAGATACATAGACGGTTGAAATAACAAGGGTTGATCTAGATACATAGACGGTTGAAATAACAAGGGTTGATCTAGATACATAGACGGTTGAAATAACAAGGGTTGATCTAGATATATAGACGGTTGAAATAACAAGGGTTGATCTAGATACATAGACGGTTGAAATAACAAGGGTTGATCTAGATATATAGATGGTTGAAATAACAAGGGTTGGTCAAGATACAAAGATGGTTGAAATAACAAGGGTTGATCTAGATACATAGACGGTTGAAATAACAAGGGTTGATCTAGATATATAGACGGTTGAAATAACAAGGGATGGTCAAGATACAAAGATGGTTGAAATAACAAGGGTTGATCTAGATACATAGACGGTTGAAATAACAAGGGCTGATCTAGATACATAGACGGTTGAAATAACAAGGGTTGATCTAGATTCAATGACAGTTTAAACAAGAGATGTTTGTCAAACATTATGCGCCCCCTGAGTGCCATATTGTCAAGAATATTTGAACAATTGAATGAAATATGTATGGACCGAAATGACAGCTGATTTGTCATTGACATTGGATGCCTTTGAGGCAGTTTTAAGATAATGAGCATTTAACGTGTGAGGATCCTCTAAGTAGCAGGGAATAAGTAAATATGACATAATTTTAATGACCAAAATCAGGTAATTTAATGATCAATATGAGATGTGACCTTGACCTTTGACTAAATGACCTCTAAATTCATAGGGGTCATCTACTGGTCACCCCCAACCTAAATGTTAAGTTTAAGGGCCATGGCTGTAGGCATTTTTGAGTCATCACACAGATAAGCTTTTTGCATTCAAGGTCAGTGAGACATTGACTTTTGACCCGATGACCCCTAAAATCAATAGGGGTCATTTACTGGTCAGGCCCAATCTTCATATCAAGATTGAGGGCCATGGGTACAGGCATTGTCAGTTATCACTCGGACAATCTTTTCGCATTCAATGTCACTGTGACCTTGACCTTTAACCCAATGACCACTAAAATCAATAGGGGTCATCTACTGGTCTGGCCCAATCTTCATGTCAAGATTGATGAGTTATCACTGGGACAAGCTTTGGTCTATGGACCTACCGACCAACAGTAATGTACAAATGTGCAAAGCAATATATCCCCTCTTCTTCGAAGGGGGGCATAATAACAAGGGTTGATCCAGTTTGTAGACAGTTTAAATAACAAGGGCTGATCCAGTTTGTAAACAGTTTGAATAACAAAGATTGATCCAGTTTATAGACAGCTTAAATAAAGACAATTCAATTTTTCAGGTCCAGTACAAAACATCATACCTGTCCTTTATAAGTCTCTTTTTGTTATAAATATATTTTGCAAGTCTGAAGCATTTAATTGATTTCAAAACTTACTAAGAATTGATGCAATTGAGACCCATTAGCAGTTTATGTTCAAAGCTATTCAGTAATAACACAGCAACTATAGCTATATAACCTTCTTTACCCAGAATTAATAATGGAAATAGAATAGGCCAATCAATTGCAACATCTACGTATAAAGCATATAACACTAAAGTAAACAATTGGGCCATGATGGCCCTAAATCGCTCACCTAAGCAAAGGGCCACAACTCTGTGATCAAGCATTAATTAAAATGTTGCAATTTAAACTTTTTTTACTGATGACAATGCCTTGTTTTATATTTGTAAAGGGTCATGCAATGAAGCTACCTGTTAAGTTTCATTGAATATGGCCTGGCAGTTTCAGAGGAGATGTTTTTTAAAGCAAAACAGAAAGTTGGCCATTTTGTTGTTGTTGTTGTTGATCAATGTGACAGCTTGTTGAATTTTTGTAGAGGGTCACCAAAGGAAGCTTCCTGTAAAGTTTCATTCAATTTGGACCGGTAGATTCAGAGGAGATGTTTTTTAAAGCAAAACAGGAAGTTGGCCATTTTATTGTTGTTGTTGATCAATCGTGACCCCTTGTTGTATTTTTGTAGAGGGAAACCCAAGGAAACGTTTTGTGAAGTTTCATTGAATTTGGCCAAGTAGTTTCAGGAGAGATGTTTTTTAAGCAATTGTTGACGGACGCATGGACAGACGGACGAGGAACAAAGACCGATCACATAGCTCACCTTGAGCACTTCATGCTCTTGTGAGCTAAAAATGAGTTGATATAGTTATAGTAATTTGAGGCCACTTAATGGTGGGAAGCACTTTGTTTGTGACTAGGTTATGTTTTAAAATGTAAATATAAGTAACATAATTAATTCATGATATAACAATCATTGCAAATGAATGAATTCTTTATGGCTGTTAACAGTAAGATAAATAAACTAGAATATGCACAGTGAGTATATTAAATGAGTATATTTTCTAATATAGCAAACTAGTTGTTAACGTGACCTCATGTATGATTCTTAATTCAGACTTTGAGACATACTGTGAAATCATTAATATTCGAGAGACATTAATTTTTGTGGAATTAATGTGTTGGCTTATCCAAGAATACAAGATCCCAACAAAATTTACCTTTAATTCTGAAATCATACTGTCTATGTAAAAGGGTATCTATTCACAAAATATACATGGTCGCGGTATACCACTTGTAAGTACCTAGATCATTGTTTACATTACTATTGATTGTTTTATATTACTTATCATTTATCTTCAATGATAATCAATTAAATTCAAGTATGAGCAATCATTCAGTTTTTTTGTAAGACATTATGGGAACATAAAAACATGCTGATTATGAACTTCAAGTGTTTGAGCGTAGACACTTGACTTTGTTTCTTTGATCAAATAGTTCATCAATTATTTTTGAGCTGCATTAATATCAAATGTATAGATAAAAAGTGCACAAAGAGGAAAAAATAAATATTGAAGGGATATGCGCTTAAAATTAACATGAACTATGAACATGAGAAGACTAAATGTTTCTCTTTACGCCTTCCTTTGTCTGGCTACTGGTATTTTCTATGATTGTTTATTCATTATCAAACACTCTTACTGTATTTACACAGTATGCAAAAGCACTTAATTGACATTCAATGGCTTCACTATTTTATATTCCTGATGTGGTTGCATCATTATTTATGACCTTTAAATTAATAATCAAGAAATAATTGTTATGACTTTCTGTGCTAACTGGCATATTGTCTCATTGTAGTGTCATAAACTGCGTAACATAGATGATACATAGAAAGAAATTGGCACATGTTGATTTTGCAGACTATTTATGATAGCACTTTTGATGATTTGTTGTTGCTTTCTCAAAAATAAAATATCCATCTTCCAGAAACCACGAAATTTCAAGCCCACAAATATAAATGATTTCACAGTACATTTATCTTAGACTGGCTTGTGAATATAAGCCCTGTGTGTTTAAAACTATGTGTGGTTTTACCTTTAGGGAGGTGGCCTATCTTGGCGGCCAAGTTGATGAGCTGGGCAGGAGAGATTGAGGCTGGGATTCTTGGATAGGTGAGACCGTCAATGTCAACGTTGATACCTAGCTGCTCCAGCAGGCCAACCATGTATGCGTTCTTCTGCATGGTTTCCTGGAAACAGTCGAGCAGTGAAATATATCTAACGCTTGTATTCTATAAGATAAACACTTCCAGTGGTATTCAACTATCTTCTAAAGCCAACTCAAGCCACAATTACTTCATTCCCCATTATCATGCTAGTCTGTTTTTTTTGTCTGTACAGTGAAATTTGCTAAATGTTCACTTCTTAATGCCTCTTTTGAACTAATCCCCACAAGGCCATCTTATGAGCATGCCGTGCCATCTTATGAACATGCAGAACAATGTTATAAACATGCCGACATGTAGGGCCATATTATCAACTTGCGGAGGGATCTCATCAACATGGGGAGCCATCTTATCAACATGTGGGGCCATCTTATCAACATGTGGGGCCATCTTATCAACATGCAGGGCCATCTTATCAACATGTGTGGCCATCTTATCAACATGTTGGGCCATCTTATCAACATGTGGGGCCATCTTATCAATGGGGTCATCCTATCAACATGCGGAGCCATCTTATCAACATGTGTGGCCATCTTATCAACATGTGGGGCCATCTTATCAATGGGGTCATCTTATCAACATGCGGAGCCATCTTATCAATGGAGCCATCTTATCAATGGGGTCATTCTATCAACATGTGGGGCCATTTTATCAACATGTGTAGCCATCTTATAAATATGCGGGACCATCTTATTAACAGGGTCATCTAATCAACAGCAGGGCCATCTTATCAACAAGCAGGGCCATCTTATAAACCTGCGGGGCCATCTTATCTACATAGGGCCATCTTATCAACCTGCGGGGTCATCTTATCAATATGCTACCCCATCTGTATGTGGTGCCATCTTATCAACAGGGTCATTTAATAATATGCAGGGCCATCTTATCAAGATGCTTGGCCATCTTATCAACAGGTTCATCTTATCAACATGTGGGGCCATCTTATCAACATGTGTGGCCATCTTATCAACATGTGGGGCCATCTTATCAACATGCTGGGCCATCTTATCAACATGCTGGGCCATCTTCATTCGGGGTCATCTTATCAACAGGGTCATTTAATAAACATGCGGGGCCATCTTATCGAGATGCTTGGCCATCTTATCAATATAGGTCTATATTATCAACATGTGGGGCAATCTTATCAACATAGGGTCATCTTTCCAACATGTGGGGCCTTCTTATCAACATAGGGCCATCTTATCAACATGCAGGGCCATCTTATCAACATGAGGGGCCATCTTATCAACAGGGTCATTTGATAAACATGCGGGGCCATCTTATCAACAGGGTCATTTAATAAACATGCGGGGCCATCTTATCAACAGGGTCATTTAATAAACATGCGGGGCCATCTTATCGAGATGCTTGGCCATCTTATCAATATAGGTCTATATTATCAACATGTGGGGCAATCTTATCAACATAGGGTCATCTTTTTAACATGTGGGGCCTTCTTTTCAACATGCAGGGCCATCTTATCAACATGCAGGGCCATCTTATCAACAGGAGGGGCCATCTTATCAACAGGGTCATTTAATAAACATGAGGGGCCATCTTATTAACAGGGTCATTTAATAAACATGCGGGGCCATCTTATCGCGATGCTTGGCCATCTTATCAATATAGGTCTATATTATCAACATGTGGGTCAATCTTATCAACATGTTGGGCCTTCTTATCAACATAGGGCCATCTTATCAACTGGTGGGGTTATCTTATCAATAAAGGGCCATCTTATCAACAAGTGGGGCCATCTTATAAACATGCGGGCAATTTATCTACATGCAGGGCCTTCTTATCAGCCTGTGGGGCCATCTTATCAACAGGTATATGAATAAATATCAAAATTTCCCTTGAACAATTGGCACAAAACTTTGTTTTTTTTTAAATTTGTATATTTAAACAAACATGTTAAACCTCTCAAGCCAAGCTTTTGTTTAAAAATGTTTTTTGTTTAAGTGATGGAATAATGTTATTTAATATCACTTAGGTTTATATTGTTGTCTTTTTTCATAAAAAATGAAGTTTCAATATAAACAGATGTACATTTGAGGTTCACAAACATTTTCAAATACTGTGAAATCATTAATGTTCGTGGGGCATCAATGTTTGTGGTTTTTGTGGGTAGGGTGATCCACGAAATTAAGATCCCACGAAATATAAACCCTTAATTCACTTTTACAACTGCCATGTTATGTACATACAAGTTTTTTTGTTGCAGAAGTCGCAGTATACAGCGTTTATACCTGTCTCACTGTATATTTTACTATCATTGTTTTGTTAATATATTATATCTGCCTTTAACAAATAATAAACCAAATTAATTAAATGTGTTTTTATGAACCAGATGACAGAAGCACATGTTTAAACGTGTGCTGTTAATGAAAATCTCCAGGTTTACAAGATGTGCATGATGAGTGTCGGTACTCGATTTTTTTCTTCACTGAAATAATAAATCGATTACATTGGAGGTTACTGAGCACCCAACGTGATAAAGTACAAAACAACGCGTTCAATATATTTATTAAACAAAAAACGTGTGAATAAATATTGAAATGATCTTGTTTACTCAAATATACGCATCTTTTCTGTGTTTCCACAGTTTGCTAAATTCTTAATTGGTATTCAATGGCTTCCCCTATCTGTATTTATGATCAGGGTACATCATCTTTTATGACCTTAATTCCCAATTAAATCGATAATTGACATGGGTATATGCACTAATTGGCATATCGTACCACTTTAGCGAGTGTCATAAACCGTGTGATGTAGAAAACGGAAATCACGGGCCAGTGCGTGGAGATTATGCAGATGATCTAGGACGATCGCATATTAGATTTTGTTTTCAAAAATAAAAAAACACAAATTCAAGTACCCACGAAATTGTATTTTTTCGGCAAACCACGTAATTTCATGCCAACGAATATAAATGATTTCACAGTAATACTATTGGTAAATATTTTGTAAAAATTGTATTCAATACAATTGCAAGCCATTTAACCCATGATTCCAAAGTGACTGAAGAGTTTTGTTTTATTTTCAGCTATATAATGTTACCTGATCATCATTATAAAAGATGATGGGCACATCTTGATCCTTGAGGCAGAAAAACTTGGACACTGGCTCCTGTGATCTCCCATCCTTCTTTACATCTGTACAAGATCATTCATTCATTAAATTGTATGAAGCCATTCACTGTTTATGTGTATTTTTCTAATGTAAAAATTTAAACAGAAACAATAATTTTGACATAACCACACAGCCCCAAAACTAAAAGACTGTTCTGCAACATGTCTACAAACATACCAATTAGCATATACCGTATTATATTATGTATAGGACACACTTTTTTCCCCCCAGATTATCGTCTAAAAAATTGCCTGCATCCTTTCTATGCTATTAGGATTTTATCCGTTTTTCACAAGTCCATTTCAGGCCGAAAATGTTGGACCGGAGACGAACGCAGTAATGGTAAGTACCTATACTCAGTGTCCACCGAAGAGAACAACTGACGTAGGTAAAATCACGCAAGTTAAAACACGCAGAAATATAATGAATGTTTACTTTAAAATAATTTATTGAGAAATAAATTGAAAACAAACATGAGTGTTTTCTTTATTCACAAAAGTGACGCTACTCACAAAAACTCGATGTGAGTCAGCGCTTTTGCTGGATTGAGTTATAACGGCAATGGAAAATCGGAATATGAGTTAAATATCAATTAAACGTTGTTCACAATTTTACCGTTTCGATATTCTAAAAAACATTTTGTTGTATGTTACTGTTTTAAAATAATAATAATAATAATAATAATAATAACAAGAGCGGTCACAGACAGCTATATCCCCCACCTCATGGGGACATATTTTGTAACAAAAGCCAATCAATGATAAGGGTAGTTTCTCAGGAACATAAGGAATGCGTAAAATTAAGAAAGGGCAATAACTCTTTCATAAATGGTCAAATTGCAAAAGCCTGACAATATGCGCTGTGTCACTATATAGTCATAAATGTAAGGAGTTGCGAAGAAACCAATTTTAAATGTAAAATAAACAAAGGGCTATAACTCTTTCAAAAATGGTCAAATCAGGAAAGCCTGACAATATGCGCTGCTTTACTTTATGATCATCAATCTGTGATAACTTGGTAGAAATCGCATGAAAAACGTAAGAGGAGTTGCGAAGAAACCAATTTCAAATGTAAAATAAGCAAAGGGCAATAACTCTTTCAAAAATGGTCAAGTCAGGAAATCCCGACAATATGCGCTGCTTCACTTCATGATTATCAGTCTGTGAAAGTTTGGTAGAAATCGTATGAAAACTGTTAGAGGAGTTGCGAAGAAACCAATTTTAAATGTAAAATAAGCAAAGGGCAATAACTCTTTCAAAAATGGTCGAATCGGGAAAGCCTGACAATATGCGCTGCTTTACTTTATGATCTTCAATCTGTAAAAGTTTGGTAGAAATCGCACGAAAAACGTAAGAGGAGTTGCGAAGAAACCAATTTTAAATGTAAAATAAACAAAGGGCTATAACTCTTTCAAAAATGGTCAAATCAGAAAAGCCTGACAATACGCGCTGCTTTACTTTATGATCATCAATCTGTGATAGCTTGGTAGAAATCGCATGAAAAACGTAAGAGGAGTTGCGAAGAAACCAATTTTAAATGTAAAATAAGCAAAGGGCAATAACTTTTTCAAAAATGGTTGAATCTTAAAAGCCCGACAATATGCGCCGCTTCACTTTATGATCATCAATCTGTGAAAGTTTGGTAGAAGTCGCATGAGAAATCTAAGAGGAGATGCAAAGAAATGAATGTGGGACGGACGGACGCACACACACACACGCACGGAATCGCGCCTACCATTACTATATCCCCTCGCCTTTTCAAGGCGGGGGATAATAAAGGAATGTGCAATACCGCAAAGTAGCATTATTGTCACTATCAAATCTTTTCAAATGTGCGAAGGTGTGAAAAACACTCGCTGTCTGTCATTAGAAATGCATCAATAGAACGAATTATTGCGATGGTAATACCATAAGGTTGTTTCTTTGAACTTGACCACGTGTTTTAATACTTATCTGAGGGTGTTGACATTTTGAGAATATTCACACATATTATAAGACTTATATCATTGTTCTTTACGATACACCATCAGAAGACAACAAAGGCAATTTGATGAAAAGCGTCATCAGGTTGACAGAATGAAACTATTATTACCTGTGCTACTGTTACTTTTCTTGCGTATCTAATGTATAAATTTACTTGAAATAAACAACGAAGTACATATCAGTTTGCTATAAAATTTAATATTGCATGGTTTATAATGACCTTTGCCATTTTCACAATCCCAAAAAACAAATCGTCAAAACAAATATGGCAGATACTGGACTTACTGAAATATGCTAAATTACCGATATACGACGATAATTATCGAAATACACAAGACAGTTATCGAAATATGCCTTACCGTGTATATACATTTTTTTTTATTGTTTTTACCTTTATATATGTTATAAATACCTTACCAACCTAAATTTTTCGTCTTCGATTTTGACATTTTTGCGCTCCTATCAATGCTAGCATCCTATACATAGAATAATACGGTACTTTCAGAAATGAATTTCATTTACACATGAAACAAAACTGTTTGTACGTAATACATTTTTTTTTTACATTATTTTGAAACCTGTGTATACCAATTTCTACAACAACCCAGTCTTTGATACCTGATTTGACATATGCAGCTTCCAGCAAGCAGTGTTGTAAATATTCTAGGTGTTTTTCATATCCACCCTCCCTCAGTTTGTAGAGGCAATGTGGCACGACCTTGTCCTCCTCCAGACTGCTCAGTTCTTCAATGGCGGCAATAAACTGCTGGTCCTGTGTACTCATGTCTTCCTCCCTCTGAGCAACCTGCTCAACACAGTTATATACCCAATCAAAGTTATTTCTAAACTAACAACAGCATTGAAGGCAGATACCATTATTTGTCATTTGTTTTTGCAATTACAATGGGCATAATTGGGCAAAAGTTTACACCAGTTATTGGACAAGTGTATAAACATGTACCAATTCATAGTTCTTTTAGTTATTGTGAATGTTAAACGTATTTGCATGATTCTCAACACACTGAAAATAAATTTGAAAGTAAAATAAACATACATTACCAAACAATTTAAATAATATGCACTCGTACGTATTATAATATAATCTTTTGGGTGGCCTCAAGCCCTATAAAGGTATTGACTTATATTTGAGATGTGATGTAGTACGATTTTGGTTACCTGTTCTAGCATGGCTTTCTCCGTGGCGATGAACTGCCCCAGCTGCTTCTCTGTTAGCAGCTTCATCTTGTACAACTGGTTCACCACCTGCAAACAATAACACACTATAACATTATTGCTGCAACATACATGCTACATTCTGGAGGCCTTGCATCGAGGATTTGTTAAGCAAACGTGATATTTCGACATAAGCCTCTTAATATCCTATGTTGGCGCCAAGAACAAAATGAAATAACTGGTATTTAAATTGTGCTTGCTTAATGGCTTGTCAATAGGGAAGAGGTTAGGGTAGGCTACCCTGATTTTACCTTTTGGCATTTGTTGTCATTGCATTATCTCTTCTTGTTTTAATAATGCAATACTTTGAAACAAATGAGGATTATTTGGAGTTTATAATTATTGTTTCACATTTTCACTAGCCTTATATTCTAGAGTCAAGTATCACTGTAGTCCAAGCTTTTGAAATTCATCTTCCCTCATAGGGCTTCATATGATATAAAAGGCCAGCATTTTGGCATATTAAAACTAGAGATTGTTTTTTTGAAAAAGCGCTTGTCTCCCCTACTGTGTGGTTGTAGCTGAGAAAAAAAAAATGATAGACATAATAAATGATGGACATAAATTTATAATTTTGGACTGGAAACAAACCAACAGTGAAGTTTGGTTTATTCACCCGTATTAAATAGTGAAGAGAAAAAAGTGTTGTTGATTAATCTTGGAAAATGTAAACCAAGTTTGCATTGTATGAAGTTCCTGGGCGCAAGCGTTATTCAATAATGGATCGGAAACCATTTTTCAGCTCAAGATCATCGTGATCTTGACCTTTGACCTACTGATCACAAAATCAATAGGATCATCTACATAACCAACTTGCATACCAAGTACTAAGTTCTTGGATGCAAGTGTTCTTAAGTTACTGAGCAGTAACTGTTTCTTCACCTCAAAGTCACGGCAACCTTGACCATTGAGCTACTGATCTCAAAAACAATAGGGGTCATCTACTAGTCATGACTGACTAGCATACCAAGTATGAAGTTCCTAGGTGCAAGCGTTCTTTATATATTGAGCGGAAACAAAGTGTGACGTACAGACTGACGGACTGACTGTCTGACTAACGGACTGATAAAAAATTTAATAGGGGTCATCTACTAGTCAAAACCAACTTGCATACCAAGTATGATGTTCCTGAATGCAAGCATTCTTTAGTTACTGAGCGGTAACGGTTTCTTTATGACTGACTAGCATACCAAGTATGAAGTTCCTGGGTGCAAGCGTTCTTTATATATTGAGCGGAAACAAAGTGTGACATACAGACTGACGGACAGACTGACTGACTAACGGACTGATAAAAAAATTAATAGGGGTCATCTACTAGTCAAGACCAACTTGCATACCAAGTATGATGTTCCTGGGTGCAAGCATTCTTTAGTTACTGAGCGGTAACTGTTTCTTCACCTCAAGGTCACGGCGACCTTGACCTTTGACCTAGTGATCTCAAAATCAATAGGGTTCATCTACTAGTCATGACCAACTAGCATACAAAGTACGAAGTTCCTGGGTGCAAGCGTTCTTTAGTTATTTAGCGGAAACCGTTTCTCACCTCAAGGTCACGGTGACCTTGACCTTTAACCTACTGATCTCAAAATCAATAGGAGTCATCTACTAGTCATGACTGACTAGCATACCAAGTATTAAGTTCCTGGGTACAAGCATTCTTTAGTTATTGAGCAGAAACCAATTTTAAGCTTAAGGTCACCGCCAACATATCGTTTTTTACCTGAAGGTAACCGAGACCTTTGACCTTTTGATCTCAAAATCAATAGGGGTCATCAAATAGTCATGACCAACTAGCATACCAAGTATGAAGTTCCTGGGTTTTTAACATTAACCCTTCAAAATTGAAGTTTTATGGCTAAACGCATTACCAATGCTTTAAGAAAAATGAGTTTTTCACAAAAGAACATCAATTTTTGAACGTAAATATGAATAACTGCAATTTCATCTTTTGTCAGAAATCTTTTATCACTGGTGTAAAGACCTTAACGTAAATATTGGCTTATTCTTAGACAAAAAGTTGTCAAAACTCTCCATCTGTGAGAATGCTGCTTTCAGGGAGTATAATTTAATAAATATGCATGACAGGATTTTAAAATAAAATTAATTACTATTAAATGAAAGTACAAAATAAAGTTCTATACTTGTGGATGGATCCAAACCACTTCCTTAAAACCCTTAAAAAGATTTTAGTGCTGTGCTAAACAACATCGGCTAAAGCATTAAAAATCGCTACCGTGAAACCCTCAAAAGACTTGTAAACATGTATTTAATTACTAAAGGGTTTTTGATAACATCCATGTCAACAATGTGACAATGCCTTGACATATAAATTTCTTCAACATGTATTTAGTTCATTTCCATACCTCTAGTTTATTCTTGTATATGCCCCTATCCTGGTATCGTTGTATAATCTCATCAACTATGTTATCATAACCTTCTAGGTCTTCCCACCAGCTGACCAGCAGGTCCACCTCCTCCGAGCTCCAACCATATGTGGACATCTGCCCATCATCCTCTTCCATGACACACCTATAGCACATTATAAATGCAAACTGTAATTAGCAACTAGTTATAAAGCAGAACCACCTCCTCTGAGCTCCTACAAACTGTGGACATCCTCCTGCTCCATTTTTATTCAAGGTAGCCTCCTAGATGGCCACTATTAGGTTCTGGTGTACATTATTCGTACAAGTTTGTGCATGAGTTATTAATTTTTTAAAGTGATTGGAATTGTCTATGAAAAAAATATTACAAATGATTTATATTCAAGATGGCTTCAGGATGGCTGCCAAATGTACGAAAAAGTTAAAAAATATAAACATTTCAATTCTTTACAGCCAATACCTGTCTATTCCTGAGGAAATTGTAGGTGCATAGCTTATAACAGTCCAAACCTTTCTGTATTCGTGAGAAAATTGTTGGTGCACAGTTTGACAGTCCATACCTATTTGTATTCCTGAGGCAGTTGTTGGTGCACAGTCTGAGAGCCTATACCTGTTTGTATTCCTGAGGCAGTTGTTGGTGCACAGTTTGACAGTCCATACCTGTTTGTATTCCTGAGGCAGTTGTTGGTGCACAGTTTGACAGTCCATACCTGTTTGTATTCCTGAGGCAGTTGTTGGTGCACAGTTTGACAGCCTATACCTGTTTGTATTCCTGAGGCAGTTGTTGGTGCACAGTTTGACAGTCCATACCTGTTTGTATTCCTGAGGCAGTTGTTGGTGCACAGTTTGACAGTCCATACCTGTTTGTATTCCTGAGGCAGTTGTTGATGCACAGTCTGACAGCCTATGTCTGTTTTTATTCCTGAGGCAGTTGTTGGTGCACAGTCTGACAGCCTATACCTGTTTGTATTCCTGAGGCAGTTGTTGGTGCACAGTCTGACAGCCTATGTCTGTTTTTATTTCTGAGGCAGTTGTTGGTGCACAGTTTGACAGTCCATACCTGTTTGTATTTCTGAGGCAGTTGTTGGTGCACAGTTTGACAGTCCATACATGTTTGTATTCCTGAGGCAGTTGTTGGTGCACAGTTTGACAGTCCATACCTGTTTGTATTCCTGAGGCAGTTGTTGATGCACAGTCTGACAGCCTATGTCTGTTTTTATTTCTGAGGCAGATGTTGGTGCACAGTCTGACAGCCTATACCTATTTGTATTCCTGAGGCAGTTGTTGGTGCACAGTCTAATAGCCTATGTCTGTTTTTATTCCTGAGGTAGTTGTTGGTGCACAGTCTGACAGTCCATACCTGTTTGTATTTCTGAGGCAGTTGTTGGTGCCCAGTTTGACAGTCCATACCTGTCTGTATTCCTGAGGCAGTTGTTGGTGCACAGTTTGACAGTCCATACCTGTCTGTATTCCTGAGGCAGTTGTTGGTGCACAGTTTGACAGTCCATACCTGTTTGTATTCCTGAGGCAGTTGTTGGTGCACAGTCTGACAGCCTATGTCTGTTTATATTCCTGAGGCAGTTGCTGGTGCACAGTCTGACAGCCTATACCTGTTTGTATTCCTGAGGCAGTTGTTGGTGCACAGTTTGACAGCCTTTACCTGTTTTTATTCCTGGGGCAGTTGCTGGTGCACAGTCTGACAGCCTATGTCTGTTTTTATTCCTGAGGCAGTTGCTGGTGCACAGTCTGACAGCCTATGTCTGTTTTTATTTCTGAGGCAGTTGTTGGTGCACAGTTTGACAGCCTATACCTGTTTGTATTCCTGAGGCAGTTGTTGGTGCACAGTCAGACAGCCTATACCTGTTTGTATTCCTGAGGCAGTTGTTGGTGCACAGTTTGACAGCCTATACCTGTTTGTATTCCTGAGGCAGTTGTTGGTGCACAGTCAGACAGCCTATACCTGTTTGTATTCCTGAGGCAGTTGTTGGTGCACAGTTTGACAGTCCATACCTGTTTGTATTCCTGAGGCAGTTGTTGGTGCACAGATTGACAGTCCATACCTGTCTGTATTCCTGAGACAGTTGTTGGTGCACAGTTTGACAGTCCATACCTGTTTGTATTTCTGAGGCAGTTGTTGGTGCACAGTCAGACAGCCTATACCTATTTGTATTCCTGAGGCAGTTGTTGGTGCACAGTCTGACAGCCTATGTCTGTAATTATTCCTGAGGCAGTTGTTGGTGCACAGTCTGACAGCCTATACCTATTTGTATTCCTGAGGTAGTTGTTGGTGCACAGTCTGACAGCCCATACCTGTTTGTATTCCTGAGGCAGTTGTTGGTGCACAGTTTGACAGCCTATGTCTGTTTTTATTCCTGAGGC
This sequence comes from Mya arenaria, assembly GCF_026914265.1. Taxonomy (NCBI): domain Eukaryota; kingdom Metazoa; phylum Mollusca; class Bivalvia; order Myida; family Myidae; genus Mya; species Mya arenaria. The sequence goes on from NC_069136.1 coordinate 32,760,206, forward strand.
AGATGCTTGTGCACAGTTTGACAGCCTATACCTGTTTGTATTCCTGAGGCACTTGCTGGTGCACAGTTTGACAGCCTGTACCTATTTGTATTCCTGAGGCAGTTGTTAATGCACAGTTTGACAGTCCATGACTGTCTGTATTCTGGAGGCAGTTGTTGGTGCATAGGTTGACAGTCCATACCTGTTCGTATTCCTGAGGCAGTTGTTGGTGCACAGTTTGACAGTCCATACCTGTTTGTATTCCTGAGGCAGTTGTTGGTGCACAGTCTGACAGCCTATGTCTGTTTTTATTACTGAGGCAGTTGTTGATGCACAGTTTGACAGTCCATACCTGTCTGTATTCCTGAGGCAGTTGTTGGTGCACAGTATGACAGCCTATACCTGTTTGTATTCCTGAGGCAGTTGTTGGTGCAGTCAGACAGCCTATACCTGTTTGTATTTCTGAGGCAGTTGTTGGTGCACAGTCAGACAGCCTATACCTGTCTGTATTCCTGAGGCAGTTGTTGGTGCACAATTTGACAGTCCATACCTGTCTGTATTCCTGAGACAGTTGTTGGTGCACAGTTTGACAGTCAATACCTGTTTGTATTCCTGAGGCAGTTGTTGGTGCACAGTTTGACAGTCCATACCTGTCTGTATTCCTGGGGCAGTTGTTTGTGCACAGTCTGACAGTCCATACCTGTCTGTATTCCTGAGGCAGTTGCTGGTGCACAGTTTGCCAGTCCATACCTCTCCGAATTCCTGAGGCAGTTGTTGGTGCACAGTCTGATAGCCTATGTCTGTTTGTATTCCTGAGGCAGTTGTTGGTGCACAGTCTGACAGTCAATACCTGTTTGTATTCCTGAGGCAGTTGTTGGTGCACAGTCTGATCTGACAGCCTTTGTCTGTTTTTATTCCTGAGGCAGTTGTTGGCGCACAGTCTTGACAGTCCATACCTGTTTGTATTCCTGAGGCAGTTGTTAGTGCACAGTCTGACAGCCTATGTCTGTTTATATTCCTGAGGCAGTTGTTGGTGCACTGTATGACAGCCTATACCTGTTTGTATTCCTGAGGCAGTTGTTGGTGCACAGTTTGACAGCCTATACCTGTTTTTATTCCTGAGGCAGTTGCTGGTGCACAGCCTGACAGCCTATACCTGTTTGTATTCCTGAGGCAGTTGATGGTGCACAGTCTGACAGCCTATACCTGTTTGTATTCCTGAGGCAGTTGTTGGTGCACAGTTTGACAGTCCATACCTGTCTGTATTCCTGAGACAGTTGTTGGTGCACAGTTTGACAGTCCATACCTGTTTGTATTTCTGAGGCAGTTGTTAATGCACAGTCTGACAGCCTATCCCTGTTTGTATTCCTGAGGCAGTTGTTGGTGCACAGTTTGACAGCCTATACCTGTTTGTATTCCTGAGGCAGTTGTTGGTGCACAGTCAGATAGCCTATACCTGTTTGTATTCCTGAGGCAGTTGTTGGTGCACAGTCAGACAGCCTATACCTGTTTGTATTCCTGAGGCAGTTGTTGGTGCACAGTTTGACAGTCCATACCTGTTTGTATTCTTGAGGCAGTTGTTGGTGCACAGTCTGACAGCCTTTCCCTGTTTGTATTCCTGAGGCAGTTGTTGGTGCACAGTTTGACAGCCTATTCCTGTTTTTATTCCTGAGACAGTTGTGGGTGCACAGTCTGACGGCCTATGTCTGTTTTTATTCGTGAGACAGTTGTTGGTGCACAGTCTGACAGCCTATACCTGTTTGTAGTCCTGAGGCAGTTGTTGGTGCACAGTCAGACAGCCTATACCTGTTTGTATTCCTGAGGCAGTTGTTGGTACACAGTTTGACAGTCCATACCTGTCTGTATTCCTGAGACAGTTGTTGGTGCACAGTTTGACAGTCCATACCTGTTTGTATTCCTGAGGCAGTTGTTGGTGCACAGTCTGACAGCCTATCCCTGTTTGTATTCCTGAGGCAGTTGTTGGTGCACAGTTTGACAGCCTATTCCTGTTTTTATTCCTGAGACAGTTGCGGGTGCACAGTCTGACGGACTATGTCTGTTTTTATTCCTGAGGCAGTTGTTGGTGCACAGTTTGACAGCCTATACCTGTTTGTAGTCCTGAGGCAGTTGTTGGTGCACAGTCAGACAGCCTATACCTGTTTGTATTCCTGAGGCAGTTGTTGGTGCACAGTTTGACAGCCTATACCTGTTTGTATTCCTGAGGCAGTTGTTGGTGCACAGTCAGACAGCCGATACCTGTTTGTATTCCTGAGGCAGTTGTTGGTGCACAGTTTGACAGTCCATACCTGTTGGTACTCCTGAGACAGTTGTTGGTGCACAGTTTGACAGTCCATACCTGTTTGTATTCATGAGGCAGTTGTTGGTGCACAGTCTGACAGCCTATCCCTGTTTGTATTCCTGAGGCAGTTGTTGGTGCACAGTTTGACAGTCCATACCTGTTTGTATTCCTGAGGCAGTTGTTGGTGCACAGTCTGACAGCCTGTCTGTTTTTATTCCTCAGGCAGTTGCTGGTGCACAGTCTGAAGGCCTATGTCTGTTTTTATTCCTGAGGCAGTTGTTGGTGCACAATGTGACAGCCTTTACCTGTTTGTATTCCTGAGGCAGTTGTTGGTGCACAGTCAGACAGCCTATACCTGTTTGTATTCCTAAGGCAGTTGTTGGTGCACAGTTTGACAGTCCATACCTGTTTGTATTCCTGAGGCAGTTGTTGGTGCACAGTTTGACAGCCTATGTCTGTTTTTATTCCTGAGGCAGATGCTTGTGCACAGTTTGACAGCCTATACCTGTTTGTATTCCTGAGGCACTTGCTGGTGCACAGTTTGACAGCCTATACCTTTTTGTATTCCTAAGGCAGTTGTTAATGCACAGTTTGACAGTCCATACCTGTCTGTATTCCTGAGGCAGTTGTTGGTGCACAGTTTGACAGTCCATACCTGTTTGTATTCCTGAGGCAGTTGTTGGTGCAGTCAGACAGCCTATACCTGTTTGAATTCCTGAGGCAGTTGTTGGTGCACAGTCAGACAGCCTATACCAGTCTGTATTCCTGAGGCAGTTGTTGGTGCACAGTTTGACAGTCCATACCTGTCTGTATTCCTGAGACAGTTGTTGGTGCACAGTTTGACAGTCAATACCTGTTTGTATTCCTGAGGCAGTTATTGGTGCACAGTCTGACAGCCTATCCCTGTTTGTATTCCTGAGGCAATTGTTGGTGCACAGTTTGACAGTCCATACCTGTCTGTATTCCTGAGGCAGTTGTTTGTGCACAGTCTGACAGTCCATACCTGTCTGTATTCCTGAGGCAGTTGCTGGTGCACAGTTTGCCAGTCCATACCTCTCTGAATTCCTGAGGCAGTTGTTGGTGCACAGTCTGATAGCCTATGTCTGTTTGTATTCCTGAGGCAGTTGTTGGTGCACAGTCTGACAGTCAATACCTGTCTGTATTCCTGAGGCAGTTGTTGATGCACAGTCTGACCAAACAGCCTTTGTCTGTTTTTATTCCTGAGGCAGTTGTTGGTGCACAGTCTTGACAGTCAATACATGTTTGTATTCCTGAGGCAGTTGTTGGTGCACAGTCTGACAGCCTATGTCTGTTTATATTCCTGAGGCAGTTGTTGGTGCACTGTATGACAGCCTATACATGTTTGTATTCCTGAGGCAGTTGTTGGTGCACAGTTTGACAGCCTATACCTGTTTTTATTCCTGAGGCAGTTGCTGGTGCACTGTCTGACAGCCTATACCTGTTTGTATTCCTGAGGCAGTTGTTGGTGCACAGTCTGACAGCCTATACCTGTTTGTATTCCTGAGGCAGTTGTTGGTGCACAGTTTGACAGTCCATACCTGTCTGTATTCCTGAGACAGTTGTTGGTGCACAGTCTGACAGTCCATACCTGTTTGTATTCCCGAGGAAGTTGTTAATGCACAGTCTGACAGCCTATCCCTGTTTGTATTCCTGAGGCAGTTGTTGGTGCACAGTCTGACAGCCTATACCTGTTTTTATTCCTGAGGCAGTTGCTGCTGCACAGTCTGACAGCCTATGTCTGTTTTTATTCCTGAGGCAGTTGCTGGTGCACAGTCTGACAGCCTATGTCTGTTTTTATTCCTGAGGCAGTTGTTGGTGCACAATTTTACAGCCTATACCTGTTTGTATTCCTGAGGCAGTTGTTGGTGCACAGTCAGACAGCCTATACCTGTTTGTATTCCTGAGGCAGTTGATGGTGCACAGTCTGACAGCCTATGTCTGTTTTTATTCCTGAGACAGTTGTTGGTGCACAGTTTGACAGTCCATAACTGTCTGTATTCCTGAGACAGTTGTTGGTGCACAGTTTGACAGTCCATACCTGTTTGTATTCCTGAGGAAGTTGTTAATGCACAGTCTAACAGCCTATCCCTGTTTGAATTCCTGAGGCAGTTGTTGGTGCACAGTTTGACAGCCTATACCTGTTTTTATTCCTGAGGCAGTTGCTGGTGCACAGTTTGACAGCCTATGTCTGTTTTTACTCCTGAGGCAAAAGCTGGTGCACAGTTTGACGGCCTATGTCTGTTTTTATTCCTGAGGCAGTTGTTGGTGCACAGTTTGACAGCCTATACATGTTTGTATTCCTGAGGCAGTTGTTGGTTCACAGTCAGACAGCCTATACCTGTTTGTATTCCTGAGGCAGTTGTTGGTGCATAGGTTGGCAGCCTATACCTGTTTGTATTCCTGAGGCAGTTGTTGGTGCACAGTTTGACAGCCTATACCTGTTTGAATTCCTGAGGCAGTTGTTGGTGCACAGTCAGACAGCCTATACCTGTTTGTATTCTTGAGGCAGTTGTTGGTGCACAGTTTGACAGCCTATACCTGTTTGTATTCCTGAGGCAGTTGTTGGTGCAGTCAGACAGCCTATACCTGTTTGTATTCCTAAGGCAGTTGTTGGTGCACAATCAGACAGCCTATACCTGTTTGTATTCCTGAGGCAGTTGTTGGTGCACAGTTTGACAGCATATACCTGTTTTTATTCCTGAGGCAGTTGTTGGTGCACAGTTTGACAGCCTATACCTGTTTGTATTCCTGAGGCAGTTGTTGGTGCACAGTCTGACAGCCTATACCTGTTTTATTCCTGAGGCACTTTCTGGTGTACAGTTTGACAGCATATACCTGTTTGTATTCCTGAGGCAGTTGTTGGTACACAGTCAGACAGCCTATACCTGTTTGTATTCCTGAGGCAGTTGTTGGTTCACACTTTGACAGCCCATACCTGTTTGTATTCCTGAGCCACTTGCTGATGCACAGTTTGACAGCCTATACCTGTTTGTATTCCTGAGGAAATTGTTGTTGCACAGTTTGACAGTCTATACCTGTTTGTATTCCTGAGGCAGTTGCTGGTGCACAGTTTGACAGCCTATACCTGTTTGTATTCCTTAGGCAGGTGCTCGTGCACAGTTTGACAGCCTATACCTGTTTGTATTCCTGAGGCAGTTGTTGGTGCACAGTTTGACAGCCTATACCTGTTCGTATTTCTAAGGCAGTTACTGGTGCACAGTCTGACAGCCTATACCTGTTTGTATTCCTGAGGCAGTTGCTGGTGCACAGTCTGACAGCCTATACCTGTTTGTATTCCTGAGGCAGTTGTTGGTGCACCATCTGACAGCCTATACCTGTTTGTATTCCTGAGGCAGTTGCTGGTGCACAGTCTGACAGCCTATACCTGTTTGTATTCCTGAGGAAATTGTTGGTGCACAGTTTAACAGCACACGCAAGGGGCTCTGTCTTCGACAGGGTGAGGAACTTTTGTACAATAAACTCCATCAGGTCGCTCATCTCCTGAAAAAAAGACGGCCACATCTCATTAAAAATGATGAATATTCAAGTGTTTAATTGCAAGTATAACAGTGCATATTTATCTCAATAGACCTAAATCAATTGACACAAAATATTTCTTCCTTTAATTCAATTCCCATTGTGAAGTAAATTATTTCACAGAAAGGATATTTTCCAGACACAAAAAGACCATCTTCACTAATAAATGCAACAAACAAGCACATTCAAGCTGGTACATTTAGTAAACAGGCACATCCTAACTGGTACATTTAGTATACAGGCACATCCTAACAGGTACATGATGTAGTATACAAGCACATCCTATCTGGTAGATGTAGTACACAGGCACATCCTTACTAGTAGAGGTAGTATACAGGCACATCCTAACTGCCACATTCAGTATACAGGCACACTCTTACTGGTACATTTAGTATACAGGCACACCCTTACTGGTACATGTAGTATACAGGCACATCCTAACTGGCACATTCAGTATACAGGCACATCCTTACTGGTACATGGAGTATACAGGCACACTCTAACTGGTAAATATAGTATTCAGGCACATCCTAACTGGAACATTTAGTATACAGCCACATCCTAACTGGTACATGTAGTATACAGGCACATCCTAACTGGTATATGCAGTATTCAGGCACATCCTAACTGGAACATGAAGTATTCAGGCACTTCCTAACAAGTACATGTAGTATTCAGGCACACCCTTACTGGTACATGTAGTATACAGGCACACCCTTACTGGTTCATTTAGTATACAGGAACATCCTTACTGGTACATGTAGTATACAGGCACATCCTAACTGGTACATGTAGTATACAGGCACATCCTAACTGGTACATTTAGTATACAGGCACACCCTTTCTGGTACATTTAGTATACAGGCACACCCTTACTGGCACATTCAGTATACAGGCACATCCTTACTGGTACATGGAGTATACAGGCACACTCTACCTGGTAAATATAGTATTCAGGCACATCCTAACTGGAACATTTAGTATACAGCCACATCCTAACTGGTACATGTAGTATACAGGCACATCCTAAATGGTATATGCAGAATACAGGCACACCCTAACTGGTACATGTAGTATACAGGCACATCCTAACTGGTAGATGTAGTACAAAGACACATCTTTACTGGTACATGTAGTATACAGGCACATCCTCACTGGTAGATGTAGTAAACAGGCACACCCTTACTGGAACATAAACAGGCACATCCTTACTGGTACATGTAGTATTCAGGCACATCCTAACTGGTATATGTAGTAAACAGGCACACCCTTACTGGAACATAAACAGGCACATCCTAACTGGTACATGTAGTATTCAGGCACTTCCTAACAAGTACATGTAGTATTCAGGCACACCCTTACTGGTACATTTAGTATACAGGCACACCCTTACTGGTACATTTAGTCTACAGGCACACCCTTACTGGTACACGTAGTATACAGGCAAACCCTTACTGGTACATTTAGTATACAGGCAAACCCTTCCTGGTACATTTAGTATACAGGCACACCTTACTGGTACATTTAGTATACAGGCACACTCTTACTGGTACATTTAGTATACAGGCAAACCCTTACTGGTACACGTAATATACAGGCAAACCCTTATTGGTACATTTTGTATACAGGCACACCCTTACTGGTACATTTAGTATACAGGCAAACCCTTACTGGTACACGCAGTATACAGGCAAACCCTTACTGGTACATTTAGTATACAGGCACACCCTTACTGGTACACGTAGTATACAGGCAAACCCTTTCTGGTACATTTAGTATACAGGCAAACCCTTACTGGTACATTTAGTATACAGGCACACCCTTACTGGTAAATTTTGTAGACAGGCACACACTTACTGGTACATTTAGTATACAGGCAAACCCTTACTGGTACATTTAGTATACACCCTTACTGGTACATGTAGTATACAGGCACACCCTTACTGGTACATGTAGTACACAGGCACACTCTTACTGGTACATTTAGTATACAGGCAGACTCTTAGTGGTACATTTAGTATACAGGCACACCCTTACTGGTACATTTAGTATACAGGCACACCCTTACTGATACAATTAGTATACAGGCACACATTTACTGGTACATTTAGTATACAGGCACACCCTTTCTGGTACATTTAGTATACAGGCACACCCTTACTGGTACATTTAGTATACAGGCACATCCTAACTGCCACATTCAGTATACAGGCACACCCTTACTGGTACATTTAGTATACAGGCACACCCTTACTGGTACATTTAGTATACAGGCACACCCTTACTGGTACAAGTAGTATACAGGCAAACCCTTACTGGTACATTTAGTATACAGGCACACCCTTACTGGTACATTTAGAATACAGGCAAACCCTTACTGGTACATTTAGTATACAGGCACACCCTTACTGGTACACATAGTATACAGGCACACCCTTACTGGTATATTTAGTATACAGGCACACCCTTACTGGTACATTTAGTATACAGGCACACCCTTACTGGTACAATTAGAATACAGGTACACCCTTACTGGTACATTTAGAATACAAGCACACCCTAACTGGTTCACGTAGTATACAGGCACACCCTTACTGGTACATGTAGTATACAGGCACACCATTACTGGTACATTTTGTATACAGGAACACCCTTACTGGTACATGTAGTATACAGGCACACCCTTACTGGTACATTTAGTATACAGGCACACCCTTACTGGTACATTTTGTATACAGGCACACCCTTACTGGTACATTTAGTATACAGGCACACCCTTACTGGTACATTTTGTAGATAGGCACACCCTTACTGGTAGATGTAGTATTCAGGCAAACCCTAACTGGTACATTTAGTATACAGGCACACCCTTACTGGTACATTTAGTATACAGGCACACCCTTACTGGTAGATGTAGTATTCAGGCACACCCTTACTGGTACATTTAGTATACAGGCACACCCTTACTGGTACATTTAGTATACAGGCACACCCTTACTGGTAGATCTAGTATTCAGACACACCCTTACTGGTACATTTTGAATACAGGCACACCCTTACCGGTACAGGTAGTATACAGGCACACCCTTACTGGTAAATTTAGTATACAGGCACACCCTTACTGGTACATTTAGTATACAGGCACACTCTTACTGGTACATTTAGTATACAGGCACACCCTTACTGGTAGATCTAGTATTCAGACACAACCTTACTGGTACATTTTGAATACAGGCACACCCTTACCGGTACAGGTAGTATACAGGCACACCCTTACTGGTAAATTTAGTATACAGGCACACCCTTACTGGTACATTTAGTATACAGGCACACCCTTACTGGTACATTTAGTATACAGGCACACCCTTACTGGTACATTTAGTATACAGGCACACCCTTACTGGTACATTTAGTATACAGGCACACCCTTACTGGTACATTTAGTATACAGGCACACCCTTACTGGTACATTTAGTATACAGGCACACCCTTACTGGTACATTTAGTATTCAGGCAAACCCTAACTGGTACATGTAGCATACAGGCACACCCTTACTGGTACACGTAGTATACAGGCAAACCCTTACTGGTACATTTAGTATACAGGCACACCTTTACTGGTACATTTTGTAGACAGGCACACCCTTACTTGTACATGTAGTATACAGGCACACCCTTACTGGTACATTTAGTATACAGGCACACCCTTACTGGTACATTTAGTATACAGGCACACCCTTACTGGTACATTTAGTATACAAGCACACCCTTACTGGTACATTTAGTATACAGGCACACCCTTATTGGTACATTTAGTATATAGGCACACCCTTACTGGTATTTTTAGTATACAGGCACACCCTTACTGGTACATTTAGTATACAGGCACACCCTTACTGGTACATTTAGTATACAGGCACACCCTTACTGGTACATTTAGTATACAGGCACACCCTTACTGGTACATTTAGTATATAGGCACACCCTTACTGGTATTTTTAGTATACAGGCACACCCTTACTGGTACATTTTGTAGACAGGCACACCCTTACTGGTACACGTAGTATACAGGCACACCCTTACTGGTACATTTAGTATACAGGCACACCCTTACTGGTACATTTTGTAGACAGGCACACCCTTACTGGTACATTTAGTATACAGGCACACCCTTACTGGTACATTTTGTAGACAGGCACACCCTTACTGGTACATTTAGTATACAGGCACACCCTTACTGGTACATTTAGTATACAGGCACACCCTTACTGGTATATTTAGTATACAGGCACACCCTTACTGGTACATTTTGTAGACAGGCACAGCCTTACTGGTACATTTTGTAGACAGGCAAACCCTTACTGGTACACAAAGTATACAGGCAAACCCTTACTGGTACACAAAGTATACAGGCAAACCCTTACTGGTACATTTAGTATACAGGCACACCCTTACTGGTACATTTAGTATACAGGCACACCCTTACTGGTACATTTAGAATACAAGCACACCCTAACTGGTTCACGTAGTATACAGGCACACCCTTACTGGTACATGTAGTATACAGGCACACCATTACTGGTACATTTTGTATACAGGCACACCCTTACTGGTACATGTAGTATACAGGCACACCCTTACTGGTACATTTAGTATACAGGCACACCCTTACTGGTACATTTAGTATACAGGCACACCCTTACTGGTACATTTAGTATACAGGCACACCCTTACTGGTACATTTTGTAGATAGGCACACCCTTACTGGTAGATGTAGTATTCAGGCAAACCCTAACTGGTACATTTAGTATACAGGCACACCCTTTCTGGTACATTTAGTATACAGGCACACCCTTACTGGTAGATGTAGTATACAGGCACACCCTTACTGGTACATTTAGTATACAGGCACACCCTTACTGGTACATTTAGTATACAGGCACACCCTTACTGGTAGATCTAGTATTCAGACACACCCTTACTGGTACATTTAGTATACAGGCACACTCTTACTGGTACAGGTAGTATACAGGCACACCCTTACTGGTAAATTTAGTATTCAGACACAACCTTACTGGTACATTTTGAATACAGGCACACTCTTACTGGTACATTTAGTATACAGGCACACCCTTACTGGTAGATCTAGTATTCAGACACAACCTTACTGGTACATTTTGAATACAGGCACACCCTTACCGGTACAGGTAGTATACAGGCACACCCTTACTGGTAAATTTAGTATACAGGCACACCCTTACTGGTACATTTAGTATACAGGCACACCCTTACTGGTACATTTAGTATACAGGCACACCCTTACTGGTACATTTAGTATACAGGCACACCCTTACTGGTACATTTAGTATACAGGCACACCCTTACTGGTACATTTAGTATACAGGCACACCCTTACTGGTACATTTAGTATACAGGCACACCCTTACTGGTACATTTAGTATTCAGGCACATCTTTACTGGTACATGTAGCATACAGGCACACCCTTACTGGTACACGTAGTATACAGGCAAACCCTTACTGGTACATTTAGTATACAGGCACACCTTTACTGGTACATTTTGTAGACAGGCACACCCTTACTTGTACATGTAGTATACAGGCACACCCTTACTGGTACATTTAGTATACAGGCACACCCTTACTGGTACATTTAGTATACAGGCACACCCTTACTGGTACATTTAGTATACAGGCACACCCTTACTGGTACATTTAGTATACAGGCACACCCTTATTGGTACATTTAGTATATAGGCACACCCTTACTGGTATTTTTAGTATACAGGCACACCCTAACTGGTACATTTAGTATACAGGCACACCCTAACTGGTACATTTAGTATACAAGCACACCCTTACTGGTACATTTAGTATACAGGCACACCCTTATTGGTACATTTAGTATATAGGCACACCCTTACTGGTATTTTTAGTATACAGGCACACCCTTACTGGTACATTTTGTAGACAGGCACACCCTTACTGGTACACGTAGTATACAGGCACACCCTTACTGGTACATTTAGTATACAGGCACACCCTTACTGGTACATTTTGTAGACAGGCACACCCTTACTGGTACATTTAGTATACAGGCACACCCTTACTGGTAAATTTTGTAGACAGGCACACCCTTACTGGTACATTTAGTATACAGGCAAACCCTTACTGGTACATTTAGTATACAGGCACACCCTTACTGGTATATTTAGTATACAGGCACACCCTTACTGGTACATTTTGTAGACAGGCACAGCCTTACTGGTACATTTTGTAGACAGGCAAACCCTTACTGGTACACAAAGTATACAGGCAAACCCTTACTGGTACACAAAGTATACAGGCAAACCCTTACTGGTACACAAAGTATACAGGCAAACCCTTACTGGTACATTTAGTATACAGGCACACCCTTACTGGTACATGTAGTATACAGGCACACTCTTACTGGTACATGTAGTATACAGGCACACTCTTACTGGTACACGTAGTATACAGGCACACCCTTACTGGTACATTTAGTATACAGGCACACCCTTACTGGTACACGTAGTATTCAGGCACACCCTTACTGGTACACGTAGTATTCAGGCACACCCTTACTGGTACACGTAGTATACAGGCACACCATTACTGGTACACGTAGTATTCAAGCACAACCTTACTGGTACACGTAGTATTCAGGCACACCCTTACTGGTACACGTAGTATTCAGGCACACCCTTACTGGTACACGTAGTATTCAGGCACACCCTTACTGGTACATGTAGCATACAGGCACACCCTTACTGGTACACGTAGTATTCAGGCACACCCTTACTGGTACACGTAGTATTCAGGCACACCCTTACTGGTACACGTAGTATTCAGGCACACCCTTACTGGTACACGTAGTATTCAGGCACACCCTTACTGGTACACGTAGTATACAGGCACACCCTTACTGGTACACGTAGTATACAGGCACACCCTTACTGGTACACGTAGTATACAGGCACACCCTTACTGGTACACGTAGTATACAGGCACACCCTTACTGGTACACGTAGTATACAGGCACACCCTTACTGGTACACGTAGTATACAGGCACACCCTTACTGGTACACGTAGTATACAGGCACACCCTTACTGGTACATTTAGTATACAGGCACACCCTTACTGGTACATGTAGTATACAGGCACACCCTTACTGGTACACGTAGTATACAGGCACACCCTTACTGGTACACGTAGTATACAGGCACACCCTTACTGGTACACGTAGTATACAGGCACACCCATACTGGTACATTTATTATACAGGCACACCCTTACTGGTACATGTAGTATTCAGGCACACCCTTACTGGTACATGTAGTATTCAGGCACACCCTTACTGGTACATTTAGTATACAGGCACACTCTTACTGGTACATTTAGTATTCAGGCACACTCTTACTGGTACATGTAGTATTCAGGCACACTCTTACTGGTACATGTAGTATTCAGGCACACCCTTACTGGTACATTTAGTATACAGGCACACTCTTACTGGTACATTTAGTATTCAGGCACACTCTTACTGGTACATTTAGTATTCAGGCACACTCTTACTGGTACATGTAGCATACAGGCACACCCTTACTGGTACATTTAGTATACAGGCACACCCTTACTGGTACATTTAGTATTCAGGCACACCCTTACTGGTACATTTAGTATACAGGCACACCCTTACTGGTACATTTAGTATACAGGCACACCCTTACTGGTACATTTAGTATACAGGCACACCCTTACTGGTACATTTAGTATACAGGCACACTCTTACTGGTACATTTAGTATACAGGCACACTCTTACTGGTACATTTAGTATACAGGCACACTCTTACTGGTACATTTAGTATTCAGGCACACTCTTACTGGTACATTTAGTATTCAGACACACTCTTACTGGTACATGTAGCATACAGCCACACTCTTACTGGTACACGTGGTATTCAGGCACACTCTTACGGTACATTTAGTATACAGGCACACCCTTACTGGTACATGTAGTATTCAGGCACACCCTTACTGGTACATGTAGCATACAGGCACACCCTTACTGGTACACGTAGTATACAGGCAAACCCTTACTGGTACATTTAGTATACAGGCACACCTTTACTGGTACATTTTGTAGACAGGCACACCCTTACTTGTACATGTAGTATACAGGCACACCCTTACTGGTACACGTAGTATACAGGCAAACCCTAACTGGTACATTTAGTATACAGGCACACCCTTACTGGTACATTTAGTATACAGGCACACCCTAACTGGTACATTTAGTATACAAGCACACCCTTACTGGTACATTTAGTATACAGGCACACCCTTATTGGTACATTTAGTATATAGGCACACCCTTACTGGTACATTTAGTATACAGGCACACCCTTACTGGTACATTTTGTAGACAGGCACACCCTTACTGGTACACGTAGTATACAGGCACACCCTTACTGGTACATTTAGTATACAGGCACACCCTTACTGGTACATTTTGTAGACAGGCACACCCTTACTGGTACATTTAGTATACAGGCACACCCTTACTGGTACATTTTGTAGACAGGCACACCCTTACTGGTACATTTAGTATACAGGCAAACCCTTACTGGTACATTTAGTATACAGGCACACCCTTACTGGTATATTTAGTATACAGGCACACCCTTACTGGTACATTTTGTAGACAGGCACAGCCTTACTGGTACATTTTGTAGACAGGCAAACCCTTACTGGTACATGTAGTATACAGGCACACTCTAACTGGTACACGTAGTATACAGGCACACCCTTACTGGTACATGTAGTATACAGGCACACCCTTACTGGTACATTTAGTATACAGGCACACCCTTACTGGTACACGTAGTATTCAGGCACACCCTTACTGGTACACGTAGTATACAGGCACACCCTTACTGGTACACGTAGTATACAGGCACACCCTTACTGGTACACGTAGTATACAGGCACACCCTTACTGGTACACGTAGTATACAGGCACACCCTTACTGGTACATTTAGTATACAGGCACACCCTTACTGGTACACGTAGTATACAGGCACACCCTTACTGGTACACGTAGTATACAGGCACACCCTTACTGGTACACGTAGTATACAGGCACACCCTTACTGGTACATTTAGTATACAGGCACACCCTTACTGGTACATGTAGTATTCAGGCACACCCTTACTGGTACATGTAGTATTCAGGCACACCCTTACTGGTACATGTAGTATTCAGGCACACCCTTACTGGTACATTTAGTATACAGGCACACTCTTACTGGTACATTTAGTATTCAGGCACACTCTTACTGGTACATGTAGTATTCAGGCACACTCTTACTGGTACATGTAGTATTCAGGCACACCCTTACTGGTACATTTAGTATACAGGCACACTCTTACTGGTACATTTAGTATTCAGGCACACTCTTACTGGTACATTTAGTATTCAGGCACACTCTTACTGGTACATGTAGCATACAGGCACACCCTTACTGGTACATTTAGTATTCAGGCACACTCTTACTGGTACATTTAGTATTCAGGCACACCCTTACTGGTACATTTAGTATACAGGCACACCCTTACTGGTACATTTAGTATACAGGCACACCCTTACTGGTACATTTAGTATACAGGCACACCCTTACTGGTACATTTAGTATACAGGCACACTCTTACTGGTACATTTAGTATACAGGCACACTCTTACTGGTACATTTAGTATACAGGCACACTCTTACTGGTACATTTAGTATTCAGGCACACTCTTACTGGTACATTTAGTATTCAGACACACTCTTACTGGTACATGCAGCATACAGCCACACTCTTACTGGTACACGTAGTATTCAGGCACACTCTTACGGTACATTTAGTATACAGGCACACCCTTACTGGTACATGTAGTATTCAGGCACACCCTTACTGGTACACGTAGTATACAGGCACACCCTTACTGGTACACATAGTATACAGGCACACCCTTACTGGTACACATAGTATACAGGCACACCCTTACTGGTACATTTAGTATACAGGCACACCCTTACTGGTACATTTAGTATACAGGCACACTCTTACTGGTACATTTAGTATACAGGCACACCCTTACTGGTACACGTAGTATACAGGCACATCCTTACTGGTACACGTAGTATACAGGCACACCCTTACTGGTACACATAGTATACAGGCACACCCTTACTGGTACACATAGTATACAGGCACACCCTTACTGGTACATTTAGTATACAGGCACACTCTTACTGGTACACGTAGTATACAGGCACACCCTTACTGGTACATTTAGTATACAGGCACACCCTTACTGGTACACGTAGTATACAGGCAAACCCTTACTGGTACATGTAGTATACAGGCACACCCTTACTGGTACATTTAGTATACAGGCACACCCTTACTGGTACATTTAGTATACAGGCACACCCTTACTGGTACACGTAGTATACAGGCACACCCTTACTGGTACACGTAGTATACAGGCACACCCTTACTGGTACACGTAGTATACAGGCACACTCTTACTGGTACACGTAGTATACAGGCACACCCTTACCGGTACATTTAGTATACAGGCACACTCTTACTGGTACACGTAGTATACAGGCACACTCTAACTGGTATATTTAGTATACAGGCACACCCTTACCGGTACATTTAGTATACAGGCAAACCCTTACTGGTACACAAAGTATACAAGCACATCCTTACTGGTAGATAAACAGGCCCATCCTAACTTGTCAATTAAGTATACAGGTATATCCAAGATGGTGTATCATGTAGAATACAGACACATCCTAACTTGTACATGTAATAAGCAGGCACATACGTGCTGGTATGTGTGCTACAAGCAGTATTGGACATAATTAGGCTGCCTGGTTAGCGCAGTGGTTAGTGCACTCACTTCTTATCAAGGCTGCTATTGGGACTGAGCGCGCATGAATTTGGTAGTGGTCACCAAGCCGGAGAAGTGGGTTTCTCCGGGTACTCCTGTTTCCCCAACACAACAATGTGACACCCTCGCACAACGTCGTACCAATGAGAGTGACATATTATAAGTCATCATAACTTTCTGCACAATTGTTGTAAAATACATAATAATTAAACTAAGAAATACTAATTGAAACCATTCTCCAATAAAGTCCAGACATGCCATTGTTATCAATCGAGAAACACCACCCTTAATGGAACTGTTCTCTAGTAAGGTCCAGACATGACATTATCTTTAAATCAATAATTCCATCCTTAGTGGAACCATTTTCCAGTAAGGTCAAGATATGACATAATCAATCAAGATAGATCATCCTTAGTGGAACCATTCTCCAATAAGGTCCAGACATGACATTATCTATCAATCAAGATACACCATCCTTAATGGAACTGTTCTCTTGTAAGGTCCAGATATGACATTATCTATCAATCAAGATATATAATCATTAATGGAACTGTTCTCTTGTAAGGTCAAGACATGACATTATCTATCAATCAAGATAGACCATCCTTAGTGGAACTGTTCTCTAGTAAGGTCCAGACATGACATTATCTATCAATCAAGATATATCATCCTTAATGGAACTGTTCTCTAGTATGGTCCAGACATGACATTATCTATCAATCAAGATATACCATCCTTAGTGGAACTGTTCTCTAGTAAGGTCCAGACATGACATTATCTATCAATCAAGATACACCATCCTTAGTGGAACTGTTCTCTAGTAAGGTCCAGATATGACATTATCTATCAATCAAGATAGACCATCCTTAGTGGAACTGTTCTCTAGTATGGTCCAGACATGACATTATCTATCAATCAAGATAGAATATCCTTAGTGGAACTGTTCTCTAGTAAGGTCCAGACATGACATTATCTATCAATCAAGATATACCATCCTTAGTGGAACTGTTCTCTAGTATGGTCCAGACATGACATTATCTATCAATCAAGATACACCATCCTTAGTGGAACTGTTCTCTAGTAAGGTCCAGATATGACATTATCTATCAATCAAGATAGACCATCCTTAATGGAAGTGTTCTCTAGTAAGGTCCAGATATGACATTATCTATCAATCAAGATACACCATCCTTAATGGAACTGTTCTCTTGTAAGGTCCAGACATGACATTATCTATCAATCAAGATATATCATCCTTAATGGAACTGTTCTCTTGTAAGGTCCAGACATGACATTATCTATCAATCAAGATATATCATCCTTAATGGAACTGTTCTCTTGTAAGGTCCAGACATGACATTATCTATCAATCAAGATATATCATCCTTAATGGAACTGTTCTCTTGTAAGGTCCAGACATGACATTATCTATCAATCAAGATACACCATCCTTAATGGAAGTGTTCTCTAGTAAGGTCCAGATATGACATTATCTATCAATCAAGATATATCATCCTTAATGGAACTGTTCTCTTGTAAGGTCCAGACATGACATTATCTATCAATCAAGATATATCATCCTTAATGGAACTGTTCTCTTGTAAGGTCCAGACATGACATTATCTATCAATCAAGATACACCATCCTTAGTGGAACTGTTCTCTAGTAAGGTCCAGACATGACATTATCTATCAATCAAGATACACCATCCTTTGTGGAACCATTCTCCAGTAAGGTCCAGACATGACATTATCTACCAATTAAGATACACCATCCTTAATGGAACTGTTCTCTAGTAAGGTCCAGACATGACATTATCTATCAATCAAGATACACCATCCTTAGTGGAACTGTTCTCTAGTACGGTCCAGACATGACATTATTTATCAATCAAGATAGAATATCCTTAGAGGAACTGTTCTTTAGTAAGGTCCAGACATGAAATTCTAGCACATCGGATAGGCATTTCAGGTGAATTCAGCCGTGCTGGAAAACTCCATTTGGCATCCCCCCATGCCAGATGAGTCACGCGCTGTGACGTAATACTTTTCATTTCTTTTATTTTACATTTAATGTAACCATAATTATGAGATTTCAATAGATGAGTTCTATAACTATTAACTTTACAAAAACACACCTACAAAACAAAACAAAATAACCCTTAAAAGACATGATACTGAAGGAACTTCTTGACGTATGCAGTGAATAAATATTAATGCGCGTCATGACGTCAGCTAACATCATCGCACATGCTTTTTGGTGAAATTTACAAAACTGCGTTTTTCTATGAATTTTTCACAAAAAAGTGTAATTCAAGGTATGCTAGAAAAAATACCTATCATGTGTGTCCGTTCCGGATCGAAAAATCCAACCCTCGGGCACGCTGCGTAGCCGGTAACTCGGCAAGCCTCGTTACCTGGCAACGCAGGTGCCCTCTGGTCGGATTTTTCGATCCGGAACGAAAACACATGACAGATATTATAATTATCTTTTAATCAATAGTTCCATCCTTAGTGGAACCATTCTCTAGTAAGGTCCAGACATGACATTATCTATCAATTAAAATAGACCATCCTTAGAGGAACTGTTCTCTAAATTGTAAGGTTCAGACTTGACATTATCTATCAATCAAGATACACCATCCTTATAGACACCAACAAACACCAGAAATTTCAAACATAACTGTTGACTTCAATTTTAATCAATTGATAAATAGTGACTCACTGACATAGTACAGGACGTGGTGGCAATTCTAATTGATATACAGTGGAAACTCACTAAACCGGATCTCCACAAAACCGGAATCCTCGGGATACTGGTCTTTTTTCAGAGTCCCGGTTTTCCCCTTCTATTTTCAAAGTAAAAAAATCCCTACAAAACCGGAACCCCGGAAATCTGGATACCGGACAAAACATCGAGAAAATTTGTTAGTTGTCAACGTAATTTTACCTCACAAAACCGGACGTTTATTTGTTCAAACATGTCAAAATAATTTTGTGTATTAGGAATTAGCCAATCGCGGGTCACTTTGTTTTGACAGCCGGTGCGTCGTTAAATATTACACCTGTGATGTTGTGTTAACTCGATAATTGATAATGATGATTGCGCTGTGGATTGACTGTCGCGCGATAATCAAACGATAATCAAACTTGTGAAAAGAAAATTGATTGAAACATTAATTTGTTTGTTGCAGAAAATAAAGAACTAGAAACGGTTATTTAGTGATCATTTTGGAGGGTTGTTTTATCTAAAGACTTCTATGATTGAATCAAATAAGAGCGGTGCATTAACTAAACTATCAAACATACTAAACAAGCATTAAATTACGTGAGTTGTTTTAATTCAATACTTGGCAGAAAGATGATTATAAAAGCGCAGAAATGTTAAATTATGCTTATCACTTTTGCAAGTGCTTTAATCATGTCTCAACCGCCGTCTAAACGTCGGAGAATTGAACTGTCCCAAGAGGACAAAGGCCTTTAAAGGTTAACTCAGTTAATATTTTGAGTAAACTTACTCCGTACATCAAATCCTCACTAAACCGGAATCCTCACTAAACCGGAAATTTTGCCCAGTCCGGACTTTGTCCGGTTTAGTGAGTTTCCACTGTAGTTACAACTCACACGTACTCAAAGAGTTAGACCCACTTTCTGTTTCCCTCCGCGGATTTTCGCTATCGCGGTCAACACAATAAATTTATCGACTGTCCGCGTTCCTCTGAGTTTGAATTTAAGGTCCTGGGAGGGTGATCAGTCGACCGATGAATTACATATGCGGCGTTCCTCAGAGGGATAAATTCGGCAAAAACTCTGCGGACACTTGATAAGAATCTACGCTCAAGTAAAAAAAATTATTAAAAATTTCAACGATTATGACAGCTCCAGTAAATTCCTGTTTTGCATGAAGTAAGCTTACCACAAGAATGCAGTCGTATTTCACTTTTTGCACATGCATATTATAAAAGTGTTTTTTACTAATGACTGAATACATAGGTAAACACATTTCACCCGAAAAAGGCTATGTAACTTATTACACATTTTCGTAAAATCAGGAAGTCAAACACGCGTTCAAAGTTCACAGCACATGGTTGAAGGCCTTTTTGCCTCACTTTCTGTGGAAAATTCCCTAAAACGTCATAGCTATTTTTAACCACCAATGATAAATAGTATATTCTACATTGTATTGATCACGTGCGTGACGTCAGAGGACATGGTTCAAAATCTTGTAAAATGTCAGCTGTTTTATGATGTTATACAATTAGTGGCAATACATCAATAATATAATGGTTACTATTAACAATATTCCATTGGCGTTTACGGACACAATTACAAATTAAACGCTGGTATAATCTTGTAAATTTAACAATGTACATAAGCATAAAAACAAATAACTTCTGAACAAGAATGATTTCTTGCTTCCGCCACGGGGTCATAAAATCGGACGATTTTCAAAGCTATCAATCATATTAAACTTGTCGGTAAACCAGCCACTCGGAGGAACTCAGTGGGATTTTAGCGAGGGCAACAGTTTAACCCTCGGAGGAAGTCCGCGATCGTCGACTTTATCCCTCCCAGTGAGCGAGAAAAGTGGGACATTGAGTGTACTGTACATGAAACCCATGCTGAAAATTAATGCATACACTATTATTAGAGGACTTACATAGGTTAGGGGATGGTT
Organism: Mya arenaria; assembly: GCF_026914265.1. Taxonomy (NCBI): domain Eukaryota; kingdom Metazoa; phylum Mollusca; class Bivalvia; order Myida; family Myidae; genus Mya; species Mya arenaria. Next base: position 32,781,711 of record NC_069136.1, read on the forward strand.
TCCTTCAAGGATGGTGATAAATGTCTGAAGAATCTCGGGATGCATGAGCACTTCACAGTTCTTACAATCTCCAGCCATGTGATACATCATGGTGAAAGCGCAGTTGTTAACATGATGGTCATTATCTCCGTAGGTCTGTAAAAGCTGCCCATACTTCAACATGAGCGATGGCACTGCAAATCTAGAAATACATACAATGTCATGGCACTATTTTAATAATTGACAGTTTGTCTCAAATCTAGTTTGAGACAAATCTATTTGTCTACCTGCTCATAAAATATGACACATTAAATTAATGGATAAATACCGTACCATATTGCGTACACCCAAAGGTTCATTCCTATTTGTAGTGTATTCAAACATTTTGGCCATGATTGCAAGGTTCTCAGACAACAATTATTGATTATTATTTTTCTGATCCTATGATATTTTCTAACCAGCATGGACGCAATTGTGGGAGTAAAATGGAACCATAATTATGGTAATAGACTGACCGATTTAAATACAAACCAATGCAACACGCCTTTGATCTCTGCATCGCTCCTGCTCTGACGTCACAAATTGTTGTTTGATCTGCAGCCTACACATATTCCACTTTCCCAGTTTAATATATTATTATAAAGGCAGAAAAATGTGTCTCCTGTGATCAACCACATGTTTGGACCGATAACAAGCATAAGCCAGTAAAAACATATCGAGTTTTCATGGTAGCAAACAAAGTAGATGGTGGCCTTAATCCAATGGTTGTGATCTTGTCACTTTTATTGGGTTGTCATCAACAGACAATAAATTGGTCAGTTGAATTCTGTATGTTGAATACTGTACTTTTTCTGACTTGATTTATTCTAAATTTCTTATAGCCTTGCCCATAAGACGGGCCCCCTACTTTCAGGATGAAATCAGGACCCAATTTCCCCATCTTATAAGCGGGGAAATATGTTATATGACTTTAATTTTTGAAGACCATTATAGACACTACTCACTGTTTGATATGGTTTAACATGGTGATCTCCTTGTCCTTACAGTAACCCTGAGCGAGCCAGTCTTCAAACATCAACAAAAAGTAGTGGTTGGTAACTATTACATCACGAAGATACAGGTTACTATGACAACCAGGCTGGTAACTGCGCACCAGCCAAAGGAATGTCTGCCGTAGGCTGGACATATTGGCCAGTGAAACTGAAAATTATTGGTATACATAAATTCTTCATACATTTACAATATTTATACCTATAAAGATACACCAATGAACAATCATTATTAATACTGCAAAAAAAAATGCTTATTTAAAAACAAAAATACTAACTTGTACCAATGTACATCATGGGAGCAGTCAAACAAAAGTTCAACAAGCTTACATTTGGCATTGTCCAGATCTTTTTTTACATTCAAGGTCACAGTGACCTTGACCTTTGAGCCATTGACATCAAAATCAATAGGGGTCATCTTCTGGTCACATCCAACCTCTAATCAAGTTAGTACCAGTAGTAAAGGCATTGTCAAGATATCACTTGACAAGCTTTTCGCATTCAAGAGCACAGTGACATTGACCTTTGAGCCTATGACCTCAAAATCAATAGGGGGCATCTACTGGTCACGCCAAACCTACAAGTTTGAGGAACATAGGACAAGGTTTGGATCTACTGACCTACTGACATGTGCAATGCAAGATACTTCCTCTTCTTGGTAAGAGGGCATAACAAATGAATATATGAATTCATGTCTGGGCATAATGTTTATACGTTGGCAGTTTTAACAGCCATAGTAGGTATGACAATTTGCCAATAACCTTTGTTTGATTATATCCAGGCTATATTAAACCATGCTTATGTCACTGGAAATATGTGTACAAAGTTTCATCTAAATATCTTGAATGGTTATCTAATTTATCATTATATTTGTTAGGTGTTTTGCTACACAAGAGCATATTGCCACATGTAACATGCAACCAGTAACATTGCCTCAAAGTAAATTACGTTTTGTTTTTTTAATCATGATGGCCAAGGTTCCAGTTTATGCACTACAACAATGACGATGATGCCGATGACACCTAGGCTATGACATTACTTGACCTTTTTTATTCAAATCCAGACAAGCTAAAAAAACACTAATGCCCAACAAGGAATTAAAACACATGTTAAAAAAAAACACTAGAAATATCCATATTTTAATTTGCAGAAAAAAAATGCTGAGAGTTTGATAATAAATACTTTTTTTAATTATCAATCATAAAAATCTATTTGAATGGTTCCATAAAGAGAGGTCACTAAAAGTGGATATAATGAGTGCATGCCTACCCTGGAGTGACTTCATGTACATGAGATCCTCCCCCTGTAAGCCCCTCATCAGTTGGTACGTCATCATCTTGATCATCTCACGCAGTGCGCTTACACATAGGTGCAACCTGTTATAATAGACCAATATTTTCATTCATTATGATTTCATACCTTGATCATCCCTCATCATCTCCATCACTACCACCATCACAAGTGACAATGAAAGTTTCTGGATTCATGTTTCTTTAATTCACAATTTTTTTCACTGAATGCTTAACATAAGTAAGAGTTTAATCAGTTTTATTAGGGTATTTAAGGGTAATAAAACTCAACAATATCATATTGCCACTCGCTGTTATAGATAGTAAAGAGAAAGGGACATATTCGGCCTGTACCAAATCTTGGTATTCTTTGGAACAAAAGGTATTTCCCCACTATTCATGGGTCAATAATGGAATTTTTACATCATGGTAATCGGAAACTCAGTGATATTTTTCTCACAAGTATTCATAAGAAATAAAATAGGAACGCTGCAATGCAACGAAACCAGGTTTTTTATTTCGGAAACCTGAAATTATAGTCAATTCATTTCTTGTAAGAAGCAGCCTAAAGTAATTGGGCGAAAACCATTTTTCAATTGTAAGTATTAAACAATAACCTCGACTCCACACACTCAAAAATAATACAAAGCCCAATGACATCCCCATCCTAAGGACTTGATTTTTGATGAAAACCTGGTGAACACTAAAAGGGCATGCTGATAGTTGATAGCTGCAATACATCTTACAATTTCAGTCATTACAGGCATGATTAGTAAAAGCTAAGAGTAAGAGATGATTTTCTGTTGAAAAATATTGGAATATTCATATATAAAGGGTTATAAATATAAGTGGATCTTGAGCTATTTCCTATGTTTATGTGATTCAAAAAGAATTTGTGATTTAATTTATCTTTGGAATTCTTATATCATTTTTATTAGCCAAATGTTTACTGTATTATATCATGCATAGGACGCACTTTTTTTACCCCCAATTCTCGTCTTAAAAATTGCCTGCGTCCTTTCTTTGCTATTAGAATTTCATCTGTTTTTTTCCAAGTCCATTTCAGGTCGAAAATATCGGACCGGGGAAGAACACAAGAATAGTAAGTATCTGTACTGCGTCACCGAAGAGAACAACTGACATAGGTAAAATCACGCAAGTTAACACACGCAGAAATATATTGAATGTTTACTTTAAAATGATTTATTGAGAAATAAATTGAAAACAAACACGAGTGTTTAATTTTTTACAAAAGGGACGCTACTCACAAAAACTCGATGTGAGTCAGCACTTTAACTGGATTGAGGTATAACGGCAACGGAAAATCGGGAAAGGAGGTAAATATCAATTAATCGTTGTACATGATTTTAATGTTTCGAAATTTTACAAAATATGTTGTTGTATGTTACTGTTTTAAAAAATTAATAAAGGAATGTGCATAACGCAAAGTAACATTATTGTCACTATCAAATCTTTTCAAATGTGCGAAGGTGTGGAAAAAACCCTCTGTCTGTCATTAGAAAAACATCAGTACAACAATCAATTGCGATGGTAAAACCGTATGGTTGTTTGTTTCCACTTTACCCGACGTGCCTTCCGCTGGCAAGGCTAATAACCGACACACATTTATTATGCCGACAGGCTTTAATCCGCACAGCGACAAGCCTTATCAAACCAATCATCAGTTTTGACAATACACAGTTAAGCTGCAATTGCAACGGTTGCAACGGTTGACTGTTATTCAGAAGGCATGTCGGGACTATTGCAACTGTTGCAACGGTTGACTGTCAGTCAGAAGGCGTGTCGGGACTATTACGGGATTTGTATAAGTCTTATAATATGCGTGAATGTTCTCAAAATGTCAAGACATATATCATTCTTGTGTACGCTAAATTACCAAAATACGACAAAAATTATCGAAATACACAAGACAGTTATCGAAATATGCCTTAAATACAATTTTTTGTTTGTTTTTTACTTCAATACATCTTAAAAATACTTTACCAACCTCAATTTTTCGGCTCCCATTTTGACATTTTCCGCTGCGTCCTATCTTATATATTAAGGGTTTTTACCCGTTTTCTCAACTATTTTTTTGCCTGCCTCCTATACATGATATAATACGGTAGACAGCATGTTCATATATTTTACAAACACTTGAATCATGATTTTTGTTATTTTGTTATTATTTTGAGTTTTGGGTACAGGACTTATTTCTAACATACCATCATACACGAACATACCTGTACAAAATGCATATTTTCAAAGTTAACCTGTGAGAAAAAGTTGTGCTTGGTTTTGGGCTTGAACCCACAACTGCAGGGACACTAGAAAAACTATTTTGCTTAGTGTAGATCTCGCCAATACTGTTAAAACCCTGAGCTGTCTGGAATCCAACGTATGCAACAACTACATATTATGGGATACCATCCCTTACCCTTGGCTAAAACAGATATTTAGTGCAAAATGAATAATATTTGTGCACTTGTGCGTTTCGATTTTTACAGTTGTATTTACAGAAGTCATTTCTTTCTGGCAGGAAAATGACTGAACATAACAAAGTTAACAACAGGAATCTACAAGCAATTACTCATAATGGAGCCCAGTATTTGGTTGTTTCCACAGAAACCAAGTGTTATTCTACCATTAGATGCTCATAACAGAGTCTGCTACCAGTCGTTTCAAAGGAAACCAACAATTGTGATTTTACAAGCGTATTTCTTCATAATGGAGCTCAGTACTGGTTGTTACCATGGAAACAGGCTATTGTGATTCTACAAGCATATCTTCAGAAGAGAGCTTACTACATGTTGTAACAAAAGAAACTAACTTAAATATGATAAATAAAGTGTGATTCTACAAGATGATGCTCACAATGGAGACTAGTCTCAGTGTTTACCAAGCAAACAATTTTTAGTGTGATTTTACAAGCAGTAGAGAATAATCTCCTAAAAATCAAGCTTTTCAAAATCTTGGAAATTGCATTATTTAACAGTGAAAGATTGCAGAACTCTTTAGTTCATAGACAAGTCGCCAGATAAGCCCTCCAAGTTAATGCAGCAGACATAAGAAAGCTAATAAAAAATCAAAACAGTCCAACCCTTTTGCAAACACCAGCCAAGCAGGATTGCTTAGTGAATGTGTATTTTTCTTTGATACGTTAAATACAGTCATTTACCTAAGTTATCTCTGCTTAAAAGAGTAATTATTCTGTCACTACATCGTATGGTTCATAAAATAACACATTTGATACTATGACAATGCCATGGTTTTTTTTCTGATTTATTTACGAAATAATAAACAAGAGGGCCATGATGGCCCTAAATCGCTCGCCTGAGTAAAAGAGATTAACCTTTGTAATCAATATAGCTTGATATTTGTTCTCAAAGCTGTACATTATTATGATCCAAATTTCAAAACTGTAGCTTCAAAAATAAGATGTCAAAAAGGTACAATACAGGTAATCCACAGCATTGATATTTGTTTTCAAAACTGTACCCTGTACACATGGTCAAAATGTTATTGCTACACCTTAAAAAAAAACCCGAAGTAGGTAAAAAAGTCACAGTCAAAGTCATCCGAGGACAATATTGATATTTGTTGTCAAAAATGTTGCCACGAAAGTGACAACGAGCCAAGCAAACACAACATAGTGTGAAATCTTCCTACAGACTGTGAAAATGACATCGAGCGTGGAGAAATATCTACCCTCAAGAAATCAAGCCATCCCATCAAATTTTATAGGAAAATATAGTAAAAGAAAATATGTGTTTTAATCCAGTTCGAGCCAACGAGGATATCGAGCCAATGAGTTTTGACTGTAGCCAACTTCCTAATAAGCATTCCTTATTGAATAGGCCCTCTCTAGGGGTATTGGAAACATGCTAATTTATGGAACAATATGACCTTTAATTGTGGTCGAATCTTTTTTTACAGAAAATGAAATTATCTAAAGAATGGTTTGCATCATACCATTTTAAATTACTTCATTTCAGCTGAAACTGCAGTTCAAAGTGCATAAATAGACTCAACCAAAAAAACAATTGTTTGAAAATTGTTGGGATTGAATCCAGGATGTTTTTCATATTTAAATTTACTCTGTCATAAAAAAGACCTGTGTCCCAATTAAAAGCCGGCTAACTCTTGTCCTAAGGCATAATACACAGAAATTTGGCAGGAATACCCCCATCTGTGTCATGGACACCACAATGGAAAGCTACATCTGGCAGTGTGATTATTTTCATTTCAGTTTAATTTCAATCAGCTTAATATCGCCCAAAAAATCATTACCTATTATACTCAACTTTTACTTTTATAGACATCTAATTATGACAAGAAACTGAGACAATTGAAGTATTGAAATGACCAGTTTGAAATGTGGTGAAATGCTATCCAGCAATCAATCGAGTTAGCAATATGGGCATAGGAGCTGGGGCCGCATTTGGCCATGGCCCCAATACTCTGGCAAGTAGCGGCAATGGAGCCGCAAAAATTTGATATTGATTTTCTTAAAATCATATTTTAAATAAAGCTACACATATAGATAGACACCAGCCTGACACAATATTGAATGTACAGGTCACCATGTCATGATTACACCATCTAGCTATAAATTGGCATGTGAATGGTGTGATAACAGTCAGTGTATTATTAAAGATGGGTAAGTCGAAGAAGATGAGGCAATAAGCCAATAATCATTTGTATCGTTTTGATGTTTCTAGTTGATGGTGATAATTGTATTTGTTTCTAGTTGATGGTGATAATTGTATTTACTCGTTAATTCAGAATTATAATTAAATTTCAATCTCGTCACATTAAAGTTTGACTTAAAAATGGAGGTTTCAAATCAGCCTTAACATTTTAAGTTTCCAAAAACCTTTTGGCACTAAGAAAATTAAAGAGCTTTCAGATTACAATGGTTCCAAAGTCACTCGTGCCTTTACTATGAAATTAAGAGGTAAACCGTACAAATTTGCTAATGTACATACATTTTGAGACTGCCCGATTAGGAATATTTAAAAGTGAACACATACTGGTGTAGTAATGATTGCACAATAATAATTATGTCGCTGTTGCTAATAAAGATTGCAGGCTACAGATTGTGCATCCTGCTTAACATGTATGTCCGAGGCGATGAAAGGCGGCAAGATTGACAACACTAAAGTTGAGAGTGGGTTAATCATCATCGTGTGTTTGATTTATTGTGACTATCTATAACTTTTTTGTATATGCGACAGAAATACAACACTTACAAACCTGTCCATTTTTACTGTTTATCATATGAATGAATAGTTCTAAGTAAATAAATGTTACTAAACAATATATGTTTTATATCTATCAACTATTTTAACTGAAAAAAGAAGAAACAGAAAAACAGAAGAAAACATGAAAATAAAACCTGAATTCACTGGAAATCGAGTCTTTCAATGCTTAAAATTGAAAGAAATTCTCTACGGTAGGAGACACCCCTCCTAAGCCAACCCCTTCTGTGGCCACAATGTCAATATGCTTCCTACACACCTGTGTATTGGGGAGTAGGTAAATAGGTAAAAGCGGGGATATGCATTTTCATGCAGTAGTAGGCAATGTTGATGAAACATGTCTATATGTGCTAATGGGTATTATTATACCTCCCGTGATTTTCCCTTATAAAATTCGCATATAAACGCTATAAGCAAAACTGTAATGTTACCCCGAGACATAAAGCATTTTCTGTGTGATATAAATATTTTACCCTCTTGTGGATATAAAAATAGTACCGTGCCGTAATTAAAGTACTGATCGTAAGGCGCTTTTTTAAATATGTACCAATCAAGTGCTTGTAGTATTTGCAGACAAGATCATCTGTCAGTTTTGACAGATGCGAAAAATGGATGTAAACAAACAGTTTTCTTCGTTGTCCGAAGCGGATATAGTTGATTTAGATGACTCAAAAGATTCAGCAAGTACAAAACATTGTGTAAAATGAAGCGGTAATCTTGGCAAAGAAAACATCGATAAAACCCTGAAGAAATGCCAAAGTAAGAGGTTGTTTTTTGTTTCAGGAGCTCAAACGTAGAATTTGTTTTTGGTCTCGCTTTTTTTAACAACAGCATGTGAATTCATTAAATTGAATAAAGTGTACCATTTTTTTTACACCAGGTCTGGTTAACATCATGTTTTACCTGTGTCGACGAGGCAGAGAAAACTGAGACAGATGAAGAAATCAACACTTGCTGTACAGGTTGACTCTTCTGGACTGTGATTCCACCCCAGATGACTCAGTTGGTGAAGCTAGAATGTACGCCCAGCCTGGTGACAGCATGTGCCCAGTGAAAAGTTTTCAAACCTACATTAGAAAGCTTCATCCCAACAGTGCTGACCTATGGCAGAAGGCACGGGACAGCTTTGTACCTGCTTATGTCTTTTGGTATTGCAAAAGTCCGCCCGGGAAGAACAAGCTGTTTAACATGATGAGCCAAATTTCAGCAACTGCTCGTTTTTTAAAAAGGTACACAAACTCAGAGCAACATCAATCTTAGCACTGTATAGAGCAGGTTTGTGGCATGCAAGGTCATCAGAGCTACAGGACAAAACTCTGAATCATGATGATGGACTGTCAAGAGCTACACCCGTAGGTTGACAGAGGGAAACCAGAGACAGATGTCAGATGAGTAGCGCTTTACATGGCACAGAGTCAAAGCAACCAGAAGCATCTGAACACATTCAAGAATTGTCTATTGATGATTTGAATAATATATTTTCAGTGGCAATGAATTTTTAAAGATTGACTTGCCCACACCAACAACAGAGATTGTGAAAGCAAACAGTACAGTCAAGTCACCTGCACCTGTGACCACAAACTATCACATTGACCACCAAATGAATGTTGCTTCGATTATTCCTGGATCACCCTAAATAATTAACATTCCACGGGAACCAATAATGGTTATTTTAACATTGCACAGGCTCTCCAGCAATACATCTGAAAAAAACTAGGAATTTTTTTAAGGAATACTGACACAAAAACTAGGAGGTATTATCAGATAAAGTATACCTTACTACTTCTCTACTGTCCAATAACCTTACATATAAGTGTTCAGCTGACTGTAAAATTTGCTTCTGTTTGGTGTCACTTCAGCATAGTCCAACCTTATATCACCATGGTTGAAGGCCAAACTATGTATCAGTGACATGAAACCACTACTGCCAGTAGCATAGGCAAGTCAGCTGAACATCTTTACATTGTTCTCTGCAAAACACAATGAGAACACAAAATTGGAACCTTTAGACACAATGCTGCAAATGAAAAACTAGGAATACTAGGAGCATTTTAGAAAAACTAGGAGCACTTTAAATAAAATAGGAAAACTAGGAAAAACTAGGAATGGCTGGAGAGCCTGATTGCACCAAACATGAATAATTGCACTGTACATTTCCATTTTAATGGAAAATATAAAAAAAATCCCAGTGTGATAGAAGACATTTTGACTGTGATATACCTGTTTCTCTTTGATGTGATTGATTATTCATTATTACATTATTACAATAAATTGTTTGTTTCTGTTCACATAGACTATATTGTTTTTTCATTTTAATATCAAAATATTTTTCAGTATAATAAAATAAATATCAGATCTCATGGAGGACAATAATATATAATGTTAACCCTCACAAAGTTAAATTCAACTGAGGCGTAAGACTGAGGCGTTAGACTGAGGCATAAGACTGAGGCGTAAGACTGAGTCGTAAGACTGTGGCGTAAGACTGAGGCGTAAGACTGAGGCGTAAGACTGTGGCGTTAGACTGAGGCGTAAGACTGAGGCGTAAGACTGACATGTAAGACTGAGGCGTAAGACTGAGGCGTTAGACTGAGGCGTTAGACTGAGGCATAAGACTGAAGCGTAAGACTGAGTCGTAAGACTGAGGCGTAAGACTGAGGCGTAAGACTGAGGCATAAGACTGTGGCGTTAGACTGAGGCGTAAGACTGAGGCGTAAGACTCGGTTGATATTAACTTTTCCGGGTTAACATTATATGCTATCACTCTCCAAGGGATCTGATATGCATATAAAGACTGAACAACAGAAGGCCTGTACAAGATACAAACAGGTATGTATAGACAGACCTTCTCATTGGTAGACCATATAGCTTGTTAGTCTTGTATGCAGCCTGCACTTCCTCTCCATTAGTGACAGCCTCATACACCAGAAAGCCAAACACATCCTCTGTCAGCACCGCCCTGAAAAAATGTAGTGTGATATTGTGTTTATAAGATCGCATTGATGAACAATAAAAATAATGTAAGCATACAATACAATGATTTTCAATGAAAAGTTATATTTGAAATATCCTCTGACCTGTTGATCGACAAAACTTTAGTTATGTTGTTGTTGTTTTATTTATGGCTGAAATAATAACTGTACTTTGATAATAGAATGGAGTAAGTGTAAAATATAAAATGTTTATGATGTTTAGGTGTTAAAATAATAAGAATATTATAGAAATAAACTTGTATATTTAAATAAGTTAGCATTTTAATATTTAAGCTAACAATCTGAACATGCATTTTAGTTCCATATACTCTGACCTCACTTTTGAGCACGAAATGAGATCTTTTACATTTTCCATTGAAAACCATTTGACAAATTTCATGTGAAGTGTGAAAGGGTTCGTGACCTTGACCCCAGGTGCACAAGTTCACATGTAGACTAACATCCCATGCAGACTAACATATTTGTGAAAGTTTTTAACTCTTAACACATTTTTTTGTAGTTACAGGCTATTTTCTAATAAATCAACAGCCATAACTCTGCATTTACTTGGGTCAAGCCACACACAAAATTTTTACAAGGGGCAAAACCTCAAATGTGCTGCTCAATATTCCTGAAAAGTTTCCTCACTCTCGCTATTTTACTTTTGGAGATATGTGTAATACAAGAATTTGAGTTGAGCGGATGGACAGACGGACAAGGGCAAAACTATATGGAAGTATATATATTCATCCTTATCCATTCTCAAAATCTCACTCTCCCATTGTTGAGAATTTGTTCATGAACTGATAAACTGTTCATAAACTGTCCATCAAGTTCTTAAAACACATTAATGTAGTTCATCAACAGTTCATGAATCAAAGTTGATGAATTTTTCAACAGTTCATTAAAAGAAGTTCATGAACCTTATGCCATAATTAATTTAACTGAATTTCTTGCACAGATTTAATCAAAACAGAAGTCCATGAATGTGTTCATGAACCTAAGTTCTTGAACTTGAATTATCAAACTTCGACCAGCAGAAGGGTGCGGCAGCAACAGGCCGGTAGTTGAGGCGTGAGAGGTGGTGACTTTTTGGTGAAGATCAGATGAAAACTGTTTGACTCAAAAAGCCTTTTTGGATAATTCAAGGGCAATAACCCATAAATGCATGGGGCTATTTGGCTGGTAATTTTTTCCAATCTTCATAAAAAAATCCCAATCAAAATAAAGTCTTTTTATCTGTACTGGTTCATTTTGAAAATCCTAATAAATTATGTGATGAAGTTTTAGGGATGATTGATTCAGAAATCATCACATTCAGAGCTCAGTATGAAATATTATCTGTCATGATTTATTGCAATAGATATGTATACCCCAAGGATTGATATTACAGCCATTTTGGGTCTTTAAAAGGGAAAAGAAACTAATATTAAATGAATTCCACATCTGCTGGAGACTAGACAGCTTGTTCTTTTAACTGTAAAAAATTCCCAATTTCGGCATTTTCGCAACGCAAAATTTGCCAAAATGTCAAGTTTTTTTTTTCCAAAATGGGCAGAAAAAGCCCTGTAATTGTTACTGAAGCATCTGTTAAGTCAGTTTTTGTCTAGAAATAGGATCAATTGTCATTAACCTTTTAAATTAAATTACCATTATCAGGGGTCGACACTAACCATTTTTCCAAGGGATCCCGAAGGGACACCAACATTTGAAATCAGGTGTCCCTTCCTGAAATTAGGAGTCCCTTCCACTTTTTACATTTTTGAGCCTGTTTAATATTAAATTCAACATACAAATACAGTGTCTTTTACTTTTCAATTTGTAATTCAAGTATACACCATATTATACATGTTTTCAGCAGCATGTAATAACAAGTTTAGTAGCACTGAATGTCAGACATGTGAACCTCTGGCAATGGCAGTAAGGTATATTTGGGTCTCTTAGTTGGTAGATTAATGGGTTCAAAAGCGGTAGAGTGTCTAAGTCCCTTTTGTTTTCAGTCAAAAACAAAGATGGATACTATGTAAACAAAAACTTGATGTTGTTACTATTTTTAGATTTTCAGAAAATACGCATAAAATACATCATGGTTCAGGGTCTTGTCAGATGTCGGTGCTTTTCATTGAGAAACAGTAGGAATATTACATCTGGCTTGTGAAAACTGAAGCCAATATTAAGTAGAGCTGCTGATAAATCAATCAGACCGCCCAACAGGTATAGTGCATACCGGAAGAGCAGACGACCAAAAATTGTGTATGTTAATTTTCACGCCATAAAGTCATAACATTTTATAAATTGACTGTAGATAATGAATAAAACTTAGCAAAGTTTATTTCTATTTTGATTTGATCATAGCATTAAAATATAAGTCTTTAAAATTAACAAAGAATACTGATAAGTTGAATGCCAATAAACAAAGAATGCTGAATGTATGATGCCGGTCTTTTGTGCCATAAATGTTATTGTAAATACTCGAAGGTCGTATCATAAAGGTATCACCAGTAATGGCATCTTTTTTGAGCGGTTCTGACACATAAGCAAAACAATTCCACTTAAGTATTTTACCGATAATAAATCTCTGTCACCTCTGACCTTGTTGAAAATGTAAACAACAAAACGGAAGCGTTAACCCGCATGCGCCCTGTGTAATGACCAGTTTATTTATAGATTCATGATGAAACTAAAGTCAAAAAGTCAGCTATACTTTGGCTTTGGTGTGTCCGATAATAATAATTATAATATCATTTTGACATGCACTGTCAAGAAATTTAGGGGGACCCGAATTTATGTAATAAACTAATGAAATGCTACTTATTTATTGATATTTAGCGTTTATCAGTCAGAAATTTAAGTGTCCCGACGGAATACCAGACTTTGAAGTAAGGTGTCCCTCCCGAAAAATTGGTGTCCTCGGGATCCCGGGACCCCGTTAGTGTCGAACACTGCCATTATTCAAGCAAACTATGATGTACTGTCCATGACAAAATCAAAGTTAATCAACTTTAATTTATAAACATAATGATTATTGTGTATATTTTGGTCATTTTTTTCAATCATTTTTTAGCAGTTACATGTACCATTATTCATCAAATGAAATATTTTTGAGTGGGGGTGATAGATATAGATGAGAATCTTTAAACAAATTCAGACTATCAATAAATTTGAGCTCTTTTGTTTGAAAAAATAAAATAAGCTATCATTAATTTATATACCTCTGACATTGAAATTTTAATTTGCACTGATATGATAAGGCAGTACAAATAATGTTAGAAATAATTTTCAGGTTGAAAGATGGATGTAAAAGTGTCGGACATAAGCTTCAAAATTTAAGAAAACGTCATGGTCAGACTTCAACAAATACGAGCATTATTTTAAAATATAAAATTATTTTGCAGATACATTGTAGTTTTCGTCATCATATGTATAAGGTAGAAGGACCTGGGGCTGATTTCTCTAAACTACTAAAGTCTGTTATAACTCAATTAAGCTAAGCTCACTAATTTTTTTCTATAATTTGTGAAATATTCACTTTTTTGTATTTTTTTTTACTTGTTAAGATTGGCTATTTTGTAATTACAAAAGGATCTATAGGGGTCAGGCATTAAATTAGCAAATGCATACCACATTTTTAGAGAATTTAATGTAATTTTGGATTATTTCCTATGACAAAGTGGGGATCAGGGATATCAATCACATTCAATGATAGCTCTATTTTACGTAACAAATGATAAGATAGTTCATGAACTATTCATAACATTCATGAATTGATTCATGCACGGTTCATGAATAATTCATGAATGTGATGAACTGTTCATGAACAGTTCATGTTATTTTTAACAGGGTAATCAATAATATAGTACAAATTATGTTTGCATCTCTCAAATACATCACCACACAAAACAAAGACCACCATGTGACAATCAAGTTACAAAGTTACAAGTTGACACATGTGAGTGTGTGATGGGGGGGGGGGGGGCTGATATAACACAGATACAGTAACTACCTCCAAATCATTAGGTTGAAATAATCAATGAAATCTGTAAACTGTAAACTGTAATATCTTATGAAATGAATGCTTTTATATGAAAATTTATAGATTCTAGAAATACTACAATGGTAACTACAGGCAATTGCCCAATAGCAAAACATTGCTAACATAATTTAGCTATTTTAACCAAAGTCTGTCTACAATGGGTACATCATGTCTCTTTTTTCCTGTATATTGCAGGTTTATTACAGGTTTCTTGCAGGTTTCTTCCACCCCTAGATATTGCAGGTTTCTTGCAGGTCTCTTCCAACCCTAGATTTTACAGGTTTCTTCCACCCCTAGATATTGCAGGTTTCTTCCACCCCTAGATATTGCAGGTTTCTTGCAGGTTTCCTCCACCCCTAGATATTGCAGGTTTCTTGCAGGTTTCCTCCAACCCTAGATTTTACAGGTCTCTTCCACCCCTAGATATTGCAGGTTTCTTGCAGGTTTCCTCCACCCCTAGATATTGCAGGTTTCTTCCACCCCTAGATATTGCAGGTTTCTTGCAGGTCTCTTCCAACCCTAGATTTTACAGGTCTCTTCCACCCCTAGATATTGCAGGTTTCTTGCAGGTCTCTTCCAACCCTAGATTTTACAGGTCTCTTCCACCCCTAGATATTACAGGTTTCTTGCAGGTCTCTTCCAACCCTAGATTTTACAGGTCTCTTCCACCCCTAGATTTTACAGGTTTCTTCCACCCCTAGATATTGCAGGTTTCTTGCAGGTTTCCTCCACCCCTAGATATTGCAGGTTTCTTGCAGGTTTCCTCCAACCCTAGATTTTACAGGTTTCCTCCACCCCTAGATATTGCAGGTTTATTTCACCCCTAGATATTGCAGGTTTATTTCACCCCTAGATATTGCAGGTTTATTTCACCCCTAGATATTGCAGGTTTATTTCACCCCTAGATATTGCACGTTTATTTCACCCCTAGATATTGCAGGTTTATTTCACCCCTAGATATTGCAGGTTTATTTCACCCCTAGATATTGCAGGTTTATTTCACCCCTAGATATTGCAGGTTTATTTCACCCCTAGATATTGCAGGTTTATTTCACCCCTAGATATTGCAGGTTTCTTCCACCCCTAGATTTTACAGGTTTCTTCCACCCCTAGATAATCTTTCACCCCTAGATATTGCAGGTTTCTTCCAACCCAAGATATTGCAGGTTTCTTCCACCTCTATATATTGCAGGTTTCTTTCATCCCTAGATATTGCAGGTTTCTTCCACCACCAGATATTGCAGGTTTCTTTCACCCCTAGATATTGCAGGTTACTTCCACCCCTAGATATTGCAGGTTTCATCCATCCCTAGATATTGCAGGTTTCTTCCACCCCTTGATATTGAATGTTTCTTCCACCCCTAGATATTGCAGGTTACTTCCACCCCTAGATATTGCAGGTTTCTTCCACCCCTAGATATTGCAGGTTACTTCCACCCCTAGATATTGCAGGTTTCTTCCACCCCTAGATATTGCAGGTTACTTCCACCCCTAGATATTGCAGGTTTCTTCCACTCCTATATATTGCAGGTTTCTTCCACCCCTAGATATTGCAGGTTTCTTCCACCCCTATATATTGCAGGTTTCATCCATCCCTAGATATTGCAGGTTTCTTCCACCCCAAGATATTGCAGGTTTCTTCCACCCCTAGATATTGAAGGTTTCTTCCACCCCTTGATATTGAATGTTTCTTCCACCCCTAGATATTGCAGGTTTCTTCCACCCCTAGATATTGCAGGTTTCTTCCACCCCTATATATTGCAGGTTTCTTCCACCCCTAGATATTGCAGGTTTCTTCCACCCCTATATATTGCAGGTTTCTTCCACCCCTAGATATTGCAGGTTTCTTCCACCCCTAGATATTGCAGGTTTCTTCCACCCCTATATATTGCAGGTTTCTTCCACCCCTAGATATTGCAGGTTTCTTCCACCCCTAGATATTGCAGGTTTCTTCCACCCCTAGATATTGCAGGTTTCTTGCAGGTTTCCTCCACCCCTAGATATTGCAGGTTTCTTGCAGGTTTCTTCCACCATCAGATATTGCAGGTTTCTTCCACCCCTAGATTTTGCAGGTTTCTTCCACCCCTAGATATTGCAGGTTTCTTCCACCCCTAGATATTGCAGGTTTCATCCATCCCTAGATATTGCAGGTTTCTTCAACCCCTTGATATTGCAGTTTCTTCCACCTCTAGATATTGAAGATTTCTTTTACCCCTAGATATTGCAGGTTTCTTGCAGGTTTCTTCCACCCTCAGATATTGCAGGTTTCTTGCAGGTTTCTTCCACCCCTAGATATTGCAGGTTTCTTCCACCCCTAGATATTGCAGGTTTCTTCCACCCCTAGATATTGCAGGTTTCTTCCACCCCTAGATATTGCAGGTTTCTTCCACCCCTAGATATTGCAGGTTTCTTCCACCCCTAGATATTGCAGGTTTCTTGCAGGTTTCCTCCACCCCTAGATATTGCAGGTTTCTTGCAGGTTTCTTCCACCATCAGATATTGCAGGTTTCTTCCACCCCTAGATTTTGCAGGTTTCTTCCACCCCTAGATATTGCAGGTTTCTTCCACCCCTAGATATTGCAGGTTTCATCCATCCCTAGATATTGCAGGTTTCTTCAACCCCTTGATATTGCAGTTTCTTCCACCTCTAGATATTGAAGATTTCTTTTACCCCTAGATATTGCAGGTTTCTTGCAGGTTTCTTCCACCCTCAGATATTGCAGGTTTCTTGCAGGTTTCTTCCACCCCTAGATATTGCAGGTTTCTTCCACCCCTAGATATTGCAGGTTTCTTCCACCCCTAGATATTGCAGGTTTCTTCCACCCCTAGATATTGAAGGTTTCTTCCACCCCTAGATGTTCCAGGTTTCTTCCACCCCTAGATATTGCAGGTTTCTTCCACCTCTAGATATTGAAGATTTCTTTCACCCCTAGATATTGCAGGTTTCTTCCACCCCTAGATATTGCAGGTTACTTTTACCCTAGATATTGCAAGTTTCCTCCACCTCTAGATATTGCAGGTTTCTTCCCCACCTAGATATTTTTTTATTTTTTTTGGAAGGTTTCTTCAACCCCTAGATATTGAAGGTATCTTCCACCACCAGATATTGCAGGTTTCTCCACCCCTGGAAATGTTCAAACTGTTAAACCATTTATTTTTTTATTTTTATGATACCATCCAAGCAAATCTAATCGATTTGCGCCTTGTGCTAAATGAAGCCAAGCAAACAAATCAAGGTGTGAACATTTTACAAGAGCCTGCAAAAATGACATCGAGCCAAGCAAATAAAAACAAAGTGTGAAATTCTTTGCTTAAGGTGTTGACATATTCATACACAAAGAAATAAAGAAAAATATTTTGCTTTCGTATTTAATTTTGCATGGTTAACAATAACCAACGTGCCATTTTCCAAATCCAAAAAAAATGCACTGTAAACAAACATCTTGGCATTCTTATTTGACATTTTTTACTGCATCATTTCTATGGTATTAGGGGTTTAAGAAGAAAATCTGTAAAATACTAAGTATTCTAGCTAAGTTTTGAAGGCTACTATAATCTTGAATTACTCTTGTTTATTTCATTGGAGGAAACCAGTACTGTTGTTCTCATTTTGAGAGGTAAAGGGAACATATCCCAGGATCTCTTGGGTAAGAGGCAGACACACTTACCAGTTAGCCAGTCCCAGATTCTCTTAGGCAAGAGGCAGACACACTTACCAGTTAGCCAGTCCCAGATTCTCTTAGGCAAGAGGCAGACACACTTACCAGTTAGCCAGTCTCAGATTCTCTTAGGCAAGAGGCAGACACACTTACCAGTTAGCCAGTCTCAGATTCTCTTAGGCAAGAGGCAGACACACTTACCAGTTAGCCAGTCTCAGATTCTCTTAGGCAAGAGGCAGACATCTTTAGCAGTTGACCACTCTCCAACAACCTCTTGGGTGAGAGTCAGACAACTTTATCAGTTGAACTTTGAAACCATCTACTTATCTCAGGTAAAAAAGAAGCAAAAGATATCCATGCCAGACACATTACAACCACAGCATCATGATTTGAAAACACTTTATGGAGTTTTTGACCTACCAGATGCAAGACAGGACCATACAGTTTATATGTTATAAATGTAAGTAAAATTGAGTGTCACCTAATTTTGTTGAACTTAATCTTCTTTCTCCTGGCAAACTTGAGGAAGAAGGCGATACTCCACAGGTAGTATGAGTCATCCAGGGGCGACGCTAACTGCTGGGGCTGCAACAGCTCACTCTGAAACAATGAATACACATACATGTGTATAAGCAGGGAACACTCATAACGTCACCTTAGTGCAATAACTCAATAACTGCATATCCTTTCGAATACTGCTACTGTTCATCGACGCGCTACCGTAGCCGCCTAATGCAGACCAATTTTTCAAGGGTGCTGGTTACCGCTACTGTTTTACTGTAGGAATACTGTAGACGACTGAAACGTACCGGAAAAGTAGGTATGTCCAGTTCCACAGCCGCAAAATGCACATTTTCCACAAATTTGTGGTAAGTTTTTCATTAAAATAAGAAGGATTGTGAATTTTAAAAACAGCATTAATACGCTATGGTACTTTGTCTTAGAAACAGTTACTAAACTACGGAATTTCTTTCAAATATAATAAACATGCAAAAATAAGCAACGGTATTTCTTTAAAAATAGTCATTAAACATTATTCGCCTCTGGCATGTGTAAATTTGCTTTTATAAAATAGCATGCTTATGCTTTTCCTCTTGTATCAGAAGTACGCTGTGGTATCACTGTTAAATTTAAGAAATGAGCAAAACTGCGCAGTGGTATTACTGTGATATTTGTTTTACGGACTGTGTGTTAACTTCAATAAGGTAGACATTTCATGTTTGAATTAAACTAAATCAGTCCCTTAAGTGCACTTTGGTAGCGTTCTTGAATCTAGAAGACATTAGTATGCAAAACTACGCAGCGGTATTTCCTGTATAAACATAATACGTAATCAACATAACACAACCCATTTCAAAGGCGACGTTGCCTTTGAAGGTCATTAAACGCTAGTTACGCTTCCTTTTAAAACTGTTGAAATATATGCTATAACTTTCTTATAAATCCAACCGGACATCTATTACGTAATCTCTATAAAGTTATCATGGAAACCATAGTGACTGCAAATGTATCAACAGAACATCCATTACAAAATAGCTGTCACAGTTGCCATGAAAACCACTGCAATAGACAATTAACCAACCTGACAAATATCACAAGGTCGCATCAAGGTTACATTTGAACCACAGTGACTCCTGTTATGAAAGTTGTATGGGAAAGGAGCATGATTTAATAAAACATGCATCAACACATATCTGTCGATGAAGCAATGATCAAATGTCACCATTCAAGAATCGTTGGTGCTCCGTGTGTCATGGGGTATCTCAGGAATTACCAGGCGTACTTAAGTCGAAAGATAGAAGTAGGGTTTACTCAAACAGTTGT
Organism: Mya arenaria; assembly: GCF_026914265.1. Taxonomy (NCBI): domain Eukaryota; kingdom Metazoa; phylum Mollusca; class Bivalvia; order Myida; family Myidae; genus Mya; species Mya arenaria. The sequence continues at coordinate 32,801,777 of NC_069136.1, forward strand.
AGAGAACTGAAGAGAAAACATCCCAGGATGATCATGTTGTATTTGCCGACAAGTTTAAAACATCAGTTCCTCTGGCGTTTGGAAAAAAAATCTATACATTCGTGTCACGCATTAAACACCGGAAGGACATATTGGTCAATCGCAAAATCAGTCCACGAAAAGAGATGGCAAAGTTAGGATGCTCAGCAGAGGGGAACACATGGCATGAAATATTTCGGACCGGAAGCTTATATCCAGTGCATGGGAATAATCAAAACATGTGTGCAACCCGATGACATGTTTCAATACTATAATAACTAGCCGACAGAACAAGGTTTTGACGGAAGAAGTAAATACAAAAGGAAAGTGGGAAAAACATGCATCAAAGTTATTTTTTAATTAAACTAGAAATGTGTCCATAGGACACGGATGCCCCCACTTCGATTTTTTGTCACAGAAAATAAGCCATAATGATTATTCAGGATAATCTGAGGGCCCTAACTCCTAAATGATTAAAGCGATTTCCATGGCTATCGAACTTGATCAAGATATTATGGTCACAAACATGTGTTAAAAGTTTGGTGAGGATTGGACAAACAGTTTTCAAGAATTAGATCGGAAACAATCTTCGGGACGTATTTTTCAAGTCTTTTTTGCAAATAAAGGGCCGTAACTCCTAAATGACAAAAGCGATTTCCATGGCTATCGAACTTGATCAAGATATTATGGTCACAATCATGTATGTAAAGTTTGGTGAGGATTGGACACATACTTTTCAAGAATTAGATTGGAAACATATATTTTTGAAGTATTTTTGGCAAAAAAGGGCCGTAACTCCTAAATGACTAAAGCGATTTCCATGACTATCGAACTTGATCAAGATATTATGGTCACAAACATGTGTTTAAAGTTTGGTGAGGATTGGACAAACGGTTTTCAAGAATTAGATCGGAAACAATCTTCGAGAACGTACGTACGTACGTACGTACGGACAGACGTACGTACGTACGGACAAGGGCAACCCTATATGCCGCCACTTTGTGGGGGCATAAAAAGGACATGGGTGTTGTAGACAGTCAACATTTACAATGTACCAACACAAAGTGCTTATTTGTGGACATAATTTGTGTGGTTTGCCATGGACATCTCCCTTGTGATTCATCATGTATAAAGCGTCAACCCTCCGGCTACCTATAAGCTGTTTGAGAGAATGGTAATACCTTTTTTTACAGTATATTACAAACATGCTGTAGAATGTTAAATAGTAACCATAATCAGGTTTAATAACATATTGATCGTTGCATGTACCAAAATGAAACATGAACAACATCTTTTAAAATCAATCAGCTGTTTAATGTTTTATGTTTCTGATATTAGGTTGCAGAACAACTTATCGGCGGAAATAGCACACGTATAAGGAAATCCAAACAAAAAAGCAACATTTTTTAACTTGACCTCTTTGGCAATGTGCAGTGCAGAGTCAGCTTGCACGAGTATAATTCTAATGTTTATAAAATAAAACTCAAATGAAATGTTATTTTATTTAAGGGTATGTTTGATTTCGTATCGTGGCATTACCTCTAGGAAAGGCCGAATGTAGGTCAAGTCCAACAAGACTATGGCTCCAGAAACACAGAGGAACGGAAAACAACAACTCATCTATGTAAAACATTTTCAATAATATATGTTTTTTTTATAATTGCATTTTGAAATGACCCTTAAATCGAAACAATGAACGGCCTCTGAAGTTCATGAAAATGCATACATTAAATTATTTCTACTGTTTAATGGCACATCTTGAATTTCAGAGTCTAGTACAAGAAAGCGCCGTTTAGATCAATCATGTATTAAAATAAATTTTCAATATAGTATTGATGAAATAATCATAACAAAATGTTGTTCAGGTGTCAACCTTTTGTTCCTGAAGGGACGAATAATGTTTGTTTTAATGTTTTTATAGAATTAAACATGTCATGCTTAAAATGTGGACATATTTTTCGAAATTACATATATACAATGCAATTGTCGCTAACAACGTGTCTTTATAACAAATATTCATCAATATGTGATTTCTTTATACAGACCGATGATATTGCATTGCACCAGAAACTCCACTAGACTCTGTTGCCGTTTCGTTAATCGCATGCTGTGACAAATCTTGCGATATTTTTAGCAATATAATAGTTACAGTCAAATACTTTGATTTATGTTTTGGTCTATGTTTTTCTATTATATGATTATGTACATGTGTTCTTTGTTGATTGGAGAAAAAATATTATCATTATTGATTTTCTTCATGTTTGATTTTATCCCTATGTATTCCTCAAGTTCCTATGATGTATATAATTGCTCTATACATTTTATAACCTTGATGTATGAATTAATTGTGAATTCGTATTCGGATTTTAGTCCTATAAGTATACATTTATATAGGAAATGAATGAACATGTGTGTAAAATATCATGATAGAGAATTGTTATTTTAATTCCTTTCTGATTTATTTAATAAAAAATATATTGTTTTGTAATCGCTTTATGCATGTGTAAATACTAAAATAAACAAAAATATGTATAATATAATGAAAACTACAGGGACAAGCCCATTAGTTGAACAGTAAAAATAAGTCCTGTTAAGGGGTACACGTCAAGGACCCAAACAACAATGAACTAGACACACAAACATTGTTACACCACTTCTTAAATCATAAGTTTCACTTTTTGTTTTATTACTGAATTTTAAATAGAATGACACGTGCCTGGAAAACTTTGATAATGTGATGTCTGCATTCAAATTAAGCATGGCTAAAATAGCGTATTTATACATACATAGTTTAGTTACACATGGCATTCCAGAGAGTGTTTATGTGGATTTTTTTTTAATTTACTCAGATTCAAGCACACATATGCATAATATGATTGAAATAATAAAAACATTTCGCAACGTTGCCTTACAAACATCTTTTTAAGCATTGTACTTTTGAAATATTTTTGAAAACCTTTTTCTACTACTGTAGTACAAAAATGCTGTTTTAGAAATATCAAATACTAGCTGTAGCGTATTTATGAGGAAAACAACAGACATAAATATCGAGTTACTACAAAAGTTAAAACTGCCATAGTGTATCTATGCATGCACACGTGGTATAATCATAACATTAAACGTCTCCGGCAATTTTGAAATACATATACCTGAAATGTTTGTACTAGAACTACCAGAGTGTATTAATGCATAATATCATCCTTTATGTACTTTAACAACTTGTTCAAAGAAGTAATTCCTATCTACATAACTCGCCTATAGTAGTTTTATAAACATTAAAAAGTACTACAAATTACTACAACACACGTCTACGGTTATTCCTACATTTGTTCAAAATTCATCATATCCGTAGTGTATTAATGAGAGTTTTGTATTTTTCCGAAGTCAACCAGAGCGTAGTTATGCCGAAATGTCATATATATTAATAAGTGAATATTTTAATTGCCGTTACATAATAAAACCAATAAAATGCATTTTATTGTATTAATGTGTCTATTAAAGGGTTTAAGTAAAAGGAAAAATGTACATTTTCACTAGAACATTACCTAATTAGGGATAATGTATATGTCACTAATTCGTGAAATGCAAACTTGATTTATAAGGGTGTTATGTTATTTAATTTTATGTACTATATAATGTTTGTATTTAATTTCTTTAATTATGTTATAAATTTATACTGTTACGAAATTGATAAACATTTTACCTAATTGCTAACGCATTTTAATCGGGAGATTTAAGTCTTTGCTTTTAGCAAAACATGTACAAGATTATAAAAATAAGCGGTATTCCCACGCTGTACGATAGCGGTAATCAGAAGCCGAAAATTTGAGTACGGTTTACACTGCTGTGGTAGTTAGCCGGTGTATGATAGAGGTAATGGGGACACCCGAATTTAGGGTCAGCATTACGCGGCTATGGTAGCGGAAAGGATATAGATATAGACGAATTAAGTGCTTTGAATGTCCATATTTTTTGTCACATCAGAATCTCACAACTTAATTAGACAGTACTCTGAGTGGGTACCACTGTTTTATATAAGACTGAACTTAATTCCAATGAAATCACCAAACATATCTGTCATTTAAAAAAAATAGAGCTCTAGTTGCTAAGATTTTACATAAATTAAACAAGAGCTGTCACAGGAGTGGCAAATACACCAGAATGTGGCCTGGTCACAGGAATGACAAAAGATTTCTTCGAAAAGAGGCTATTACTCCCAGATTATTGTACACTGCATTTCCACTTATCATGCTTAACCAAATTGTGTTGTTCAATTAAAATCCATTGAGTAATTTATAAGTTACACTGATGACAAGAAAGAGTAACAAGGGTGAGAAGTTAGCTGAAATAGAGTTGTGGTTCTTGTTCAGTGATGTGACTCTCCTTGTGCTTTACCATTGAATAAAGTTAAATTAGTTCTATCAGAGTTTTCAAACTGATTTTTGGACAAGGAAAAGTATATAAGGGCAATAACTCTGTGAATAGTGAAAATAGAGTAATTGCATGGGTGATTATAGAGAGGTGCAACAATTCGCTCCGATGCATCAAAAATCGGTTTTAAACTCGCTGATTCAATACGAAAACCTCAAATTGCGATACCATCCGCATATTAAACATGCTTGTACAAAATGACCCGTTGTATCCACATTCTAAACATGAGGACTTTTGTTACGCGGCATGCGATTGGTTAATAGTTAATCTGGCATCCAATCAATATTTTTTCATTCTTACTAGCCTCGTAACATGGAGTCTCCCTCATTGAAAGATGCCCCTTAAATACTAAAATGAAGATAGTGTGCGCATTTCGGGCCCCGCATGGGATTTATACAAAAGGCTACATATCAAATTTATTTCGATGACGTAAGTTATCAAAAGTCCCGCAGCTCAACTAATCTCATGCAGCATTTGAAAAGGAATCACTCTATCGATGTGTTCAAACTTAAAGAAAGTCCATTAACACGTCAAATTCGACATGTACAGAAAAACACCTCACATTTATAACCGAAACCATCTGTTATTAAAATTAAAATGAATAACAAATTATTGTCATGCTTTGTTTTTCATTAAAATTTTATCAACAAATTGTTTCTGTTATAAGTGTGCGCTTTTTTTTAGTTATTTAACTTTGTAAATAGATAGTTTTGTTCAATTAAAATTCATTCTTCATGAAACACTGACCTAGGTTTTCATCATTGCAACGATTAAATATTCGACTTAATATTAATATGAAACTAGAGATGTCACAAGAGTGACGAATACCCCCAAATGCCGCCTGGACACAGGAATGGCAAACTATTCCTTTGAAAAGAGGCCATAACTCCAAGGTTACTGCACACTGCATCTTCTTTTATCATGCATGTATTGTTTTATTTAAATCTGTTGAGTAATTTAGAAGTTACACTGCTGACAAGAAAAACTAGCTGATGCTCTAGCTGATCTCTTCTGGAATAATACATCTAGAGCATTCATGAGCTTTTCTTTCAACACGATAATCATCAAATTTTACAAGTACATATTTGGGCTTGAATGCATCCTTATCCACCTGGGAATAAATCCCGGGACTGTTCCTGTTGCAGAATTAACAAGTCCATCTGACAGGTCAATATTTGTAGTAAGCACTACTGTGGCAAATATGCCATAATTAAGTTCTGCTGGTATTCCACTGGCATCTGGTTCAAATGAAGCATGCTGGATTTCTTTTGTTTGTTCATCTTTCCAAGTGTCAATTACTTTTAAGGTAAATATTTGCTCATTTAGTTTTTGAAGGATCTATCGAACTTGACCTGATCTTCTGATGTTACACCTGTGTACCAAAAAATGTTCAAATCTGTCAAGCCTTTCATGAGTTATCGTCCGGAAACCATTTTTCTATTTTAAGTAACAGTGACCTTGACCCCACCAGCCCCAATATCGAACTTGATCTGTATCTTCTGATGTTACACCTGTGAACCAAAAATTTTTCAAAAACGTTTAGCCTTTCATGAGTTATCGTCCGGAAACCATTTTTCTTTTTTTAGTAACAGTGAC